>NC_064926.1:308283038-308624288 GCF_023897955.1 Schistocerca gregaria | reverse complement strand
ATACGAACATTCTCACGAAACTTAACTTCATAGATCTTAACTTCATAGATCCTATCTTTGACGCCGATGAAGGATCCACTGGAAATCGGAATATGGACGCCCAAACCATTACAAAACTTGCTTCGTACATACGAAAGATGCAGTACTTGATGTTAGTCATCCGGACTCCTATTAGTAGATGTTAATGTCTGTGAGTGTCAACCATTTACCTTTATGACTGCTTGAACTCTGCTGTGGACACTTTCAAATATGTCTCTCAACGTCTGTGGAGGAATGGCAATCCGTTCTTCTTCAAGTGCCGAAATCAGAGAAGGCAGTAATGTTAGACGCTGGAATCAGGTCCGAAGTCGACGTTCTAACTCGTCCCAAAGGTGTTCGGGACACTAGGCAGGTCACTTCATTTCAGGACTGTTATTGTGCACTGATCACTGGCTCACGAATACTGCTCTATACCAGGATGCACTGCCATGCTGATACAATCTTCGTCTCTGAATTGTTCCTTTACTGTATGCAGTACCCAAAGCTGTAGTCTTTTCCGACTTATCTTTTTCTTAAGCTCGATCAGGCGAGCATACCCTAACCTCTAAAATACTCCCATACCGTAACATTATCTCTTGCGAGAAAATGACTACAGCCGTCAATATGATTTTATTGGCCATTAAAATTGCTACACCATGAAGATGTGCTACAGACGCGAAATATAACCGACAGGAAGAAGATGCTGTGATATACTAATGATTAGCTTTTCAGAGCATTCACACAAGGCTGGCGCCGGTGGCGACACCTACAATGTGCTGACATGAGAAAAGTTTCCAACCGATTTCTCATACACAAACAGCAGTTGACCGGCGTTGCCTGGTGAAACGTTGTTGTGATACCCCATGTAAGGAGGAGAAATGCGTACCATCACGTTTCCGACTTTGATAAAGGTCGGATTCTTGCCTACCGCGATTGCGGTTTATCGTATCGCTGCTCTCGTTGGTCGAGATCCAATGACTGTTAGCAGAATATGGAATCGGTGGGTTCAAGAGGGTAATATGGAACGCCGTGCTGGATCCCAACGGCCTCATATCACTTGCAGTCGAGATGAGAGGCATCTTATCGGCATGGCTGTAACGGATCGTGCAGCCACGTCTCGATCCCTGAGTCAACAGATGGGGACGTTTGCAAGACAACAACCATCTGCACGACGAGTTCCACGACGTTTGCGGCAGCATGGACTATCAACTCGGAGACCATGGCTGCGGTTATCCTTGACGCTGCATCACAGACAGGAGCGCCCGCAATGGTGTACTCAACGACGAACCTGGGTGCACGAACGGCAGTACATCATGTTTCCGGATGAATTCAGGTTCTGTTTACAGCATCATGATGGCCGCATCCGTGTTTGGTGACATCGCGGTAAACGTACATTGGAAGCGTGTATTCGTCATCGCCCTAGTGGCGTATCGCTTGGCGTGATGGTGCCATTGGTTACACGTCTCGGTCACCTCTTGTTAGCATTGACGGAACTTTGCACAGTGGAAGTTACATTTCAGATGTGTTACGACCTGCGGCCCTACCCTTTACTCGATCCCTGCGAAACCCTACGTTTCAGCAGGATAATGCACGACCGTATGTTGCAGGTCCTGTACGGGCCTTTATGGACACAGAAAATGTTCGACTGCTGCCCTGGCGAGCACATTCTCCAGATCTCTCACCAATTGAAAACCGAGCAACTGGCTCGTCACAATACGCCAGTCACTACTCTTGATGAAATGTGGTATCGTGCTGAAGCTGCATGGGCAGCTGTACCTGTACACGCCATCCAAGCTCTGTTTGACTCAATGCCCAGGCGTATCAAGGCCGTTATTACGGCCAGAGGTGGTTGTTCTGGGTACTGATTTCTCAGGATCTATGCACCTAAATTGCGTGAAAATGTAATCACATGTCAGTTCTAGTATAATATATTTGTCCATTGAATACCCGTTTATCATCTGCATTTCTTCTTGGTGTAGCAATTTTAATGGCCAGTAGTGTATATCTCATTAGTGGCCTGCGTAGCTGGATACGAAAATAATCTGAAAACGTAGGTGTCAGCACTCTAACCATCAACATAAAATCATAAGGACGGCTGTAGGCGTTTCTCGTCATCCACTGCCCAATAGAATCACTCTACACAACCTCAAGCGTCGGCTAGCGTTGACTACAGAAACGTAAGGCTCACAAGGAGCTGCACAGTCATCGTACCCCATTCTATTTAAATCATAACGCACAGTTACAGTGCCAGTTGGAGTGCTGGTAGCACCTTGACACTCGTGAGAGATTCCTGCCGCTGATTTCATTCGATTTTTTACAGCCACCCTCCCCTCAGTACGTATTGTCTGCCTGGTCTTAATTTAACTGTGATCGTTTCTTTGCGTTTCCACTTCATAGTCATATCACCAACAGCACACTTGGGCACCTCTAGAAGGGTCGAAATGTCCTCGATAGATTTATGATCCAGGTGGCAGCCAGCTACTAATCCACATTCTAAGTCACAGAGCCAACCCATCCTGTTGCTAGTGCTTCTCTGCTGACTACCGAACTCTCGCCGTCTACTTTTATACTTGCGGGTCTGACTGTCGTGACATCTGGTGGACGACTTTGCAGTACATAGAGGTATCTGGATATTTTAGATCCCATAGTTCATCTGCACTCTTGCCCTCGAACCATCAGCGGCAGGTGATGTAGAAATAGACTACATTATGGGCAGGGCCCTCCAATCGGCTCTGGATTTGGACGATCTAACTCGCCAGCTGGACACGCCAGCTGGACAGAATGTGGCACGATATCCCTCAGGAGATCCAACGAGTCTATCACTCAGTACCAAACCGAAAAAATTACTTGCATGAGGGTCAGAGGCGGACCAACGCATTATTGACTTGCTCAATTTGTGAATCTCTTTCTCTTGAATAGATCATCCAGTTTTTCTGAAATTGTAACCAATTCTTTGTCTGTAAGTGTACATCACGTCCTATTCGGATAATTCCATCGTGGTGCGTCGCTTATTTTATCTGGGGGTGTATAAATCACGTCTATTCGAATATAATATGTGTCTTAACTACCAATCGGTCTTATACAGCAGTTAATCATTTCTCAACAACCATTACCAGCTCTTCTTCATCTAAATTATGAATTTTATAAACAAATGTACAGTTACTATGAAAAATCCTAAAAAAATCGTAAATCACGGAGATGGCTGAAGGCCAATATCTGAAAAAAGAAAAAAAATCTATTTATCCTTCCGTGACGTCTGGTATAGTAGCTCTGCATACCTACACTGTATACGCGACGATTGTCACGGATCATCGACGATTGAATTTACCGGACACGATTATCAAACTGGGCTGTTGACCAAGTCCCGTTGACTGAGTGAGCCAAATATTAATTTGCAGGGCGTAAAACGTCAACTGCACGAACAACGATGCGAGTCGTCAAAATATTTTGCGTGATAGTTATCTAATAACTATGATGTAATAAAAAGTAAATATGTCTCAGAAATGTCAAAAATACAAAAGATACTAGGTCTACCGCTTAGCTTCCGCCGTTTTTTCTCGAAGTTACGGGTTTTATTGCGAAAAACTTAAAAAAATTGTGATTCATAGTATTGCCCATCTCTGGCCACTAAATTCTCCCATCTTTCGGATAGCGTACGAATCTCGTAGCAGAAGAACTGGACGTCTATTGTGGGGATCCATGACTCGTTTCAATTTTGCACTTGTTCATACGATCGGAAGTGCTGGTCAGCCAGACTGTACGCCACTGATCGCAAAAGGTGGTCTTCAGAGAGAGCAACGTATGCAGAATACTGCGGGAGAGACAGGACTGCTCATTGCAGCTTTTTCATGTATATTTTGACGGGTTTTGCGACATGGGGTCGAGCATTGACCTGCTGCAAAATTACCTTTCCGTATCTATCGCTGTATTGTGGTCGTTTGTGTTTCAATGCTGGGCTCGAATGCATCAATTACTTTCGATAATTATGTCCTGTGTCTGTCTTCGTCTGTTTCAGTAACTACGAAACCGTTCTGGCTTCCACCGCCATGGTCGTGCGGTAGCGTTCTCGCTTCCCGCGCCCGGGTTCCCGGGTTCGATTCCCGGCGGGGTCAGGGATTTTCTCTGCCTCGTGATGACTGGGTGTTGTGTGATGTCCTTAGGTTAGTTATGTTTAAGTAGTTCTAAGTTCTAGGGGACTGATGACCATAGATGTTAAGTGCCATGGTGCTCAGAGCCATTTGAACCATTCCACTGCCATGCCGGTCTTCGACATTAAAATCACCGTTCTTACGGCGTTGAAAACATTCTATGCACGTTATTCCACTAATAGTGCCCGCACCATTGGTCTTACCAAGAATTTTAAGAGCCACAGCAGCAGATACTTGATGTTAAAACAGAAAATTAAAACTTCCCGCAAATGGCGAGAAATGGGTACGTAAGTTGTACTTAATCGAGAATAACCTTATGATGCAATAGCAGATGGACTAAAATTTCTATGGCTTTATGTTTCCAGATGCCTAAGCTTATTGTATTACACCTATGACCAACCACCTGAAGCCCATTTGCCGCTGCTGCCGTCTATTGCAAAACGGCGGAAACAAAGTTGTAGACCTAATACTTCAGTAAATTCAGGAGCGTTTCGGCACTCTTGGGCATAACGCTCCTTGTAACTGATCACGTATTATAACGCGTCTGAAAGAGTGGAGACGTCGCATACAGTCAAATACACGTCGTCTTTGTGGATCACTGACTCCGGCAGAAGGTCTTCCGAAGCGTCAACAGGCCGTTCGACTGTCATTGTGTGAGTTGTGAGTGTATCTGCAGGCGTCGAGATTACGACTGGCAGGGATGACGCAAGCTCAGCTGCTCAGAGATCACGGTCTACGGTGGCCGTCGTCAATAAAAGCTACGCGCGGCAAGGCAGACGGACGGAATAAGCACAGCAACAGAGCACTGGGAAAGGGCACCACGTGAAATGCTCGGCTTCTGTCTCAACATTCACCGATACGTGAGGCAACGTAGTGGTTAAGACCCTGAACTCGTTATTCGCGAGAAGAACGTTTAGATTTCCGTCTGGCCATTGACAATTTCCGCGATTTCCTAAACGGCATCTGCGTATGGCGCACAGTTTTCTTCACCAAGGTCGCAGTTACCTTCCGTGCCTGTTCTATTTCCAAGCTCTATATATAAAGGAACTGACTGGGCGACTCATCGTCGCACAGACCGTACAGCAAAGGACAGAAATTTGAAATTTGCAGAGGGTGTTGGTCTTATACTGTAGGCGTCGTTCATGAAGGCATTTTTCGAAGTTCTGTCCCTAGGAGGGTGAAATGAGGGTGAAGAGTTTTTTTTTTAAATATGCCGCTATTAAGACAATTTTGAAGCTAGAATTACGAAAATTGGTTTTTGTTTTCACGGTCAAAATAAAAAAAGACTCGTTTTTCACCATTTTTGGAGATTCAACACCTTAGAGGCTGAAATAGTGAGTGAAGGTTCTTTTTTTAAGATAAACCATTGTTACGGAACTACTGTAGCATTTTTAAGTTACATCTATGAAAATTGGTATTTGATTTCTCGTTAGAAATACGAAAATATGTGTCAGGAGATGAAAGTTTCTATAGAAATATTACCACAAGAACTCAAAAGGTAGAAATAATAAAGACCTCCGACTCCAGCTACCAGAATTGCTTTTCGATCGGAGTTAAATTCGGAAATGACCATGTTTCTGTAAACGTAATTAGTTGAAAATTTTTGATGTTGCAATTAGTGAACTGAACCAGAATGCGCTACTTGTCAGAATTGCACAGAAAAAAGCACGAACTTCTTAATATATTAATTTCACCGTTGGCCTAATATATGTTTGTAAAATTATTGGCCTAATATACACTCCTGGAAATGGAAAAAAGAACACATTGACACCGGTGTGTCAGACCCACCATACTTGCTCCGGACACTGCGAGAGGGCTGTACAAGCAATGATCACACGCACGACACAGCGGACACACCAGGAACCGCGGTGTTGGCCGTCGAATGGCGCTAGCTGCGCAGCATTTGTGCACCGCCGCCGTCAGTGTCAGCCAGTTTGCCGTGGCATACGGAGCTCCATCGCAGTCTTTAACACTGGTAGCATGCCGCGACAGCGTGGACGTGAACCGTATGTGCAGTTGACGGACTTTGAGCGAGGGCGTATAGTGGGCATGCGGGAGGCCGGGTGGACGTACCGCCGAATTGCTCAACACGTGGGGCGTGAGGTCTCCACAGTACATCGATGTTGTCGCCAGTGGTCGGCGGAAGGTGCACATGCCCGTCGACCTGGGACCGGATCGCAGCGACGCACGGATGCACGCCAAGACCGTAGGATCCTACGCAGTGCCGTAGGGGACCGCACCGCCACTTCCCAGCAAATAAGGGTCACTGTTGCTCCTGGGGTATCGGCGAGGACCATTCGCAACCGTGTCCCTGAAGCTGGGCTACGGTCCCGCACACCGTTAGGCCGTCTTCCGCTCACGCCCCAACATTGTGCAGCCCGCCTCCAGTGGTGTCACGACAGGCGTGAATGGAGGGACGAATGGAGACGTGTCGTCTTCAGCGATGAGAGTCGCTTCTGACTTGGTGCCAATGATGGTCGTATGCGTGTCTGGCGCCGTGCAGGTGAGCGCCACAATCAGGACTGCATACGACCGAGGCACACACGGCCAACACCCGGCATCATGGTGTGGGAAGCGATCTCCTACACTGGCCGTCCACCTCTGGTGATCGTCGAGGGGACACTGAATAGTGCACGGTACATCCAAACCGTCATCGAACCCATCGTTCTACCATTCCTAGAGCGGCAAGGGAACTTGCTGTTCCAACAGGACAATGCACGTCCGCATGTATCCTGTGCCACCCAACGTGCTCTAGAAGGTGTAAGTCAACTACCCTGGCCAGCAAGATCACCGGATCTGTCCCCAATTGAGTATGTTTGGGACTGGATGAAGCGTCGTCTCACGCGGTCTGCACGTCCAGCACGAACGCTGGTCCAACTGAGGCGCCAGGTGGAAATGGCATGGCAAGCCGTTCCACAGGACTACATCCAGCATCTCTACGATCGTCTCCATGGGAGAATAGCAGCCTGCATTGCTGCGAAAGGTGGATATACACTGTACTAGTGCCGACATTGTGCATGCTCTGTTGCCTGTGTCTATGTGCCTGTGGTTCTGTCAGTGTGATCATGTGATGTATCTGACCCCAGGAATGTGTCAATAAAGTTTCCCTTTCCTGGGACAATGAATTCACGGTGTTCTTATTTCAATTTCCAGGAGTGTATGTTTGTAAAATTATTGTTGTTGTAAATTCTATGCAAGCGCTAGCGAAAAAGTGGGCGCTAAGCTAGTTGAACGAATACTTCGTCTGTAATTGCCTCAGTGTGAACGGGAGGCGGCCTCTGTGGCCTAGCGGTTCTATGCGCGTCAGTCTGGAACCGCGCTGCTGCTGCGGTCGCAGGTTCGAACCCTGCCTCAGGCGTGAATGTGTATGATATCCTTAGGTTAGTTAGGTTTAGGTAGTTCTAAGTCTAGGGGACTGATGACCTCAGATGTTAAGTCCCATAGTGCTTAGAGAGATGTGAACCATTTTTTGTGAAGGGACGTCGAACCGTAGCACTTCCTCCTTTGCTTTCTGGCAACGCTCATCACAGAATGCGTCGAATTTCAGCTTCTACACTGCACGTTACCGACTCAACATCAGATATTGTCTGATACGTTTATATTTCCTATTATTGCTGAGGCGAGAATGAAGCAATACAACCTCGACCAAGAGATACGAACTGCTCTGATTACTAATTAACTATTAGATGCGGCTTATTTGCGCGCCTCTGACGAGTTCGTCACAATCGGTCATTTCAGTGCCAATGTGCGAGCAGTTTGCAACAGACATGCAAACAGATTGATGCTTTCGTGCCCGTTTGTTAACACTCATAAGAACTTAAGGGAAATGCGGCCGTAGATATATCAGGGACTCGAGACATTTCATTGAGAAGTTGAAGTTACTTGAATTTGGGCCAAACGACACCTTGGTCATCTATCAAGTCGTTTAAAAAAAATGCAAATATGTGGGATATCTTATGGGACTTAACTGCTGTCAGCAGTCCCTAAGCTTACACACTACGTAACCTAAATTATCCTAAGGACAAAAACACACACACCCATGCCCGAGGGAGGACTCGAACCCCCGCCTGGACCAGCTGCACAGTCCATTACTGCAGCGCCCTAGACCGCTCGGCTAATCCCGCGTGGCAAGTTGTTTCTTTGTTTACTGAAGTGTCACTCACTGACTCTCTAGAGCATATCTGTTCCATTTTCTCGCAGGGCATCACCAAGCCGTTTCATACATGTCTTACCACGAGCTACTTTACGTGGAATGGCGACTTCTACGAACAGCTGGAAGCCATCGCTGTGGGTAGTCTATTTAACCCGGTGTTTTCCAATTTTTTCGTTGAGGATTTCGAAAGACAGGCGCTCGCCTTGCCACATAGTAAATTAAGATGTGATACAGATACGCCGAGGACATTTCCGTCGTGACGAGCCATGGTGAGGAACAGTTCCTTGACTTCCCAACTCTTAACGAGCTCAAGACAAATATGAGAACCACAACACGTCAGATGCGAGGTGTAACACCTGTAATGCGTACTGAGAGACAATGGGTACTCAATCAGTTGGATACTGTCACCCCATAGTGAGGGTCTGATTCGGCCGTGAATTGCACAAACACGGCACAGGGACTATTTACAAGCCAACGAAATAGATCAAAGCATGTTTCACATGGGAGGCCCAGACGTTCAGATCACAGATTTGCTTCAAACTTTCTGCAGTTTTGTAAGGTGTCACGCAAACCCAACACCTTCCATGAAAACCCTAACATGATAAGCAAATCCGGCAGTATGTCACATAGCTTCGAATAAATCCTGACATTAAATTAACCAAAGTAATACGATCAACGAGTGAGCAAATGGAATACCACAGACTAGCACAAGAACGCCTAAATGCATGTCATACCTTCCCACCGTGAAATAGACGCTGTTCCGAGGGAAGAAACGAGAACAGAAGCCGAGAGCAGAACCATGTTAAGCTAGAAGGCCCTACGATAAGGGACGGACTGGACATCCACATCTCCAGCCAACCACCAGGACCATCCCCCAGCCCATGTTAAAAGATAGAGCCCTCCAGAAGAACAGTATAGATCTTACGATAGCACTAAAAGGGCCACACCAGCTGCAAGTTTTAGCCTGAGACTTTTTCGCGTCTCTGTTACGTTGCAAACGTTAAAAACATTTCCCCACAACGAAAAGTAACCGCCAGGACCATCCCCCAGCCCATGTTAAAAGACAGAGCCCTCCAGAAGAACAGTGTAGATCTTACGATAACACTAAAAGGGCCACACCAGCTGCAAGTTTTAGCGTGAGACTTTTTCGCGTCTCTGTTACGTAGCGAACGTTTAAAACATTGCCCCACCACGAAAAGTATAACGTTTCGCATGGGATAGAGAGAATTTTTGTAGGCGGAGCTTAAGGTTAACTTTGAGACCCTTATTGGTCAGATGAAAACACAGCCAGATAATTTTTTTAAACCAACTTAGGTAAATTTTAGAAAGGAGAAGTTAGGAGTGAGTTGCTTCCGAGACGGCGAGGTGCGTGGAGCTGTGCCGCCCGCCACCCCCTGACAAACACCGACAAGGTAATGAACGCACGCGATGCCGCATTTTTGAGTGCATAAGGCCTCACTCAGCACTGCAGAAGTCTCATCTGTTACATCCCCTTTTTACGTAATACTAGTGTCGATCGTCAATTAAAGCTCATGGTATTCACATTTGCTACGTAGGTTAAAATCTGAAATGCGATGGTTTTTCTGTTATATAATTATTGAGAAGCCACATCAGCCACTGTAATTTACAACAAGTTGGATAAGTAATTAAAGATAATTGAGGGTCACTGTAGACCATTTTGATAGTTTTCTCTTTTGTGAAACTTAATTGAAACCTAAATTATAGATGTGATATGGCGTAGGTCATCCTTCGATTCATTGTAGAACTTGGAAACCCATTCAGGGAATATTCGTTCACATTTTTGTTGAATGCAGTTGGTTTTTACCATCCTGTATTAAAACATTTCCCTTTATCAATAGTGCAATTTATAAACAATGTTTTGTGAGTAGAATAAAATTTCCAATAGTAAACTTAACTGCTTTTTCGACGTTATTTTACCAGCTAACTAAAAATAGGAAAGCCTTGAACCCCTTCCAATAAATTTAGTTAGTATTAAGATTCTTTTAAAGGGAGTGCAGTGGAGCTGAGACTGAAATCATTAAGTATTTGGTTATATCATCGCTAGTCTCACTGAACTCTTCTGAACTCTACATGTCATGTGTGGTCTGGCGTCTCCTTACCGCAACAGGTCCCAGGTTCAAACTAGTCAATTCCCTAAAAAACACGCTCAGAGCGTCGTTGCGCGAAAGTGGTAGGGAGACACGACTTAAAACAAACAGACACCACGCAGAATATTAGAGAATGGCGACCCTGCCAGGATGGTAAAATACCATGATTGAAGGTCGACCACATGCCTAACTAAGTCAGAAAAATATCTTGATGAAAAATTTTTTGTAACAAAAATTTTTCCTAAAGTTATAAATAGTCGAAAATAATAGCTGCAGCGATAGATAGTAAGCAAGTGTTCAAAAGAATGTGAGACATTGTAGCAGAGACAAAAGAATAATTAAGTTACGAATTTTAATATTGTTAGAATTAAGTTTTCTCTCCAATGCAAGCTCACAGGTGGCGAATACATCGTTAACAAGTTGGTTCTGACCCAACAAGCAAGTGAATGGATTGTCAAGTCGTGTGTGCAAAAAGTTTATGAAACGCGTGAGATCGTATGAGCTCATGTTGACGCGAAGTAGGGCGCGTGAATTGCTTTTAAAACAGAAAATAAGGGATTCGGAAAGTTTAGCAATTGCAGGTCGAGACCTTGACCGAATTGAGGTAGAGACCCAGCATGGAGATGGACAGAGAATAGAGGACAGTACAACAGACGATGCAGTATCGCGAGAAATAGGACAGATAACGCACCATAACGAGGATAATGTACGTCAAGGCATACGACAGAGGAGCAGGAAAGTAGAGAGACAGTCGATGAGGATTCTAACTTGCGTCTTGAATACGTAGAATCCATAGTACAAGTAATCAGAGCTCGCTCACCACAGAGTACAAGAAATGCGAGCAGAAACGTGTCACAGCACAGTTCAATGCAATCGGTTGCGAACCAACCCTTGGGCAAAAACACAGAGCGTAGGACGTCGGAAGAAAACGCAATAGGACCCACCAATCTGGCAGAATTACTACAACAAATTACGGAAACCATGACAAGGCAAAATAAAGACATAGCGAACCAAATTCAAATTCAGAATGCAGAAACCACGAGACTAATGCGTGAGATTAAAGAACAAAACAAAACAAAAATCAGTTACACCTAAGTCATATTGAAGACGAGGCAAAAGAATCTCGAGCAGTAATAGGAAACTTAATAACAGGTCACAATCAATTGAGAACAGACATTGACAAGGTACAAGCGGACTTACAAACGTTGCGTAATGACACTCAGGGCGAGATCAAAACATTACGTAACAACACCCAGGAGAAGTCAAGAAACTAAAGAAACAGATACCATGCAGAATTTGCAGCGACATGCCGATCGTACGAAGATTTCAGAGAGAAGTTTCTCTCACGATATTGGTCCACCGAAGCACAGAACAGAGTGAAGTACCTCTAGCGCCATCACCTGCGGAAGCCAATCATATCTCAGAGGACCCGATGGACATCACATCGACGATAATACTGGTGTCAGCTTTTGTGCCGGAAGGACACTACTATTCACTCCCGTCTTCTGATGTGGAAGGCCAGTTACGGAAGCAGCGGTCATTCAAGCGTCATAAACAAAGACGTTCACGGGCTCAGATCAGGATACCCCGCTTCTCGATGACGCCTTGCTTGCAGTTCCATGGACGACGACCACGACTCAACTGAAGTTGAGGACACGAATGTAGCCCTGAGTCCCACAAATAAACAGCCACCTGTCCCGACACGAAGCCCGCCCGCGGTGGTCGAGCGCTTCTAGGCGCTTCAGTCTGGAACCGCGCGACCGCTACGGTCGCAGATTCGAATCCTGCCTCCGGCATGTATGTGTGTGATGTCCTTAGGTTAGTTAGGTTAAAGTAGTTCTAAGTTCTAGGGGACTGATGACCTCAGATGTTAAGTCCCATAGTGATCAGAGCCATTTGAACCCGACACGAAGTCCAAAGGTTGTCGAATCGGAGGACACGTCTATCCTTTTGGATGTTTCTTCATCTGTCAAGAAACCTATACCACCAGAGCGAACAAATGATTTCCTGGGACTCCACACTTCCGCGTTGAGCGTCGACATCGAAATCGACCCAGCCTCCCGGTCGGCAGCGACGCCACCAGTGGCCACGACCAGCGTACCTAGGCTGCAACTTTGGGGGGTCGAGGGGGACAGTCTATGGCTCCCTTATTCACCTTCAATTACCTGCAACATAATACCGAACCTCCCTTACCGTGTCGCCAATTATAGAGGATTGCAATGATCAGTACAAACCACATCAGTTCGTCCCTGAAATTAGCTCTGTTACAAGACATGATCGGGGCATCTGAAGCTGACATTACATTCCTGCAGAAAGCACAACTAGTTGCTCTGCCTCACTTTGCTCGATGTACACCTTACGCCTCTACCAGTGATCGCCATGGCGTGGCTGCATACATTCGTGAAAGAGTCTGTTATGAATCTTACCATTCTCCCAACAGCATGAGACACGGGCTTCACCAATATGGACAGGTGTATCATCAACATCTATGCCTTGGCTGATTCCACTCGCTGGCAGGAGAGAGCCACATTCTACTCCAAAGGCAATGCCCAGTTGCTCTTAGGGCGTTATGGTAATTGCGTATTTGGATGCGACTTCAACTGTGTCTTGCAACATGCATTCCCCTCCTATGCATCTGACAGTGGACAAGTCTTGGGGCACCGTGGCCAGGCCTCAATTACGACACCTGCCCTCCTTGCCCTCGGACTCCGCTGACGGAAGAATGTATGGTCCCGACTGTTTCTCTTCTCCCCTCCCTTTCATATTTAGGGTGAATCACATAAAGCTGCACCGCAGATATTGCGGAAATGGAAAGTGCTGTTGATACATGGTTTTCACAGCATAAATTGGTGGTCAGGGCCTCTTACTGTTAGCCAATAAACATAGTGTAATAACTTTGTGCAAACATCGTCCACTCACGACCTGCTGCTCGGACTGTCACACACGAACTGACTATCAAGACGCAGTGCACACAGGGAAGACACAAGCACACTGTAAGCAAACTTAACAACATCGTATCTAGCAACTACGCTGGTTGAATGGCACAGGCAAATGTCGGTGTGGAAACTTTTCAAAATACGATATCTCTCACTACAAACCTGCAACAGACACCACTGACATTCAAACTCACCCCACTTTTAAAAAAGTGTATGTCTGCACAAAAAATACACGTTTCTAAGTATTATCACAATCTGTTGATTGGATAATGATACGAGCCCTTGACTATCAATCCATTCTGTAAAAACAGCACATCAGTACCACTTTCCATTTCCGCAGTATTTGCAGTGCAAGTTTTAGGTGATTCACCTCGCACTCATATTTTTAGTTTTGTCTTTCAAAAGTATATTTTTCAACACAGGTCATACCGTTTCGTATATACGACGATTGAAAGATATTGTAACGAAAAACCACGCTTATTTGCATGAACTTTTATTGGGTTTCCGATGGTTTTTGGCTGTTTTTAACATTTTCAGGAGCGCTTCATGAGTTTGGTCGTTCACTTGTCGGTAATTATATCATCTGTTCTAATAATTAAAATTAGTAACCAGCCAAATACCATTGGTAATTCGCCAAAAGTACACGTGTTTCTTCATTACGTTACCTATCAAATGACATACATGTATCAAATAATATGATCAGTGTTGAAACACATTTAAATACAAATAAATTCAGCAGTACCTGTTACAGCGATCTACCGACTAGAGAGTTAGAGCCCTAAACGCTTTACCGCCGCCATCTCGTGCTCAGAATCGCAATGCACCGGTACATATTCGAAGCGTAAAACGTTTATTGTGATCTCTTCGATATTGCCTAAGTAGTACTCCTTATTTCTTGCTCATTATGTTGAAATAATGGGCTACAAAAAGTGTACAGAGTCTGAAGTAAATCCGTGATCTGAACGTCGTGACCTGCCCTTGTCACATCGGCGATGTCGGGAGTATATCACATACCGTGTACGGGTGGAAAACTGTAAGCTGGGATCGATCCATCAATGCCAGGCTCACAGAACATAAACAGTACTGCAGGTTGGGACAGGTGGAGAAATCGGCTGCAGCGGATCTCGTGCTGTGTGCGACCGACCACATAATAAAATTCGTGACAGAGAGGTTCTTGCTGTGGAAAAAAGCGAGCACGCAAGTTTGTTCAGGGAAGCCGTTGCATTGATAAACATGCTAATATTTTTAACAAGAAGAAAGAAAGCCTCAGAGTTAACGGATCCAGGATTCCCGTGCTGCAGCGAAGGATTGTTGATGGTACCAAGACTCCTAGTGTATCTTTTTGTTGGTGTTAGCCATGATTCATAAATTCTCTAAACTTGGGTTTTTATCTTTTCGGGCAAGATAAAGTGCTTTACACGATTACATGGAAGACCAGATACCGGTAAATTAGTGCTCCGTCTTCCTATAGAGATCTTCTTGCAATGTTGTGTATTATGTACAGATGGAATGTCTGATGTACATCTAACAACAGAGATTATTCGCAAACGAGACTGGTGCCTACAAAAAGTAGTATCGTTACGTGATTGTAAGGAGAAGTAGAACCATTGGGTAGTGTTTCAAATCTGTGTAAAGGATAACACCTTTCTTTAGATGTGGGTAAATGCAAGACAATAAGCCTAAAATCATGAGAAAGAGAGCAGTAATATCTGATTACAGCATTGTGGAAAACGCCTGGAGATCCTCTCATCATTTACATAACACTACTGTGCAACATGAAAAAGAGTAGCTTTAAGGTACATATCAGCCCAAACAATAAGACTGCTTTTGGACATCATTTACGAAGTACAAATCGTGGACCAGGTAGTATCCAATATACAACGGAAATTTTACATGTAGAACCTAAGGGAATGATTTTGGGTATACATGGTGAGGCAAATAAATATGGCCCGGGAACACAGCAGAGGAAAGGAAATACAGTAGTAGCCTGACTACAGCAGACGTTGAAAGTGACCACCGTTCATCTCTTGCCAGTTTGGATCCTGGTCAGCAAGTTGCTGAAGGCGGATCCAAACTGGACTGCTGCCATCGCTGCAGTCTCATCTGAAATGTTCTGCTGCAGTTCTTGAAGATTGTGAGGGCTATTGCGATAAGCCTTAGACTTGAAGGCACTCCACACAAAGTAATCGCACGCTGACAGATCAGGTGACCTGCATTAAAGGCGTTCAATGAGTTCAAAAGTAAAAATTTGTCAACCGATCTGAGTAAAGCCCCAAGAGCTTCTGGTCGTATGTAAAATCAGTAGGTGGGTCAAAGTGATCTATTCATTCTGGCACCGAAACGGAAGATAACAGAAGGCCGAAATACTGAATTCGATCTCCCGACATTGTTTCACCGTGGAAGATCGTGACACTGTCCCTCTTTCAACCGTCGTACGAACGTCTAAATGACAGATATTGAGATAATCGATCGCGGAATAAAAATCAGCTTCAATCGCTTACGAGTGGAAAGGCGTCAGGACGAGATGAGATATCTATAAGATTCTACAAAGATTATGCGAAAGAACTTGCTCTTCTTCTAGCAGTAGTTTATTGTAGATAGCTTTAGCAACGAAGAGTATCTAGCAACTGTAAGAAATCGCAGGTTATTCCAGCATTTAAGAAGTGCTGCACACAGATCACACAATTGTAGACCTACATCGTTGACGTCAATCTGTTGTATAATTATGTAACATGTTTTACGCTAAAGAATTATGACGTTTTTGGAGAATGAATATCTCCTCCACAAAAATCAGCATGGATTCCGCAAACAGATCCTACGAAACTCATCTAGTTCTGTTCCTCAATGAGATCCACAGTGCTGTAGCAACGGCGTTCAGGTTGATGTCATGTTCCTCGACTTTAGGGACGCTCTTATCACAGTCCCGCACTGTTGCTTAGTGAAACAATACGAGCTTATCGAGTATCGGAGCAGATTTGCGACTGCATTCAGCATTTCCTTGCAGTAGAACTCAACACGTCGCTCTTAATGGTGCGAAATCGACAGATGTAAAGGTAATTTCCGAAGTACCCCAAGGAAATGTGATACGAACGTTAGTGTTTACAATATACAGGGTGGTCCATTGATAGTGACCGGGCCAAATATCTCACGAAATAAGCATCAAATGAAACCCGTCTAGCTTGTAGGGGGAAACCAGATGGCGCCATGGTTGGCCCGATAGATGGCGCTGCCATAGGTCAAACGGATATCAACTGCGTTTTTTAAATAGGAATCCTCATTTTTTATTACGTATTCGTATAGTACGTAAAGAAATTTGAATGTTTTAGTTGGACCACTTTTTTCGCAGTTCGGACGGTATTTGCTTCGTGATACATTACCCGTGTTAAAATGGACCGTTTACCAATTGCGGAAAAGGTCGATATCGTGTTGATGTATGGCTATTGTGATCAAAATGCCCAACGGGCGTGTGCTACGTATGCTACTCGGTATCCTGGACGACATCATCCAAGTGTCCGGACCGTCCGCCGAATAGTTACGTTATTTAAAGAAACATGGAGTGTTCAGCCACATGAGAAACGTCAACCACGACCTGCAACAAATGATGATGCCCCAGTAGGTGTTTTAGCTGCTGTCGCGGCTAATGCAAACATCAGTAGCAGACAAATTGCGCGAAAATCGGGAATGCTACATCAACATCGATTGCACCCGTACCATATTTCTATGCATCAGGATTTACATGGCGACGACTTTGAACGTCGTGTACAGTTCTGCCACTGGGCACAAGAGAAATTACCGGACGATGGCAGATTTTTTGCACGCGTCTATTTAGCGACGATGCGTCACTCACCAACAGCGGTAACGTAAACCGGCATAATATGCACTACTGGGCAACGGAAAATCCACGATGTCTACATCTACATCTACATTTATACTCCGCATGCCACCCAACGGTGTGTCGCGGAGGGCACTTTACGTGCCACTGTCATTACCTCCCTTTTCTGTTCCACCCGCGTATGATTCGCGGGAAGAACGACTGCCGGAAAGCCTCCTCTCGCGCTCGAATCTCTCTAATTTTACATTCGTGATCTCCTCGGGAGGTAAAAGTAGGGGGAAGCAATATATTCGATACCTCATCCAGAAACGCACCCTCTCGAAACCTGGCGAGCAAGCTACACCGCGATGCACAGCGCCTCTCTTGCAGAGTCTGCCACTTGAGTCTGCTATACATCTCCGTAACGCTATCACGCTTACCAAATAACTCTGTGACGAAACGCGCCGCTCTTCTTTGGATGTTCTCTGTCTCCTCTGTCAACCCGACCTGGTACGGATCCCACACTGATGAGCAATACTCAAGTATAGGCCGAACGAGTGTTTTGTAAGCCACCTCCTTTGTTGATGGACTACATTTTCTAAGGACTCTCCCAATGAATCTCAACCTAGCACCCACCTTACCAACAGTTAATTTTATATGATCATTCCACTTTAAATCATTCCGTACGCATACTCCCAGATATTTTACAGAAGTAACTGCTACCAGTGTTTGTTCCGCTACCATATAATCAAACAATAAAGGATCCTTCTTTCTATGTATTCGCAATACATTACATCTGTCTATGATAAGGGTCAGCTGACACTCCCTGTTCGTAGATGATGCGATTGTCTGTAACGCAGTAGCAACGCCAGAAGATAGTAACGAATTGCAGAATTACGCCTAGAGAACTGATGAATGGTGCAGACTCTGGCAGTTGACTCTGAACGTAAATAAATGTAACATACTGCGCATACATAGAAAAAGAAATCCACTACTGTACAGTTACACTATTCATGACAAACCTCTGGAAGCAGTATCTACCCTAAAATATATACAGGAGTAACCATCCAGAGCGACCTTAAGTGGAATGACCACGTAAAACAAATAGTTGGGAAAGCAGATGCCAGACTCAGGGCCATAGGAAGGATCTTAAGGAAATGTAACTCATCCACGAAGGAAGTATTTTATAATGTGCTTGTTCGACTGATTCCTGAGTGTTGTTCATCTATCTGGAATCCCCACCAGGCAGGACGAATAGAAGAGACAGAGGGATGATCCAACAAAGAACGGCGAGCCTCAAGAGCATTGCGGAAGTGCTCAACAAACTGCATTGGCAACCGTTACAAGAGAGGTGTTGTGCATCAGGAGAGATTTACTATTGAAATTTCAAGAGAGCACTTCCGGAAAGAGCCGGACAACATATTAATTCCCCCCACATACTTCTCGCGGAATGACCACAAGCAGAAAATTCGAGAAATTAGAGCCAATACAGAGGCTTACCTACAATCATGATTCCCACGCGTTATTCGCAAGTGGAACATTGTTTGAGGGCTCAGTTGGTAGAGCAAAAAGTACCCTCCGCCATACACCATTAGGTGGCTTACGGAGTATGATGTAGATGTGGAAGTGGTCAACTAGGGAGGTGATCGAACTGTCCTCTGGTAACAACTCTGTCAAGCGTGAAGACTGTATAAATGTGCTCCAAGTTTCGGCCGGCTGTACAGGCAGTAGCTCCATTCTGCTGGAATTATCTGTAGGTCTTTTCCTCCACCACTAATTACAAACTACATTCACGTTCAATCGTAACCACCCTGTACTTGAGGACTGGGTAATATACCTACATGGATACTCTGCAAATCACATTCAAGTGTCTGGCAGAGGGTTCATCGAACCAGCTTCACAATAATTCTCTATTATTCCAGTCTCGTACAGCACGCGGAAAAAACAAAGACCTTTATCTTTCCATGAGAGCTCTGATTTCCCTTATTTTATTACGATGAACGTTTCTGTCCATGTAGGTCAGCATCAACAAAACATTTTCGCATTCGGAGGAGACAATTGGTGATTGAAATTTCGTGAGAAGATTCCGGGCAATGAAAAACGCCTGTGTTTCAATGATGTCCCACCCAAATACTGTATCATTTGAGTGACACTCTCTCACCTATTTCGAGATAATAAAAAACATGTTGGCCTGCACTGAACTTACTCGATGTACTCCCTCAGTCCTACCTGGTAAGGACCCTACACCGCGCAGCACTATTCTAAAAGAGGATGGACGAGGGTAGTGTAGGCAGTCTCTTTTGTAGACCTGTTAAATTTTCTAAGTGTGCTGCCAATAAAACGCAGTCTTTGGTTGGCCTACCCCACCCAATTTTCTATGTGTTCCTTGCAATTTAAGTTCTTTGCAATTGCACTAGGTCTACAACTTTGACTCCGCCGTTTTTTCTCGAAGTTCGGGTCTCTATTGTGAAAAACGTACAAAAAAATTATGATTCATAGTGTTGCCCATCGCTGGCCACTACATTCTCCCATGTTTCAGATAGCATACCCACCCCTGGGGCGTCTTTTGTGGGGATCGATGAATCGATTCAATTTTGCACTGTTTCATGTGATCGGAAGTGCTGTTCAGCCATACTGTACGCCACTGAACGAAAAAAGTGGTATTCAGAGAGAGCAACGTATGGAGTATACTGCGGGAGAGGCAGGACTTCTCATTGCAGCTTTTTCATGTATATTTTGACGGGTTTTGCGATATGGGGTCGAACACTGACGTGCTGCAAAATTTCCTTTCCGTATCTATCGCTGTATTGTGGTCGTTTGTGTTTCAATGCTGGGCTCGAATGCATCAATTACTTTCGATAATTATGTCCTGTGTCTGTCTTCGTCTGTTTCAGTAACTACGAAACCGTTCTGGCTTCCACCGCCATGGTCGTGCGGTAGCGTTCTAGCTTCCCGCGCCCGGGTTTCCGGGTTCGATTCCCGGCGGGGTCAGGGATTTTCTCTGCCTCGTGATGACTGGGTGTTGTGTGATGTCCTTAGGTTAGTTAGGTTTAAGTAGTTCTAAGTTCTAGGGGACTGATGACCATAGATGTTAAGTGCCATAGTGCTCAGAGCCATTTGAACCATTCCACTGCCATGCCGGTCTTCGACATTAAAATCACCGTTCTTACGGCGTTGAAAACATTCTATGCACGTTATTCCACTAATAGTGCCCGCACCATTGGTCTTACCAAGAATTTTAAGAGCCACAGCAGCAGATACTTGATGTTAAAACAGAAAATTAAAACTTCCCGCAAATGGCGAGAAATGGGTACGTAAGTTGTACTTAATCGAGAATAACCTTATGATGCAATAGCAGATGGACTAAAATTTCTATGGCTTTATGTTTACAGATGCCTAAGCTTATTGTATTACACCTATGACCAACCACCTGAAACCCACCTGCCGCTGCTGCCGTCTATTGCAAAACGGCGGAAACAAAGTGGTAGACCTAATAATTCATAGGTATGCAGTTGAATTTACGGCCTAGAGATTTGATTAATTTATCGTGTTACAGAAGTTTAACGGATCCCTTTTAGATCTCATCTGGACGACTTCACACTTGTCATTATTTAGGGTCAACTGCCACTTTTTGCCTTCTCTAAATCGTTTTGCAATTTGTTTTGATCTTCTGATGACTTTACTAGTCGATAAACGCCAGTATCATCTGCAAATAATCTAAGATGGCTTCACAGTTGCCTCCTAAATTGTTTATATAGATAATAAGTAGTGAAGGTCCTACAACACTACCTTGGGGAATGCCAGAAATCACATCTGTTTCGCTCGATAACCGTACATATAAACAACTGTTACAGCTTAGTACAGAAGGTAACTGGGCGAATAATGCAATAACACGAACAGAAATTCCGTCTCTAATGACCTCGATGTCGACAGAAATTTATACGCTATCTTCCTTTTTCTGTGAGCAGAAATGACCGTTTTATTCAAGGATAATAATTAGATTGAAGTCACCGCGGTTTACGACGGTCCCCCGGACATAACAAAAGGTGGGACGAGGTTCTTAATAGGATATGTGATCACGATGGATAGCAGTGCATGCTCTGCAACATGCTCACAAGTTCTCCATAAGGTTGATACGGTGTTCTCGTGATGGGACGCTCCAGTCCCCCAACAGTGCGGCTGACAAGTGCTGCCTGTGGATGCCCTGCATTACGTCCCACATTTGCTCTAGGAGATTTAAGTCAGGTGAGGGGCAGGCCAGGTCATTCACCGAATACCCTCTCTTTCCAACAGCTCCTCCACTTGCACCATTCGATGCAGTCGTGCGTTGTCATCCATAAAATGAAGTCAGGGCTGAATGCAAGCCTGAAAAGACGCACATGGGGAAGAAGTACAGCGTTGCAGCAGCACTGACCGATGAGTGTATCATGTGTAAGGTGCCAGATTAAACGGTCGGATTGGCACCTCACATAAGACCTTTATAGATCGCAACGAGAAGGTGAAGATGACACCTAATGTAATTCGGCAGTTATGAGAACATTTGCCTATCAGTATGGAATACAAAAAGGGATGACAGCAAATCAATGGTAATTAATACACCATTCCTACATAATGCATGTCTAGGTGGAACAGGCAACGCAAGTCGCTTTTAGTTTTGAAAAACCAGCCGTACAACAGCGTAGCGAAGGCGTGCTGCGGGGGTTACGATGGAAACCACTTAAAGGGGTGGCAGGAGGAAGGTCAGCGACCCCGGTCCAGGTGATTCGAGCTGGAGGACCGCGTGTAGCGGCACATCTGCACAAAGGACAGAGAAAAAGCTTCAGAAAGCTGCGTTTCGGAATTCCAGTGGTATACAGACAGGACCCAGTGACGCATTTCGTCCAGCGAGTGCGATACACTGAACGGTCGATGTACTTTAGGCGTCTAGAATGGGAACAAAACGTCCGATTGACGGAAACACACTAGGAAGGAGAAAAATACTGAAGTCTCGACGCAGTTTGGTAGAAGGGACATATAAATTGGTAGAGAGAGTTTCTACAATATAAGAGGAACGCTCCAATTTGTCGAAAAGGTCCGTGACGTGAAAAACGAATGAACCCAAGAGGGGGAGACAGTTCTGCCATGAGTAGGACAAGAGAAAAACTTTTGGGGACTGTTCTCTAAACTGGCGTCAAGTGCAGAATGGAGCACTTAACATTCTGTTTGATGCAGAGAAGAAATTTGTGTGGACACTACGTTCACAACAGCTGCACTTCAGCTAGATATTAGCTGTAGCAATGTTTAGCTCCAACTGTGGAGAAACGAACCAGCCAAATTAGTTAACAGTTCTTGCAAGAACTGAGAGGGCACTATAATATGCACGCTGCTGGAACCATGCACGTGTTTATTGCCACATAATAAGACAAGGGCTGAGTACATGTTTTCTCGCATATAGAGAAACTTGGACAGCAAGCTACACCGCGAAGCAGAGCGCCTCTCTTGCAGAGTCTGCCACTTGAGTTTGCTAAACATCTCCGTAACGCTATCACGCTTACCAAATAACCCTGCGACGAAACGCGCCGCTCTTCTTTGGATCTTCTCAATCTCCTCTGTCAACCCGACCTGGTACGGATCCCACACTGATGAGCAATACTCAAGTATAGGTCGAACGAGTATTTTGTACGCCACCTCCTTTGTTGATGGACTACATTTTCTATGGACTCTCCCAATGAATCTCAACCTGGCACCCGCCTTACCAACAATTAATTTTATATGACCATTCCACTTCAAATCGTTTCGTATGCATACTCCCAGATATTTTACAGAAGTAACTGCTACCAATGTCTCTTCTACTATCATATAATCATACAATAAAGGATCCTTCTTTCTATGTATTCGGAATTAATTACATTTGTCTATGTTAAGGATCAGTTGCCACTCCATGCACCAAGTGCCTACCCGCTGCAGATCTTCCTGCATTTCGCTGCAATTTTCTAATGCTGCAACTTCTCTGTTTATTTTAGCATCATCTCTGTCGCTTAATCGCAGTTTCGGCATCCTTCTATACCTTTTAATAGATGCTAATGATGTTAGCAAGGGAACAGATGACCAGCTTCATCGTTTCTGGAATTTCCTAGGGCCGGGCCATTACAATCTTCGCCAAAGTCTCTTATGGCATTGACTTTATCCATCAGTGGCCAGTATCGTCGTTAGAATGAATCGTCTCGTCTCCTTTCATACATTTCCCTTACTGCATCATGTGTACACATCGCCACCAGGAATCATTCATTTTCGCAATGGCTGGTTATCAGAAAGTGTTGGATAATCATTCTAGATTATGCAGTACGTTGCGTGCAATAATATGATATAAATGAAAGAACTATCTACATCCGTATCCATGCTGCGCAAAGTGCCTTACGGTATGTGGTGGAGGGTCTGGTGTGTACCACTGTCTCTTCACGTTTTTCCTGTTCCTGTCGCGTGTAGTTAGTGGGAAGAACAATTGCGAGTAAGCTTCCCTATCACCTCGAATTTCTCTAATTTTACCTTCACGGTGTTTTCACGAGATGTACGTAGGAGGAAGAAATATATTTTTGCCTCTTCTACGAACGTACATCTTGGCACTTTTACAGTAAACCGCATCGTGATGCAAAACGCCTCTCTTGCAGTCTCTGCCACTGGAGTTGGCTGACCATCTCTGTGACGATTGCGCGCTTAGAAATGAAATTGTAACGAAATGCGCTGCTCTTCTTTGAATGTTCTCAGTTTCCTCTGTCAGTCCTATCTGCAACGGATTGATAGACGAAATAGAGAAGATCCGAATTAGTGCGGCGCGTTTCGTAAGAGTTTCATTTACTGTGCCTGAAATCGTCACGGAGATGCTCAGTCAATTGTAGCGGTAGGCGCTGCAAGAGAGACGTTCTGCATCTCATTGTTAGCTAAAGAAAAGAATAAGTAAAGGTATCAAAACGTTCAGTAGACTTTAAAAAACGAGGGAGAATGACGAGGACAGCATGGTGGTAGGCGTCGCAAATCATGTGATTCTCCAGGAAATCTAGGGGACACCACAACTTCAGAGTAACGCTGCAAGGAGAAGAAATTACTGTGTAGGACACATTTACATATGTAATAGTTAACTTCACATTGTTTAACAAGGTGCATTCCGTGAGTATTTGGAAGTTGGATACATTATACGGAACACATCTGTCAAAAATTTCAAGACCTGAGATGCTGAGCAGGTATAAAATTAAAAGTGCTAGCTGCCATCTGTCCCAAAAGAAATCTGACAGAAATCCATCTTTGCAATAAAATCTACGTCTGCATGATTACTCTATAATTCACACTTAGATGTTTGGCAGGTGGATTGTGGAATCACTTTCAAATTGTTTCTCGATAGTTCCAGTTAGAAACAGCACGTTGGAAAAATGTACAAATGTACCTTTCTGCGTGAGCTATGATTTCCTTTATTTTATTGCGATGATCATTCCTCCATACACACGAGGAGAAAACTGATGCCTGAAATTTTAAATTTCTTCAAAAGATCTCTCTGCAACTTAACGCCTTTGTTTTAATTATTGGCAACCAAAGTCGCTAATTATATTCTGACACACACTCCTACATCTCGCGATAATACAAAACAAGCTGTTCTTCTTTGTACTTTTATACTGTCCTTCGTCAACCCTATCTGGTAAGCACCCAGTACCGTCCAGCAATACTCCATAAGCATGGGCAATCGTAGTGTACGCACTACCTTTCATAAATTTGTTGCATCTTCTAATTGTTCAGTCTTTGTGCCGCTTTCCTTGCAACATTTTGAGTGTGATGGTTCCATTTTAATTATTATATTATTTATAATTATAGCCCCTAGATATTTATTGAGCCGACAACCTTTAAATATTTCAATTATTATTGTCTTTACGTCTTAAGTTTAATGCAGTTTATCTGTATTTTTCACCACATACGAGTGGCCATGCAAAAAGTATATTAACGGATTTTTTTGCGTTCATGTGGAACACCTCACACTTTTTAGGTATTTAGGGGCAGTTTCCACTTTTCAGAACAAGCAGATATCTTGTCTAAACTAATTTGTCATTTGTTCTGATCTTCTTATTACTAGACGGAAAACGACAGCATCATCTGCGAATAATCTAAGAAGGGTGTTCTGGCTGTCTAAACTGTTTACAAAGAGTAAGAACAGTAGCAGGTTCCTTTGGGAGAGTCAGATATTACTTCTGTTTCAGTCGATGACTTATAGCCAGTTACTATCAAACGTGTGACCTTTCTGCCTGGAAATTACGAATCCAGTCTCATAAATAAAACGGTACTCCAAAGGCACGCAATTTGATTAGCAGCCGTTTCTGAGAAAATGTGGCAAAAGTCTCTTGGAAATCTAGAAATAGAGGAGAAATTTGAGATCCCCTGTAGATAGCATGCAATATTTCGCGTGAATAAAAAACCAACTATGTTTCACAATAACGATATTGTCTGATCCTTGGTGATTACGTGTCGGTATATCGTTTTCTTCGAGGAGTTTCATAATGTTGGAACATAAAATCTTACAGCAAATCGGTGGCAATGTTAAGGCTCTATGATTCAACGGATTACTTGTTTTGTGTATTGGTGTCGTCAGTGCAACTTTCCAGTCTTAAGGCACGAATCTTTCGAGCAGCAAGCGGGTGTATAAGACTGCTTAAAACTGAGCTATTTCATCAACATACTCCAGAGGAAGCTAATTGACATACAATCTGGATAAGTAAATATCACCTCACTTCCATCTTGGCGTAATACTTTTCATATGACGTTATTCCGGCGGATTGTGTATCGATTTCCCTATTCATTTAGTGTGCCAAGCCTTCATTTGGCCCCAGGAAACACAGTGTACTCCGCTCCAGAACTGTCAAACTTACAAACATCGAAGGCGACAGCGGGAATTGAGTTTCAGATTTCGCAGGCAGAAGCGAGAGAGACTAAACTCTAGATCATTTATGTCTATGTACCAAAAGAAGCATCACTACTTAAGTGATTATTCCAAACATTTGTCAACTACAGAAGCATTTAGCGCACGCGGGTACAAGATGGCAGCACTGACTTATGAAAAGCGTACCAAGTATTACTTATAATTCGACAGCGTTTCCTCGGGATCGAGCACAGAAACCCCAGGGATTACCATATGCAAATACCTACTTACGAATGCACGAAGAGTGAAACATTTCGCATTAGGCATCAATAACTCCGGAAGCTACTAGACGACGAGAATGACTCGAGGAGCTTATCAACATAATTTGCATTTTCGGAGAACTGTGTTATTCATTCTGTTAATGATGCTGTCTAATATGAATAACCGGCAACTGAGAGTGTAGTATCGACAGCTACGATGCCACGGCGTAGGTACAAGTTCTTGGGTTGGCACTACGACACCGACGACAGCGCCATCTAGCCGGCGCTGAGCAGCTCTACGAGCGACGCTCCAGATTCTGCCCATTTGTTCGCAACCTGACGACCAACCAGCAATGTTTCATCTTCATAGTGGGCGAGTCACTACAGATTTTGCCTGTGTTAGCTTTGATACATCCTGCTTTGCACCTACGGGCCTATCTTTACCAAAAGTTACTTTTATATCATTGACTAATATTCTCTATTAAATGTACTTTTACGTTAAAAGCAGTACCGAGATTTTTACCTCACCTGATCCTACTCGCTTCCTACATTCGGTCTACCCTTCAGTTTACAGGAGCAGACCCACGCGCAGCCTTCCAGGCGGGACACAAAAGAGAAGAACGCCAGTTCGAGGGTATGTGTGGGATTTTAATCTGTGCATTCTTCACCTTGGAATATCTATTGTTTACCGTTAGGCATAATGTCGACCCCCACTGTTAAGGCCCTGCGTTATGCCTGTATTTAACGCACTTTACAAAGACACTGCATTCATTTTCAGCCATTTGACATCGACTGCCGGATAAAGACCTCTTCTAGACTTCTTTGTAGCTGTACGCATCCATCTTCTCCATGTTTTCCAATGACATCAACGCGTTTTCTGTCTAGTATGTCATCACACCTGACTTGTACCATGTCTTAGAATCCTGTGAAGATTTTCCTTATTCCAGGTACCACCCACTGTGAGGGTTTCACGTCCCGCCCACCCCCGTTTGTTGGGTTACCTGCTCTCCTAGTTATCCTGGAGAATTGTATCTCTAATATTCAATGAGGAAATCACAACTTTTGAATGGTTTATAGCTCACGTCACACTACAATAATCCAAAAGCGATAATACGCGCTAATTGTAAACTTTCCAAGCTCTCGTTTTTCTTTTTACCTGTTGTCATACAGTCGTTGTCTTCAGCTGTCCTAACTACAGACACATTACTCGTTCTCTGCTTTCTACAGAGGCAAAGATAAGCCACTACAAGGCAACAGTGAGGAATGCAGTATTATATGCTGCTGAGACGATGACACTGGGAAGAAATGGGGCAGTGCAACTACAGGAAGAAGAGAGGAAAATACTGAGAAAAATAATAGGTCCCAAAAGAGGTGGAGAGAGGTGGAAGCGAAGACCTAGGGAAGAATTGTACCGGAACATGAGAACAATATCCGGGGAAATCAGACTCAAAAGGGCAAGGTTTGCTAGGCATGTAGTTAGGATGAGTATGGACAGAATGACGAAGAGAATGTGGGAAACAACAGGGAGGACAAGGAGAAAGACAGGAACCGAATGGATTGTTGAACGTCGGAGGGACTGGTTGGAATTGGGGATCAAAGTCGAAGGAAAGGAAAATTGTAGAAACAAATATACACCGACAAATATACCGGAGATCAATGACAGAGATGAGTACAGGAAAAGATTAGAGTGTCACCAGTGGAGCCGCCAGGAGAAACGGAAACTGAAGATCTCGGGTGAAGAGCGGAAGAGGAGAAGAGAAAGAATGAAGAGGTTCTGGGAGAAGAAGAGGAAAATGCAGTCCACGAAGAGGCTACCCGTGATCCTACAGAGGCCGAAACGAAAGAAGAAGAAGAAGACATTACTCGTTCTATGGCTTCATTTTTGGTTTACACAATTTTCCTTTCCATGTCTTCACTACGTATATGATTGTAGTATTGTTATAATTACTTTTCACTACATGGTAAAGTACTTGTTTTGATCTTCAGAATAATTTTATTTATGGTCACTTAACTTATTTCAGAACAACTCGATCATCAGATTTATGACATTAGATACAGGATACAAGGAAAGTTACTAAGAAGTGTGAATTGTAGCAATGCAGTAAAACAGGGGGACAAGCCAACGAAATGTATAAGGTGTATATTGTCACTCGCTACTACATAATACCATTAGTGCCCTAGTGACAAAGGGAGTTCATCATTGTAAGAAGGAAGCAATTTCACCAACGTCTGGCGTTAGTGAAAGTAGTTCCATATGACATCAGGCATAATCACTACATGAAAATTATTTGTTACAAGCTATGTACATGAGTGTTACGTTAAAATTAAAGTTATTCTGATGATTGGCAGTTTAACATAAACCCACTTTATTGTGTTAGTTGTTTCTTCTCTGCGTCTAGCAGTCTTCCCTCAAAAACTTCACGTAATTTACTACCTGCTGCTTTCTACGCGTTCGTAACTGCACCACTAAGTGGACTATTCCTGTCAGTACAGACTAATCGTTTTGCACCCACACGTCCTCACTTCAGCGACTGGGCTGCTGCGCAGGGCAGAATAAGCACTAGTGACTTGCACCAGCCACATGTACCTGGAGGTACTAAACAACGTAAAAACATACGACTTGTAATGGCTATGATTCTCAGCCTGCAAGTGAATTAACTGCTGATGTAAGATTGTTCAGTACACTGTCCTCAGACATCAACAAAAATTACTGCAGTTACACCTCCAACACCCCGTATAATTTAGATTTTATACACACATCAAAAAAGTTTTGCATCACCTTGGTTCCGAGAGTTCAGGATTCTGTACAGAAAATTGGAATATAGATCAACATAAATACCATTGCCGACCTTTTTATTGCTCATAGAAAACCACACATTGCATGTTGTACCACCATACAGCTAGACCTTCAGAGGTGGTGGTCCAGATTGCTGTATACACCGGTACCTCTAATACTCAGTAGCACGTCCTCTTGCATTGGTGCATGCCAATATTCGCCGTGCCATACTATCCACAAGTTCATCAAGGCACTGTTGGTCCAAATTGTTCCACTCCTCAACGGCGATTCGGCGTAGATGCTTCAGAGCGGTTGGTGGGTCATGTCATCCATAAACAGCCCTTTTCAATCTATCCCAGGCATGTTCGATAGGGCTCATGTTTGGAGGACATGCTGACCACTCTAACTGAGCGATGTGATTGTCCTGAAGGCAGCCGTTCACAATATGTGCACGATGGGGGCCCGAACTGTCGTCCATACAGATGGATGCCTCGCCAATATGCTGCCGATATGGTTGCACTATCGGTCGGACGATGGCATTCACGTACCGTCCAGCCGTTACGGCGCCTTCCATGACCACCAGCAGCGTATGTGGGCCCCACATAACGCCACCCCAAACCAGCATGGAACCTCCACCTTGCTACACTCGCTGGACAGTGTGTCTAAGGCTTCAGCGTGACCGGGTTGTCCCCAAACACGTCTCCGACGGCAAATGCGACTCTCATCGGTGAAGAGAACGTGATGCCAATCCAGAGCGGTCCATTCGGCATGTTACTGGGCCCATCTGTACCGCGGTGCATGGTGCCGTGGTTGCAAAGATGGATCTCGCCATAGACACCGCGAGTAAAGTTGCGCATCATACGACCTATTGCGCACAGTTTGCGTCGTAACACGACGTTCTGTGGGTGCACGAAAAGCATTATTCAACATGGTGGCGTTGCTGTCGGGATTCCTCCGAGCCATAATCTGTAGGTAGTGGTCATTCACTAGCCCTTGGGCAGCCTGAGCGAGGCATATAATCGACAGTACCTGTCTGTATCTCCTCCGTGTCCGAACAACGTAGCTTTCGTTCACTCCGAGACGCCTGAACACTTCCCTTGTTGAGAGCCCCTCCTGGCACAAAGTAACAATGCGGACGCGATCGAACATCGGTATTGACCGTCTAGGCATGGTTGAACTACATACAACACGAGTCGTGTACCTCCTTCCTAGTGGAATGACTGGAACTGATCGGCAGTCGCGGACCCCCACCGTCTAATAGGCGCAGCTCATGCTTGTTGTTTACAACTTTGGGCGGGTTTACTGACAAAAAAAAAATGGTTCAAATGGCTCTGAGCACTATGGTACTTAACTTCTGAGGTCATCAGTCTCCTAGAACCTAGAACTACTTAAACCTAACTAACCTAAGGACATCACACACATCCATGCCCGAGGCAGGATTCGAACCTGCGATCGTAGCGGTCGTTCGGTTTCAGATGTAGCGGCCGGCATTACTGACACCTCTGAACAGTCAAAGGGATTGTGTCTGTGATACAATATCCACAGCCGACGTCTGTCTTCAGGAGTTCTGGGAACCGGGGTGATGCAAAACTTTTTTTGATGTGTGTATATAAGAAAAAAATATTAAGAAAAGGAATCAAATCAGTACCAACAAAGCCGCAGCCGCATCGCTTCAAGGTGCTGGAATTCGAAAACAGGAAAGTGGTGCTTATGGAATTGGCTCAGTATTCGTTAACCACGTTTCTTGGTATGCCAGATCGGTGGTCATGTTTAGATACGTTATCATTCTCGCGAAAGGCTGCTGAATATGCGTACTACACCAAGGATATTGCCCAGTAGGGGAAGTATTATCCCATGAGAGACCCATAGTATTAATCCAATGTTAAGTGACAGCTGTGGACTGCATGGAGATTGTTGCGGATCACCAGCATCCCTTTATTTGTAATTTCTTCCCCGACGGCGATGACATCATCCAGCAGTTTAGCTGTGCATATCACAAGGCCACAATCGTTCTACAGTACTTCAAGCAGCATGACTGTTAAGTCGCGTTGATGTGCTCGTCAAATTCTCCTGAACTGTGCCCTATGGAACACTTCTGGAACGCTATCAGACTGCAGCTCTGAGCCCACAAAGGCACAGCTCGTAATTTGCAGGAATAGTGTGAAATTTGCTTAAACATCTGGTACCACTTACCTGCAGAAACCGTTCAAGGACTTTTAGAATTCAATCTATGCATATTCACTGTTGTAAGTCCTTAAGCAAATGCAGCCCAAAGCATTAAAAGCAGGTGGACGTAATGTTTTGGTTCATCAGTGTATGACTTGAATATGTTGGCCATTATCTTTTTGGCACTTGCTATTGCAGTTGATTTACAACCTTCGATTTTATCAATGTCGTTATTATTCGTTTTCCATCTTTTGCTTCTTATGTGTATACTGTACAGTCAGCACAATGAGAATGACATAAAGCGTGATTCAGGTACCACTATATATTGGTTTTACGCAACCCGCAAGACCTTCAGAAACCATGCGCAACATTTCCATATTCGCTTGCTCGCACTGCACAAACTATTAGTCATATAGAAAAAATGAACAGGTCTTTTTTGTAGGAAATTTAATTTAGTTAAATTTTGTGCTCCAATATCTTTTCGAGCTATTCAACAAAAACGCGTTTGTAGGTCACTTCGGTGCGTTTCTCTTGAATAATTCGAAAAGTGTAGCCTCTAGCGAAAACGTATCTCAGTACAAAATTTAACTACATTACATTTCTTATCAAGAAAATTTTCTTAGTTTTTTCTGAAGGTTAATAGTTTGAACTTAGCAAATGAGAGAATATCAAAATCTTGCATGTGGCATTTGAAGGCGTTCCATGTTGCATAAAGCTCGTGAGTAGGGGCTGCTGAATCACCGTATATACTTGTACATAAAATAGCACATTGTATCCACCAAAAACTGAAGTGTTAAACTTTTTACACTATTATGCAATGCCTGAAGAATAACATGCATGGCATTTCCACAGCATAAATCTGGGAAAATATTATTACTGAGAACATGGAATTGTAAACTATTTAATGTGAAAGGTGATGTGCAGTTTTGGCAACGAAAAAGATTTATAGGAGATTGAATGTTTGCTTAAAGAAGTTAAAGGACTCTCCGCACTCCATATACTGTTATTAATAAAAGACATGATGGTGAGGTAGTAGATAATGAACTGGTTGATGTAGAAAGCAGAGGACAATTGAAGGTATTACATCTTTACTTTGTGACGATGTATGTAGACTGAAATAGTGAAAAGTAATGTAGTACTGATCTAGTGAAATAATAATGATGCAAAAGTTTATGATTGATATTTGTAAAAATATAGTGAGTTTTGATGATAGTGAATGTATAACAATGATGTTTTGTGGCCGGTTATTTTGTCGTATGAGCTACAAACAGTGGAAAGTTGATGAATGATTAAGAACGTGAATTTATGTTGGCTTTGGTATGCAAAAATAACAAGGAAATTAATCGATTTCATGCTTCATATTCATTCAGTAATTATGTTCGTATTTTCTACCTACACAGTATATGTATTTCGAAATCAGGGAATAGTAAATGAAAGATTACTATAGGCTGTAACGTTACAGCATTTGGCAGGATTATTCAGCAACATTGTTGATGCGGCTAATTTAATCTACATATGAAAATTTTAACTATAGGGTGCTTGGGGTATGCAAAAATAAGAAGGAAATAAATCAGTGTCGTCGTTAGTATTCATTCTGTAGCTACATATATTTACAATCTACCCAACATATTTATCTGGAAATCAGAGAATTATTGTAAAGTAGTAAATGAAAGATTAAAACAGGCTGTACGTCTTACAGCATTTGATAAGATTATGCAGTAACATGGTAGATATGTCTACTTTAATCTATATAGAAAAGTTTTAATTATAGAGTGCGTGGGGTTGCTTTACCCTGAGGAAATATGTACATAAAAAACTTAATAATAAATTACTTGATGAATTCAAAAGTAAGTTGTGTATGGATTTGATTTGCTTCAAATTACTATAACACTTGAAGCTGAGAAAACATACAAAATTCGGGTAACCATTTGCGTCTGTGCTGACAAATAATTCTACATCTTAAATCATATGGACCTGTTTACCAGAAGGAATGGCGAATATTCAGGGATGTAACAGGGACCACCGTTTGAAAAAAAATAAAATCATATGGACGTAAGCCATATTTCAAATGGTTTCCGAAATAGAAATATTTAATGTATATCGTTAATTATTTTTTCTGTTATTATATACATTGTTAGGTTTGCTCATGCATACACAAACAACAGTTAGTAAACATCACAAAATGATTTTTACAAAGTATCGAATGAAAAATACCTATTTTTAACATATTCATCTCTACGCATTACCGTACACATCACTTTACAGCAGTTGCGCAATTCACAATAAATGATCCAATATCTCACCGTCAACTTCAGTGCATTTGTGCAATCTTGGGAAAAAATGTTGTGTTACTTGCCTGAGTGCCTCTGCACCTTCCCTGATGAAGGTTGTAGCGTCCATGATGCGAATAAGCAACCCTATAAACAAAATTCTAATGGTGACCTTGATGTCCAGTTAACTTTACTACCACGAGCAATCCAGCGAAGAGGGTAAATGCGTTGAGATGTTTCCTCACACATCTAGTAAAATGTGAAGAGGCACCGTCATACTGGCAATACATTGCAGCCCGCGTGGCCAAAGGAACGTCCCCGAGTTGTACAATGGACAAATTTTTCAAAAAAGACAAGTAATTCTGTCCCGTCATTCGCTCTTTTAAAATAACTGCAGCTATCAAAATGTTACTAATCAGGATGCACCAAACACTGATCGAAAAACGAACTTGGAGATTGATTTCCACTGTAGCGAGTGGATTTTCGTGCGTCTGTCGATGATTATTACGTATGTGTTGAATGCATTCATTGTAAACGTGGCTTCGTCAATCAATATCCATTTAATTAGGGACAAAATCAATTAGTGCGGCAGTGTCGCCAATGCGAAGATTGAGGACACGCTTTATGCAAAAGAGGTACAATTTTCCCGCAAGCAGTGTACGCCATACACGTATCGGTGGATCAGTGATACGTGCAGAAATTCGCCGTGTGCCTGTAGTAGAACCACGCTGCATCTTTTCAATAATATGTTGCTGTTCCTGCACAGGTTGTTGGCCTACACGTTCAGAAGAAAAATGGGAACTTGGAAGAATACTTGTTTCACTCAGCGGGCTGAAAACTATGGTAAACACTCTACGATCGGTAATTCGACAGGTCGGGAAGCATCGGCGGTATTATTCGACAGCAGCAGGAGCGAACATCGCAGAAACCGTAAAAGTACACCGTCTCTTCATATTCTTCATTAGTGCAGATGTGCGGCGTTTTAGCCACAGCGTGTAGAAAAACAGTTAACCGACACTTGCCGCTGATATACTATGAGTGCCTCGCATTACATCACACACAGCACACTGTGGATGACTGTGCACTGAACGGGATAGTTTAATGGCAGAATGACATCCGAGCAAAGAGGCTGACAGGAATGAGGTTCGGCTAGAATAAAACATGAGAAAGGTTGGGGCGGTAAGACACATACGAGCGCACCACTAGCCCGAAAACATACGAGTAAAGTAAGTGTGTTCTGCCCCCGAAATCATTTGAAATACGGCACATGTCCAAATGAAGTTTTTACTTCAAATGAGCGTTCCTATCATATCCCTGAACATTGACCATTCTTCTTGGGACACCTGTATATCTAAAACAGAAGATGAGGCTGGAAGAAAGATTTCTTAAAAAACACTCATCCGACCCTTCCCACAACACTGTTCACGTCTGTGGTACACAAACCAAACAGGATTAACAGGGGATACTGAGCGGACAAAAAGAAGGGCGACCTAAACGGCCACAGGTTTGTTTGACCTCTGGGAGAGCTGAGATGCCGAAAATAAATTGAAGTGTCAGACGTTTGAAGGAATACACCAACTATCCCGCAATAGCATACTTAGAAAACTACAAGAACAGAAAAATCTAGCAATGTACTAAGGCCCCTACACAGCACTCCTACAGGGAACGTAAAGACAACATTTAGTCCAATAACAGCGAGGATAGAGTGTGTAAATATCGATTGTTCCTGCGATGCATTAGCGAATGGAACAGGATAACGTCTTAATATACGGGTACAAAGGGACGTGCTCTCTGCCTAGGACATCGAAGTGGTCTGCAGAGTATGGATGTATATGTAGCAGACGTAGACAGCTGCTGTATCAAACATTTACACTGCAGTAAGACAGATTTGGTAAACTACACGGTCCAGTCACATTAAGGGCAGGTTTACTATCTCTGTCCTGAAAAAAGCAAGTTCTTTGAGAAGTTTTTTCTCGGGATCTGTAATAGATAACGGTGTCAAATTTGGTCAAAATGTTTATTGATATTGCCTCTACGAAATGGAATTTTTTCGAGCGGAAATGTCGAAGATCAAAGGCGGAAGTGCCGTCGGAACGAAACAAAATTTCAATGTAGACCTCCACGCGCGGTATGTGACAGGTCAGCCGGCTCGTCTGAAATCAAAATTGAGTTCACGTTAGCAAAGTATATAAGATTATTTAGAAGTTTTACCTCGCTTAAGTTATTTGTACCATAGGAAACAAAATGGCGGCCATTTGAAAAAGAATAGGGTTTTTTCATCGATGTTTCGACTTCGTCGATCAAGTAAAAATATTTATAGTTGATGGATCTGAATAAAAGTAGTAAAACTCCTAGACAATTTAGTTTCTTCGTCTGAAACAAATAATCATGCCAATCGGTTCAGTAGATTTGAAGTTACCATACTGCGCAATAAAAAAATGTCATTTCGAGAAAAAGGCGTTTGAAGTTCTGGCTACCTATAAACGCAATATTATACAACTTACTTTGAATCTGCTGTTGCGGGTCCATAAACTAATCCTTCCTCTTCCTCATAGAGGGCGTTCTGCTCGATCTGGGCCATTCTGCGCTGCTCCAGAGCCGCTCGTACGGCCGGAGATAAACGGTTTTCGGCCGCTTGAATCCGGTGGTCGTCTGAATGCTTGACGAACTGCGTCGAATAGAGCCCCACAACAAATGTTTCGGGGCTAACTTCCAAGCACACACGTTCAAACTTTCTTTTGAATTTTGTGTGTTTCCTCCCAAGTACCGGTACAATAACTCGTCTTCCAAAAGAAAAATACTGGTGCGTGAAAAAGGCCGATTTCAGGCAGGCGCACTTTTCTGTTCAACCGCGAATAATAAACATTTCCGTTCCGTAATCGAAAAAAACCATTTCAGGGGTGGATTCTAAACACTTTTATGGATCCAAAAATGTAATTTTTTTAAAATCGATTTTTTGAACCAAAAGATAGTAAACCTCCGCTTAACGTGTCTACAGCCTTGTTCGACGTCAATTTGCAATAACCACTCGCATACGGCAGGCGCCAGCACGGGCTGTGGAGGGTGCAGGGTGCATAAAGCGTGTCGCGGGGAGGGGGGGTGGAGGCGGCCCAGAACAACAGTGCTGTCGTTGTCGTAATGTGAAAACGTAGCGGTTTATGTGACATGGAAGGGCGTGATCACTGAGTTTCGGGCTAAGAGTGGAAGCATTTCCGAAATGCGTAAGTCTGTAAAACGTTCGCGTGCCGCGGTGGTTAAAATGCGCCGTGTTTAAATTATACCTTGCATAGCAAAATGGCGCTGGCCAATTCATTCGTCAGGGCAATTTTGGTGCACCTTGGGCCATAGATGACAGGGGCGAGCGACCGCCTCCTGGTTCCTACTCCAATGCTGACGAAGGCTCGATTTTCCACTTCAGTACCGCAGTTGGACGTCGTTATGGAGAGGAGTTAGTACTATATACTGCCAACGGCCTTTACGCTGTGGTAACACCGGTCTCCACCAGATTATTGAAGTTAAGCGCTGGCGGACTTGGCTAGCACTTGAATGTGCGACCGTCTGTCGAGCTCTGTTTGTGAAGGCGTCCGGTCTGCCGAGTGCTGTTGGAAAGAAAAAAAAAAAAAAAACAGCGCTCAGTTCTTGTGAGGCCAATTGAGGAGCTACTTGACTGAGCAGCAGCGGTGCTGGTCACGAAAACAACGGTGAGAGCGGTGTGCTGACCACGTGCCCCTCCAGTGACCCCTATCGCAGAGGACGACACGACGGTTGGTCGCTACCGTTAGGCCTTCCAAGGCCTGTTCCGACAGAGTTCAGATTTTAACCACTATAGACTTTCTTCTTTTCGCCTTGGCCGGCCTGTCTGACCGAGCGGTTCTAGGCGCTTCAGTCCGGAACCGCGCGACTACTAAGGTCGCAGGTGGGATTGACGGAGGACATCGAGAGGGTGCAAAGAAGGGCAGCTCGTTTTGTATTATCGCGTTATAGGGGAGAGAGTGTGGCAGATATGATACACGAGTTGGGATGGAAGTCATTACAGCATAGACGTTTTTCGTCGCGGCGAGACCTTTTTACGAAATTTCAGTCACCAACTTTCTCTTCCGAATGCGAAAATATTTTGTTGAGCCCAACCTACATAGGTAGGAATGATCATCAAAATAAAATAAGAGAAATCAGAGCTCGAACAGAAAGGTTTAGGTGTTCGTTTTTCCCGCTCGCTGTTCGGGAGTGGAATAGTAGAGAGATAGTATGATTGTGGTTCGATGAACCCTCTGCCAAGCACTTAAATGTGAATTGCAGAGTAGTCATGTAGATGTAGATGTAGATGTAGGTTCGAATCCTGCTTCGGGCATGGATATGTGTGATATCCTTAGGTTGGTTAGGTCTAAGTAGTTCTAAGTTCTAGGGGACTGATGACCTCAGATGTTAAGTCCCATAGTGCTCAGAGCCATTTGAACCATTTCTTAGTAGAAAATGGAAAAAAAATTGACTGTCTTTGGAAACTCCGCCCCTAATAGTGTTAAACAGGCCCAGAATGATTCACTGACTCATCATCGCCCAGCCAAATCCCGTGCCTTAATCCCTCATCGGCGCAGTGGTTTTGCATGAATAATTTAAGGGATGGCCGGATGCCCTTCTTGTCGCCACCTCGTTGGTCCCAGCGCCGAATATGTGTACTCCAACTGCTCAAATGTTTGTGGAATCTTATGGAACTGAACTGCTAAGGTCATCAGTCTCTAAGCTTACACACTACTTAAACTAAATTATCTTAAGGACAAACACACACACCAATGCCCGAAGGAGGACTCGAACCTCCGCCGGGACCATCCGCACAGTCCATGACTGCAGCGCCTTAGACCGCCGCTCTACTACTCCAACTGTCTATGTAAAGCGTTATTCATGTGAAATCGTGTAACTTAGACTGGTCTTGGGTTTGGTTGGGGTTAGGTTGTTTGGGGGAAGAGACCAAACTGCGAGGTCATCAGTCTCATCGGATTAGGGAAGGACGGGGGCGGAAGTCGCCCGTGCCCTTTCAAAGGAACCATCCCGGCTTTTGGCTGGAGCGATTTAGGGAAATCACGGAAAACCTAAATCAGACGCGGGAATGAACCGTCGTCCTCCCGAATGCGAGTCCAGTGTGCTAACCACTGCGCCACCTCGCTCGCTGCTCATCTTGAGTACCAGCTCGATATTCACCTAGTGAGTTGTGAGAAGCGGCCCAAAAGGCCACACCCAGGATGGCCGGCACGCCGACACTCGCCATTAATAAGCAGGACGGATTCGATTCGGGGTCGGCACGCCTCCTAAACCCAGAAGCGGAGCTTTAAAGGCACGGGTATCTGGGCAGGTATAACTATACAGTATAGGCTCGTACGAATGAAACATTCCGTCTAACGTGTATCTATTTGTCATTGTTTACAGATACAGCTGTAACCCAAACAAAGTATTTACAAAAGGTCTTCTGCCGTCGCCTTGGCCATCTTTTATAAAGGGCAGAACTATTCACAATGCGAACGATCAATTAGTCTCTTGTGTTTATATTTTCTTTGCAAACTTTATCTTTCAACCATCCTCGTAGGCGAAAATCTGAAGGAGTAAGGCCCCGAGACCTTGCTGGCCATTTCTTCCGATCCATCTTCCGGAGGATGTTAGGTCTAAATGATGTGTCACCTGACGAATAGAATGTGTGGGGGCTCCGTCATGCTGAAAAAATAAAACAGCGTCAACAAGACGATCTCAGAAGATTACACATGGTACTGTAAAGAGAACTCGAAAGTGCATTGAAGTCGGAGATTGAAATTATGAAAATCAGATTCGAACTTAATCATTAGCTTTGCTAGACAATGGCGAAAGATGGATAAGTGTCAATCCTTTTGGGAAACCTTGAATGTATTGGTACTGGAGTAGGTGTAATCCGAAAATGGAATTGAACATCCAGACTAAAATGTGCTCTTACGAAGTACAGGTTATGTAAATTTTAGTTGGTGAAAGAAATGTGGAAGATGCGCACTAAAGCGTTCGGAACAGCAGGTGCTGATTAAGTATTGAGTAGAACTTCCGAGATAAGATGCTCGCCTTCCAAAGGTCCTGATGGGTGGACCGGTGGGGCAAGGTATTCGAGTAAACAAGTCTTGGCGAGGCGGGAAGCAGCTCCACTACATTAATTCGACAAGTTCTGATTCAAATTCCGATTGACAAGTCTGCTGGTTGTTCCACCTCTGAAGGAAAGCCTGTTGGGAAGAACGTCTCTCCCTATCGTACACTACTCATTCCGGAGTTTTTCATTGACTAACTTTTGTTACGAAGTGTGCAGATCAATCAGTGATTCCTTGAAATGTTTTTGTAGGCTCTAAGGAAGTATCAGTCCTTTTTTCAATGATACTGCCGTAATTAACGTATTAATCTATATTATAAGGTGGATGAATTCAAATTTAAGCCTTTTGTACACTCGCAGGCTAAATATTGCTAAATGCATTTTGTGGACGTATTCCATTTCTGGAGGACAGTGTTTTCAAATTCTTGCAATTCATTGTATCTTGCTCATGTTACATCCATATACCAAACTCACTTTGAGTGAAATAGCTTCCACCTGACTTATATTACCTAGGTCTCACTGTAGTGGTAGGAGCATCTCAGAGTACAGCACTCTGATGAGACGCATTAACTATTACATATTTTTGAGTACATACTTCTCTTACAGGCGGTCATTCAGCTTGTTGCTTAATGCGAAGTAGTACAATAGTCTTATTTTTCCATGTTCGCTACAGTACACTGTACTTGTTGCTACTAACATCGTTGTTTTTTCTCATAACAGTTGCATCCCTCTCTCTCTTCCGCGTATTTTAAGTTCAAAAGTACTGACGCTGTATTACTTCTCCAAGATTCCATTTCAGTTGTAACAAACTATTTTTTAACCGTTTTATTCATATCAGAAAGTAGGTTATTTTCCAGCAGTTTTTCCCGCATACGCATATAGGCCTATTGTACATATTTCGATATTTACTGGGTGTAGATTAAAACTGAAGAAACTGGAAAAGGTGGGAAATGAAGGAGATGTGATATGGATAAAATGAAAGAACTAGAGGTTGTAGAGACTTTCAGAGAGAGCATTAGGGAATGATTGACAAGAACGGGAGAAAGAAATACAGTAGGAGAACAATGGGTAGCTTTGAAATATGAAATTGCAAAGGAAGCGGAGGATAAAGTAGGTAAAAAGACGAGGGCTATTTGAAATCCTTGGACAACCGAAGGGGTACTGAAAAAAATTGATGAAAGGAAAAAAATATAATGATTCAGTAAATGAAGTAGGCAAAAAGTAGTATAAAAGTCTCAAAAATGAGAAGTGTGAAATGAGAAGTGTGAAATGGCTGAGCAGGGATGGCTAGAGGACAGATGTAAGGATGTAGAGGCTTATCTCACTAGGGGTAAGATAGATACTGCCTACAGGAAAATTAAAGAGACCTTTGTAGAAAAGAGAAACAATTGTATGAATATCAAGAGCTCAGATGGAAACCCAGTTCTAAGCAAAGAAGGGAAGGCAGAAAGGTGGAAGGAATATATAGAGGGTCTATACAAGGGCGATGTACTTGAGGACTATATTATGGAGATGGAATAGCATGTACATGAAGGTGAAATGGGAGATACGATACTGCGTGAAGAGTTTGACAGAGCACTGAAAGACCTGAGTCGAAACTAGGCCCCAGGAGTAGACAACATTCCAATTAGCAGTACTAACGGCCTTGGGAGAGCCAGCCCTGACAAAACTCTACCATCTGGAGAGCAAGATGTATGACAGAGACGAAATACCCTCAGACTTCAAGAAGAATATAGTAATTCCAATCCCAAAGAAATCAGGTGTTGACAGGTGTAAAAATCACCGAACTATTAGTTTTATAAGTCACGGCTGCAAAATACCAACACGAATTCTTTACAGACGAATGGAAAAACTGGTAGAAATCGATCTGGGGAGGATCAATTTCGTTTCTGTAGAAATGTTGGTACACGTAAGGCAATACTGACCCTACGATTACTCTTAGAAGATAGATTAAGAAAAGGCAAACCTACGTTTCTAGTACTTGCAGACTTAGAGAAGGCATTTGACAATGTTGATTTCAAATTCTGAAGGTTGCAGCGTTAAATACAGAGAGCGAAAGGCTATTTACAGTTTGTACAAAAACCAGATGGCAGATATAAGAATCGAGGGGCATGAAAGGAAAGCAGTGGTTGGGAAGGGAGTGAGACAGGGTTGTAGCCCATCCCCTATGTTATTCAATATGTATATTTAGCAAACAGTAAAGGAAACAAAAGAAAAATTTGGAGTAGTTATTAAAATCCATGGAGAAAAAGTAAAAACTTTAGGGTTTCCCGATGACACTGTAGTTCTGCCAGACAGCAGAGGACCTGAAAGAGCAGTTGAACGGAATGGACACTGCCTTGAAAGGAGGATATAAGATGAACATCAACAAAAGCAAAATGATGCTGGTGATACTGAGGGGATTGGGAAATTATACATTTAAAGTAGTAGTTTTCCTATTTAGGGAGCAAATTAACTTATGATGGTCAAAGTAGAGACGATATAAGATGTAGACAGACAATGGCAAGTAAAGCGTTTTTGAAGAAGAGAAATTTGTTAACATCGAGTATAGATTTAAGTGTCAGGAAGGTTTTTCTAAAAGTACTTGTATGGAGTGTAGCCATGTATGGAAGTGAGACATGGACGATAACTAGTTTAGACAAGAATATAACAGAAGTTTTCGAAATGTGGTGCTACAGAAGAAAGCTGATGATTAGATGGGTAGATTACGTTGTATGAGGTCCATGATTAAGGAATTTGTTGCTAGCGGACTTGAGCAGATGTAATTTCGATGGATTGCTCATGCACTGCCTGCGATATGTAAGCTATAAGAGAATCTCAGACGAGAGAGCAGTGTTGTATGCAGTAGCAACTGTGTAGCAGTAGGAATAAGTAGTTGCTAGGAGTCGTGTGTATGTTGTTGGCTGGGGCGGTCGTGTGGAGCGATGGCGGTGCCTGAGCGTTGTAGTATAAGGTAAAAGCAGCCTCGCGTATATGTACTATTCCAATATCAAGTCCCATGTACATGTTTTTCAAAAAATCTCTTAATAATAATCTTTCTTATAAAAATTAACTTTTGACAATCATTCATCTCAATTTAAAGAATTTACTAATTTCTCCAATCCATGGTCATCCAGATTATTGTAAAGAAAAATCAGTTGTTTCTTTTTATACATGACAAATCTATCAGCCATCATTGCACTGGGCAGTGCCTGAAAAATTTCTTATAGGAGCAGATATATATGCGTTTTCCGGCTACCTTACTGAGGTAAGAATTTCAATTTATTCAGAATGATCTTTCAGGGTCATGACGCAGCACTGTTGACGTCCAAATTTACCAGTTTAAATTCACAGTAAATTATTGAAAGGTTATAAGTGAGCCACATTTTTTATTAGGAGATTAGTCACATTTTATTATTGGTGGGTTACGGAATAATAAACTGTTGCTAGGTTACGCTGAATGTGAATGCTATATATATTTGTATTATTGGTAGGTTACGGAAAACATCTGTTGGGAGGTTACACTGAATGTGAATTTTATGCTCTTATTTTTTTACTGTTAGGAGGTTTCGGAACTTTTCTGTTAGGAGGTTACAACGTAACTAACGAGGAGGTACTGAATAGAGTTGGGGAGAAGAGGAATTTGTGGCACAACGTAATTAGAAGAAGGAATTGGTTGGTAGGATATGTTCTGAGGCATCAAGGTATCACGAACTCAGTATTGGAGGGAAGTGTGGAGGGTAAAAATCGTAGAGGGAGACCAAGAGATGAATACACGAAGCAGATACAGAGGGATGTAGGTTGCAATAGGTACTTGTAGATGAAGAAGCTTGCGCATGTTAGAGTAGCATGGAGGGATGCATCAAACCAGTCTCTGGACTGAAGGCCAAACGCACAGGGTGTTAGGGGCATAACTGCAGATGATGTGAACAGTGGTACTTCTATATATGTACTCACTTCAGCGGGTGTGTTAGTTGTTTTTTCTCTGTGTCTAACAGTCTTCCCACAAACACAACACATAATTTACTACCTGACATATTCTGTATGGCCGTAACTGCACCACTAAGTAGACTACGCCTGTCATTATAGACTATCCGTTTTGCTTCCATGCTTTCACACTTCAACACCTGACCTGCTGCTCAAGGGGAAAATGAACATTAGTCGCTTGCTCTTGCTACATGTACTTGGAGGTACTAACCAACCTAAGAATATGCAACTTGTAATAGCTATAATTATTAGTCTGCAAATCAAGTAAATAGTGATGTAATAAATAAATACTAATGTAATATTCATCTGTGTCTGTAGTGTATATCACCCCGCAATTTCAACTGAATCCCGAGGAAATGTGTGTATGATATTCCTCTTGTGTCATCGTCTTACACTGCAAAAGAAGCCGAAGAAATTATTGGCTTACTGCAGTGCTGAGATACTAAACAATGCAAACAAGAGACAAACTGGGTTTATACTTTTCGAACATTTCAAATCAACTAATTTCGGAGACGAAATATCAACAGATTATTTTCGTACATTTTTATGTGCATAACCAGCCCTAGAGGTAGTGGTACCTTGCTCCCAGAGTGTATAGAAAACTAAAGTAGCTACAAACTACGTCGTACACACACTTTATTCAACATCTAAACGTCAGTACAGATATTCGGATTTAGGTTATGACCTGTTCTAAATGCCTGCCATTATTGGCAATGATGTGGCGCAGACGAATAACGAAGAGGTTCTGCATGTTCCGCTTAAGTGTCGGAACATCGATGCTGTCGATGACCTTCTGAGTGGCTGTTTTCAGCTCACCAATTGTCTTAGAGTTATTACTGTACACCTTGTCTTTAATATAGCCCCATAGGAAGGAGTCGCACGTGTTCAGATCCGGAGAATATGTCGTCCAATCTAGCCCCATGCCATTGGCCTCTGGGTACACCACAGCCAGGATGCGGTCCACAGAGTGCTCCTCCAGGACATCAAACACTCTCCTGCTTCTTACATGAACCACATCTTGCCGAAATCAGGATATCTTTGGATAATGGGAGTGAAACCATCATCCAAAACCTTCACGTACCGTTTGATTGACACCGTGCCATCAAGGAATATCGCACCGATTATTCCGTGTGAAACCTGGTTTAAAAGTAAGGCAGGATTCGGTTACGATCATGGACGGGGCCGTAATCAGTCACTACTGGTTGCCTTTTTCAGTTACACACATTTATTTTTAAAACATTAATTCCAGACTCAGCAATAAATAAAAAAATCCCACCCGTTATTAATGAAGGAATTACAAGTATGTAAATAATAGTGTTTTCAGTGCGTTACAATTTAGTAAATCACCATAAAATACTGATAATGTTTAAAAAAACAAGCCACTGTGAAGAACTCACTGCAATTACAACTTATGGATATTGAAATATTAAAAGGTAAGTGGCCAAAAACAGAGCAGGTATGGCAGTAAATAAGGTTTTAAGGCTTACTGCTAAAACACAGATACAAATTAGAATTTAAAGCAAATGACGACAACACTGCTGAAGGCCTTATACGCCAGGGACGGTAATAACATTTTTTTAAAAAATGAAACTTCTTTAAAACAACAAATACAATAGCACAACTTAATTTTTTAAAAAGGCAACTAATCCAGACGGTGCTCCAGGAATCGACCTGTGAGAAGGTCCGGCATCAAACACTTTCGCGAGTGATGAGATAGGCAGCCAAGAGTTGCATTCACTTTCCAATATGGTAACACAGACTAGTGGCAGTCGAGCGAATGACGAATGATAACTTGCTGAAGCTACCTGACGTCCGACAAACCAAATACAACGATGGAACAACACGCCAAAGCCGGACCCGGCAGTCTGCACCACATCCCCCAGAATACAGTCCTTAGAGCGCCCAGAACGAGAAAGGAATCACTACCACCAGAGAAGAAAAAAATCACCAACCGGCCTACAATCAAGAAAGCTGTCAAAACTACAGGCCTTACCGGACAGCAGTGGCAAGGCGAGGAAAAGCACACTGTCGATACATACACCAACCCCCAGGGCAGGTAACTGGGGCGTTAGGGGCACCAGGCAGGAAAAATATCGCTGGTTGGACTTAACAAATTGTAACAAGCTGAAAGCAGTAAATAGTAACAAGAAGTCGAGGAAAGCTAATCAGATCCGCATTCCGCAACCAATCCACTCGCTGCTCTTCGCCTCGGCGACACTACGAGCAGCAACACGAACCCAAGTCACTGGAGAATCGCCAGATATCACAATGGTGGAGGTCACTCCCTACTTGAATTGAAATGCACTCGTCTTAAAGCCTGCAGGATCCTGTTTACGACGAGGACGTGCACCCTTGTGACCACAGCCCTTCCATCTGGCATTCCACGAGCGCCACCAGCGGTCCCAGTGTGTTTCACCCACTGTGCGGACTTTGCTCCTCCTGACTCCCCAACCGAGCTGCTACACTCACACGACACGGAGAAACAACGACGACGCCCCAAAGATTGGGCAACAGTTACTAGTATCGATAACCGCCGCTGCTGCCACTAGCGCACAGGCAACGGATGCGAAACGAGTGGCGCCAGTCAAAACGGGAAGAAGACAAACAACCGCAACCGCGCCAACTAAAGGATACGGTCTGGCCTCCCACAGAGAGCGGAAACCTACAAACAGCACCAACGCGAGCCACAGCACGGATCACCATGACAGCACATTGCACACGATACAGTCACCTGTTGATGGTGAAGAAATTTCTCAATCGCGAAATGCGGATTCTCAGCCCCACAAGTGCACTAAATTTGCTTTCTGATGAACACATCCAAATAGAAGAGGTCTTCGTCGCTATACAGAACCATACAGCAAACCGTTCAGAAGTTATGTGGATTTTATTTCATGTAGTTCAATAATTGTCACCACGTAGGAGCGGTGATGAAAAACTAATGGAAATTTTTAATTTCGCTGACTGTATATAGCCGATTTCCAGTTTTTTAAATCTTGATAGTACACATTTCCTGACGTATGTTTGCATTTTTAGTTGTTTTGAATATTTAGTTTATTGTTTATGGTCGAAATGGTTTTACGGTTATTTGAGTGCTGAGCAAATTTTTACTTTCGAGAAAGATAGATCAAAAAATTTGCATTAAATTTTATTTTAAAATGGAATAAAGTGCAGCACCGCAATCAAAATGTTGACAGTAATTTTGGTGAATCTACTATGAGTAACACAAGAGTTTTCGGGTGCTATAAACGTTTCAGAGAGGGTCCGTAAGAGATTGAAGATGACGCCCTAGCACATCAATTACTGATGAAAACGTGCAAGAAGTAAAGAATACTGTGCCGGCCGCGGTGGTCTAGCAGTTAAGACGCTCAGTCCGGAACCGCGCGACTGCTACGGTCGCAGGTTCGAATCCTGCCTCGGGCATGGATGTGTGTGATGTCCTTAGGTTAGTTTGCTTCAAGTAGTTCTACGTTCTAGGGGACTGATGACCACAGATGTTAAGTCCCATAGTGCTCAGAGCCATTTGAACCATTTGAAGGAATACTGTTCTGGAAAATTGCCGAATCAACATCTGGGTCATGCAAAGCAATTTTTTCGGATGTTTTTGGCATGAAACGTACAGCAGGAAAGTTTTCTTCGAAACTGTTGAATTTCAACCAAAAACGTCGTCGTGTGGACATCGCTCAGAAAACAAATGCACACTCGTCCCAGTGGAAACTGCCTAAAGAGCCAGTACCGGAAAAAATTCGACAAGTTATATTACATGCGATGGTTCTTCTCACTCTTTTCTTCGATTACAATGGATAATGCATCAAGAGTTCCTGTCTTATGCTCGTACGGTCGATGAGGAATACTATCAGAAGTTACTCGCCGTTTGAATGAAGCAATTCGAAGGAAACGATCAAAATAGTGGCAAAACCACTGGTGGAAATTGCATCACGATAATGCTCCCGCTCACACCTCAACGCTTTTTCGAGGTATTTTTGCAAAAAAAAAAAAAAAAAAAAAAAAAACCTTATGTTGTCTCAGTGACCGTATTCATCGAATAAGGCCCTCTGTGACTTCTTTTTATTTCTGAGGCAGAGGAGAACCGTGAAAGAATGTCGTTTTGTCTCCATTGAGGAGATAAAAAAGAAACGCTGAAGGAGCTCAACACCTTAACTAAAAGTGAGATCACTATAGTCGACATCGTTTTGAGAGATTCCTACAACTTCTTAGATATGTGATTCTTAGTAGACAAGGTGGGTTGCTGATACAAGTTGTAAGGTTAGCACGACATTTTGATTTTTGTAAGTTATCGATGTGCACGTTAGAGAGAGTTATGTTACTGTAAAATAATCTTTGGTCTTGTTGTGACACAGATTTTGCCTCTGCGCAGTCTGATACATTCTTAGTTTAAGTGTGGTAGGTGATGGACTTATTCAGTGGTGCTGTGCTAAGCTGTGATTGTATCTGTCATTGTTATTGTACAGGACACCAAAAATGAATGTGATGTCTATATTGGGAGGCGAAAAGAATAAAAATTTTGAATAATGTTATTATTTTTGAAAAGAAGAAGTTTGAAGCAAGATTGCAACATTGCGCAGCTAGTTTGTCGGAATGATTATTGTCAGCCAGTTAACTCGCTCAAAGCTGAAACAAAGACCACCTCACTTCCCTGAGTCATGCGTTAAGATATCAGCTGATTAAGCTGTTTGGTTTTCACACAAATTCTCTGTAAACATTGTATCCTTTTCAATCCATTGTTCACTTTGTTGAGCACAGTATTGTTCAGACCAATGTTATATGTGAAGATCACACGAAATTTTACTCGTCTTTTTGAATACATAATTAATGCTAAAACTTCAGTGTAGGAGTCTCATTTCATAGGAATAGTTACACTCCCCATCCGACTGTTTAAAGAAGGTTTATCATTACGCATTACGATTCAGAAGGATGTAGGCAGCAGTAGGTACTGGGAGGTGAAGAGGCTTGCACAGGACAGAATAGCATGGAGAGCTGCATCAATCCAGTCTCAGGACTGAAGACCACAACAACACAACATTACAACATTGTACCGTTTGTTATGCAACAGTTTGAATACTGTTTGGAAATTTTATCCAAAAATAGAAATCTGGCTCAGCCGCTGCCTGCTTGCTGTTTGCTGTTGCGCTTTGGAAAAGTCCTCAAGAATGTTGTCAATACGCGATGTAAGTGGAAGTTACGATTAGGGCCAGATAATTGTTTTACTGCAATTGCGCAGTTAATGTAGAGGCAAGTTGTGTACCGGTCAGTTACAGTTCGATTCAAATGAGGTTCTGTTTAGCCAAAGGTTAGTAGACGAGTTTAAGTTGGATAATAATAGTTTTGGGTGCATAGTGTTGGTAATACTTTGAGTTTTTATAGAATCGGAGATACACTACTGGCCATTAAAATTGCTACACCATGAAGATGACGTGCTAACCAGCGAAATTTAACCGACAGGAGACGATGCTGTGATATGCAAATGATTAGCTTTTCAGATACTAAAATGTAGACTTTCACGGCCGGAAATATCATGTCCATTATAATTATCCGGGCTGCTATGCCGTGGTCGGTTGATGAATTTTGTCTCAGTTCCCAACGTTTCGTCTCCGACTGCGGGAGACATCTTCAAGGGGGTCCGTAGGTCGATAGAAGGTCCAACACACCCACTGGCTCGCTATTGACTGCCGCTAAATTCCGTCTCCGCGAGCTCCCGCGCCGCGGTGTGACGTCATGTGTTTTGAAAACGTCAGTGCAACTGGCCGCTGTCCGTCGCCGTCGGTCGCCGTTGCCATCACCCAGTAGTGGACGGGTGGTACACATCTTCTGTAACACCGGCATCCATATACCGTTTAATTTCACGCCCTCCTCCTTTCGGTTGAAATTATTTGGCTGTTTAGCGATTTCGATTGCCTCCCTGTAGAGCCTTTCGCAGTATCCGCTTGTGGCCGCTAGCAACTGCGTCTCCTCGAAACGAATATTGTGGTTCCCTGGCTGGAAAGCATGCTCCGCAACAGCACGCCATCCAAGCTCTGTTTTACTCAATGCTCAAGCGTATCAAGGCCGTTATTACGGCCAGAGATGGTTGTTCTGGGTACCGATTTCTCAGGATCTATGGACCCAAATTGCGTGAAAATGTAATCACATGTCAGTTCTAGTATAATATATTTGTCCAATGAATACCCGATTATCACCTGCATTTCTTCTTGGTGTAGCATTTTTAATGGCCAGCACTGTAAATTTGGACCAAGTTTCATACAGAAAAATATAGTAGGGAGAAGCTTACAAACTGCGTAAATGTGAAAATTAGCCACATTTATCTAAATGTGTAACCTAACTAAAAATGTATAACTGAGACGGAAGAATAAATGAGAATTGTCTTAATTGAAAAATATGCTATAGAAGTGCTTCCAAGATTGGAAAAACCGTTTCCACAGATGTTTTATATCTGAGGGGGATTACTGTGAAGGGTAAAAAGTTGACGTTAATGAATAAATAAAGACTCTTTAAGAAAAACAAACATTTCCGTTACTTTTTTATCGCATCTCGTGTGGGTATGGGTATGTTAGTGGAATTTGGACAGTGTATTTTAGCAACACTGATGGCAAGTGAGTGTGAGATGTTGGCACTTCAATAATTCACCCAGGCTAGTGCAGTGGCGCGAGGTATGTTAGCTTGTTGAAACTGTGAACTTAGTGGTACGGCAATGAGCAGCTCAGCAAGGGCCGAGTCAGATTTACAGACTGATAGTGGCAGCAGTGTTTTGAGGTACAAAACTGGTAGTGGCGCGTGTGAACAAGTACGCCACTGTCAACTAAAAGTTCTGGACATTTTTGTAAAAGAATTATCCTCCACCTCACAGCCCAACCAGGAGGATAGGGCTATGTTTCACGAGGACACCACATGGACCTGCCAGTGGAAGTAACTGGTTCGAGACCACGGCAGGGTAACAGCTCTGTACACCAAGTCCATACAGAGAGTTAGTGCCACAGTGCAGCTGGCCACATCAGGCCATCTCCAGTAGCACGCCCAAATCCTGCCCAGGGGACAACTGGTCATTTTCCTTGCCATCCACCACTGGCAGATGGGCGCCTCAGTGCCGTTTGCTTCTGACGCCACCAGACGATGCAGTCGGCTGTAGCGGCCACAGCAGCATCGAGATCAGACAGCTTACAATTATGAGATCACCGGTTTGGTGTACTATTGTGTGAACAATGTCAGGTGAGCGGGCAGCCAGCACAGTTGAATTAAGTGGTCAGCCAGCCACTGATGCAGTGTGGTCAAGCACTGCTGATGCGTCGATAAAAGAACTTGCGACTGCCTTTCCCTGGAGCCACCTGGGCTCTCAACACGCCTCCACCACCTGCTCGGACTAACCTGGCTCATAGCCACCCACCCAGACAGAGGGCGCCATAATACACATATACATACACAGACATTCATGCAAATGTAAAGATGTTGCAGAGCACAGGAATGTGAAACACATACACAAGCCACACGCACATGAACATGGCACCACCGTACAGCTGGATCTTAGGCGTTTCCCACGCATGCCTAAACAGATGCGATGCAGGTTCACAGTCTGCGCTTCAGAATTACAACATACAGGTAGCAAAGACGAAGACAACAATACACTATTGGCCATTACAACTACAACATCACGACAACCAGAAAACAAAGAAGCCTGACCTATTGTGTATATAAAGTAAAGCAGGAAGAATGCACGATAAATTTATAGGTGATTTGGGGGTGAGAAATTTAACACACAGAGTTGCCACTCGTAGCAAGCACGGCTTCCACCCAGCTGGGCATCACGTCGAACTGAGCTTGGATGAAAGATACAGGCACGTCATTCCATCCAGCTTCGACTTTATGCCAGAGTTCATTAGTCATAGTGGCTGGCGAGTGCCGGGATGCCAGTCTCTTGTCAACTCATGACCAGATGTTTTCAGTGGGTGAGACATATGGGTAATATGCTGGCCAGAGCAACAGTCGTATATACTCTGTGTCGAAGTAGGTCAGAGCAGCACAGGCAATATGTGGTCTTGCGATACCTTGTTGAAAGATGACATTACGGACACCTCAAAAATATGACACATCAGAAATGTAACATCTGCTGTCCAGATAACCGTCAATGCGAACTGAAGGTGGATTCAATATTGTGTACCCAATGGCACTCCATTTCATCACAGCAGGGGCAATGCACATACACTCCTCGAAATTGAAATAAGGACACCGTGAATTCATTGTCCCAGGAAGGGGAAACTTTATTGACACATTCCTGGGGTCAGATACATCACATGATCACACTGACAGAACCACAGACACATAGACACAGGCAACAGAGCATGCACAATGTCGGCACTAGTACAGTGTATATCCACCTTTGGCAGCAATGCAGGCTGCTATTCTCCCATGGAGACGATCGTAGAGATGCTGGATGTAGTCCTGTGGAACGGCTTGCCATGCCATTTCCACCTGGCGCCTCAGTAGGACCAGCGTTCGTGCTGGACGTGCAGACCGCGTGAGACGACGATTCATCCAGTCCCAAACATGCTCAATGGGGGACAGATCCGGAGATCTTGCTGGCCAGGGTAGTTGACTTACACCTTCTAGAGCACGTTGGGTGGCACGGGATACATGCGGACGTGCATTGTCCTGTTGGAGCAGCAAGTTCCCTTGCCGGTCTACGAATGGTAGTACGATGGGTTCGATGACGGTTTGGATGTACCGTGCAATATTCAGTGTCCCCTCGACGATCACCAGAGGTGTACGGCCAGTGTAGGAGATTGCTCCTCACACCATGATGCCGGGTGTTGGCCCTGTGTGCCTCGGTCGTATGCTTTCCCGAATGTGGCGCTCACCTGCACGGCGCCAAACACGCATACGACCATCATTGGCACCAAGGCAGAAGCGACTCTCATCACTGAAGACGACACGTCTCCATTCGTCCCTCCATTCACGCCTGTCGCGACACCACTGGAGGCGGGCTGCACGATGTTGGGGCGTGAGCGGAAGACGGCCTAACGGTGTGTGGGACCGTAGCCCAGCTTCATGGAGACGGTTGCGAATGGTCCTCGCCGATACCGCAGGAGCTACAGTGTCCCTAATTTGCTGGGAAGTGGCGGTGCAGTCCCCTACGGCACTGCGTAGGATCCTACTATCATTGCTTGTACAGCCCTCTCGCAGTGTCCGGAGCAAGTATGGTGGGTCTGACACACCAGTGTCAATGTGTTCTGTTTTCCATTTCCAGGAGTGTATGACAAAAAGGGTCTGTCAAATTGTTTCTCCTCGGGGCCTGCATAAACAGATGCATCCGTCCTGATGCTGTATGCTGAAATGGGATTCGTTTGAAAAGACGAAATTGTTCCATTCCTGTGTCTAGTGTTGTAATTGCATGTATCAATATCCGCACACCTCACTCTGCTTCCACCTTAAGGAAAAGATCGCCGGATCTGACCCCACCATAGAAAGTTTGGAACATTACGGACAGGGCTCTCCAACCAGCTCGGGATTTTGACCATCTAATGTGCCATTTGGGCAGAATTTGGCAAGATATCCCTCAGGAGGGCACCCATCAATTCTATCAATCAGTGCCAAGCCGAAAAACTGCTTGCATAATGGCCATACTCATTATTGACTTGCTCAACTTGTGAAGTTCTTTCTCTCGAATAAATCAACCAGGTTTTTTTTGAAACTGTAATCATTTATTATTTTGTACATGCACATCACATCTACCGATTTCCCACCGATTTGGATTATTCCTTTTTGGTGCGTCGTTTCTTTCTGTTTTATTTGTAGTCTTAGAGTGTGTTTTAGGAGGCGTTATTGGAGACAAATTCGAATCTTTTTTATTTGTAGTCTTAGAGTGTGTTTTAGGAGGTATTATTGGAGACTGATTAATATTCCGTTTAATACATGTTCAGTTTTAACTCATACAGAGACGCAGCTGTCAGAATATTCACAGATAGTCTTCAACAATGGCAAATGATTAAATTCGAAGTTGATTTTCGTAAATTTCATCTCTGATTTCACTTTCTTTTACAACACTAGATGTAGATCTTTTGACGTCGACATAGCGTTCTTTTATTAAGAAAGCGCTATTCATATCCCGAAAGATCAATTTGTCTCTTGTGGGTACTATTTCTTTGTAGACTTCGGCTTTCAGCCATTCCCATTGTCAAAGATGTAAAAAACAAAACAAAAAACTTTAAATTTCTGTCGATCCATCCTAAAGGAAAGTTTCATTTATATGATGTGTCACCTGATGGCTATAATTAGTAGGGGTCCCGTCATGCTGGAAGGACATATCCATCTTTGAGGCGAAAGGAACCTTTTCCAGTAACGCTGGAATCTCTTTTTCAAGAAAATATAGGTAAGGGGACCCGGTAAGATGATGTGGTAACAGGTCCAGTGAACTGACTGTCTATAATACAACTCTATGTATTTACGGAGAAGGCCATAAAGGCTTGTGAATTTTCGTCGAACCTCCGATGTAAGTTACGAGAGTAGCTCCTACCGTCACGAATAAAAATTTCATCCGCTAATAATATTAATGGAATTACTTGACGATTTGCGACTGGCCAGCGACAAAATTCCAGTTGTCTAGTTTCATCTTTTTCTCGAAAGATCCTGAATAATCTGTAAACGACAAGGCCAGAGCCTTTGCATACGTGCTGTCCCTCATATTCTCTTATATGGAATACCGATATGTACAGAGATTTTGCCAGTGCTTGTTGAAGGACTGCGTTTTACCAGCTGAATAATGTCTTCTGCTACATTCACACTCTGTTCATTTGCACGTACAGATGAGATAAGCCTGCTGGGCACTGTGCCAGCCCCACGCAGTTTAGTGTAAACACGACTAAACCCTCTTGAACATGGTTCTCTGCGGTTAGGAAATCGTCTTCAGTATTCCCTACAAGCAACAGCAACGTTTTTATTACAAAAGCTGTACACAAGTAACATGTCGGCATACTCATCGTCTGTAAGTGGGGCATACTTAAACGATAAAGTAGATTTAGGCAACAAATCACAGTTATAGTTGAAAATTTCAACTACGTAAATCCAAACACAACGTCATATCTTGAACTTCAAAACAATAATGACAACCGATAAATAAACCCATAGCAACTGGAGTACCAACAAGCGAAATGAAAATTTATCTCTGTAACGAGCTGTATCTCTGTAACCGATAGAAATTCGAATTACTGTATTGTACCTCCTGAGTGTGTGAATTCCTAAGGGACCAAATTGCTGAGGTCACCGGTGCCTAGACTTACATACTATTCAGACTAACTTATGCTAAGAACAACACACACCCATGCCTGAGGGACGACTCTTAACCGTCGGCGGGAGGGGCCGCGCAATTAGTGACATGACGCCTCAAACCGCGCGGCCACTCAGCGCGGCATTGTACCACCTCCTAAAATATTTACCATTCCTACTGAAACGCCCTGGCGTTACACATGTATACATAGTGTGACTGAGCTGTAATGCTGATCATCTGCATATCCAAGCAGATATTACACTTCATGCAAGTATCCTGTGTTTATTATGTCAAAATTTTAATGGCCTGTAGTGTATGTATACTATGTACAAGTCAATAAAATATAGTATTTTCCGTCTCATTTTATGCTTAGGTGATACTGACGCAATAAGAACGGCATCGCAAACTAAACAGCTACATCCACGATTATTGTCTAGGAGCGAAACACGAGACTTGTGTTGTAGGAAAGAAATAAATGAGGAACTTCATATCAGAAAGCAACTTGCCATGCCTAGTATTTTGAAAGAACTCTGATTGGCTTGGAGAAACTTTTTACTTCTTTTGAATGGCGTAGCTTAACTTTACCTTCAGTTCTCAATCTGTTAGGGGGAGACTCCACCCTAAAACTTCAATTTGTTTCAAAACATGTTAATTGCTATTTCACGTCTTAGGAGTATTTACTCTTAGGTCCCAAAACGGCTCCACTGTATTCGAATTACAAGTACGTATAAGAAATATTTGAAATAAGGACTGCGCGGGGAGCCGTGGCAGGATCGAGATAGTACCTGATTATCATAGACTTGCATCTGATGCACTACTGGCAAACTGCACCGATGGCAAGACACACAAAATGCAAATGGAAGTCTGCATAGCGTCAGTTGGACCAAGTGTCCCAAAGAAAACAAATATATATTTTTCAGTCTTGTAAAAGTTCTGTTTCTCAGTCCATTATAAGATGTCTGAAGGTTCAAGAAAGAAGGACTCCCAATACTACTTTATCACCGTCCTAGAAGAATATATGCCTATCTAGAGATATATGCCTATCTAGAGATCAGTTACGTATCAAGCAGACCACAAAACGCTGCCATTCGAACGAAAAATTCAAGATAAAGGCTACCCTTGTTTTAAAATTACAAGAGGAAGAACACCTAGAGGTCCAGGAAGGGGAAACCTACTGTGCTGGAGAATTTTAATGGATATGTCTTATATTAGCTTTCATTGTTTATAAAATTTTACAATTCGTTTTCCTGTAAGTACGTTTTCTAATTTCAATGTCAGCTTTTTAATCCTAAATATTAGCCAACCTCAAAGAAATTTATGCGGGAAGTAGTATTGACGATTCAGCATATGTCTATGCATTAAAATGATCGAAAAGCGAGGATTTCTACACTCCTGGAAATGGACAAAAGAACAAATTGACACCGGTGTGTCAGACCCACCATACTTGCTCCGGACACTACGAGAGGGCTGTACAAGCAATGATCACACGCACGGCACAGCGGACACACCAGGAACCGCGGTGTTGGCCGTCGAATGGCGCTAGCTGCGCAGCATTTGTGCACCGCCGCCGGCAGTGTCAGCCAGTTTTCCGTGGCATACGGAGCTCCATCGCAGTCTTTAACACTGGTAGCATGCCGCGACAGCGTGGACGTGAAACATATGTGCAGTTGACGGACTTTGAGCGAGGGAGTATAGTGGGCATGCGGGAGGCCGTGTGGACGTACCGCCGAATTGCTCAACACGTGGGGCGTGAGGTCTCCACAGTACATCGATGTTGTCGCCAGTGGTCGGCGGAAGGTGCACGTGCCCGTCGACCTGGGACCGGACCGCCAAGACCGTAGGATCGTACGCAGTGCCGTAGGGGACCGCACCGCCACTTCCCAGCAAATTAGGGACACTGTTGCTCCTGGGGTATCGGCGAGGACCATTCGCAACCGTCTCCATGAAGCTGGGCTACGGTCCCGCACACCGTTAGGCCGTCTTCCGCTCACGCCCCAACATCGTGCAGCCCGCCTCCAGTGGTGTCGCGACAGGCGTGAATGGAGGGACGAATGGAGACGTGTCGTCTTCAGCGATGAGAGTCGCTTCTGCCTTGGTGCCAATGATGGTCGTATGCGTGTTTGGCGCCGTGCAGGTGAACGCCACAATCAGGACTGCATACGACCGGGCCACACAGGGCCAACACCCGGCATCATGGTGTGGGGAGCGATCTCCTACACTGGCCGTACACCTCTGGTAATCGTCGAGGGGACACTGAATAGTGCACGGTACATCCAAACCGTCATCGAACCCATCGTTCTACCATTCCTAGACCGGCAAGGGAACTTGCTGTTCCAACAGGACAATGCACGTCCGCATGTATCCCGTGCCACCCAACGTGCTCTTGAAGGTGTAAGTCAACTACCCCGGCCAGCAAGATCTCCGGATCTGTCCCCCATTGAGCATGTTTGGAACTGGATGAAGCGTCGTCTCACGCGGTCTGCACGTCCACTTCGAACGCTGGTCCAACTGAGGCGCCAGGCGGAAATGGCATGGCAAGCCGTTCCACAGGACTACATCCAGCATCTCTACGATCGTCTCCATGGGAGAATAGCAGCCTGCATTGCTGCCAAAGGTGGATATACACTGTACTAGTGCCGACATTGTGCATGCTCTGTTGCCTGTGTCTATGTGCCTGTGGTTCTGTCAGTGCGATCATGTGATGTATCTGACCGCAGGAATGTGTCAATAAAGTTTCCCCTTCCTGGGACAATGAATTCACGGTGTTCTTATTTCAATTTCCAGGAGTGTATTTTATTATCACATTATTGTAAATATAATTTAAAAAAATTTAAGTCTGAAACTTGAAAACGGTACTGAAAGCAAATTAGTAACATTTCTCATCAAATAAATACATAGAACTGTTAAAGAATGTCTTGATGTACCTCAAAACTCCGGAATGTAAAAATAGTGATCATAGTACCAAAAGTTGGTTTTCAAAAATACCAACAGAAGTCGTAGTAAAACTTCAAAACTCGAAAATTAAGCTGTGGATTTCGAAGTTTGCATATTGCTATACGTTTACGCCATGGACATTATTTTAAAATTCGGTTGAAATCGGAAAAGTAGAAGATACGTTAAACTTAGAGGAAAATCTCCACCTCATGACTACCTCGGAGATGCCGTGTCCCATCGCTCGGGCGTCGACTGTAACACCGCGTTCAAACTCACTTGAATCTTGATAACCTGCCACTGTAGCTGCAGTAACCGATCTTATAACTGGGCTAGACACTTGTCGTCTTATATAGGCGTTGCCAACAGCAGCACCGTATTCTGCCTGTTTACATATCTCTGTATTTGAATACGTATGCCTGTACCACTTTCTTTGGCGCTTCAGTGTAATAAATCAGAACTCTTCGACGAGAAAGTGCTAACCACGCACTAACTCTCAGTTTACCAAATGACATTGACCTCTGTTACAATAAAATAATACAAAACACTTGGCCCACTGGAATAATCAGCAACGGGTCACAAACAAACATACCAAATCAGAAAGCCTTAACCTAACACGCAGCATTAGGAATCGGTATTTCACCCACTGAGATCAACCCCCGTACAATGAAGGTAGTATGAATTACGATGTAAAATAATAGACATATCGTCAGAACGTTTTACAGAAACTAATCATAAAATGTATCTAACCAAGGCCGACACCTTAAGCAAGCATCAAACAGACAGCACAGCCATACAGACAAATACAGTCTATCGAAACACATTAACCAAAAGTAGATGCTATAGCAACGACACAAAGGAAACGCACATCAGTAACAGGCAAACTTATCCCTAAAACACGATTCATTCAGTTAAAGCACTACTCTACGAATTACAGGCATAACAATGGCCTCATCATGTTCCACCAACATAAACTTTTGCTTACTTACTTGTGCCCGCACAATCTCAACGGTTTGCACGATAAGACAACACATGGCATCAATACGTAGTGCCACATAACGGAAACGACACTTCAGTTAGCACTTCTTCACTCCTAACTGTGTTGCGTTCTCTAGACGTACGAAGGTAAATACACTACTGGCCATTAAAATTGCTACACCACCAAGATGACGTGCTACAGACGCGAAATTTAACTGACAAGAAGAAGATGCTGTGATATGCTAATGATTAGCTTTTCAGAGCATTCACACAAGGTTGGCGCCGGTGGTAACACCTACAACGTGCTGACATGAGGAAAGCTTCCAACCGATTTCTCATACACAAACAGCAGTTGACCGGCGTTGCCTGGTGAAACATTGTTGTGATGCCTCGTGTAAGGAGGAGAAATGCGAACCATTGCGATTCCGACTTTGATAAAGGTCGGATTGTAGCCTATCGCGATTGCGGTTTATCGTATCGCGACATTGCTGCTCGCGTTGGTCGAGATCCTATGACTGTTAGCAGAATATGGAATCGGTGGGTCCAGGACGATCGTACGGAACGCCGTGCTGAATCCCAACGGTCTCGTACCACTAGTAGTCGATATGACAGGCATCGTATCCACATGGCTGTAACGGATCGTGCAGCCACGTCTCGATCCCTGAGTCAACAGATGGCGACGTTTGCAAGACGACAACCATCAGCACGAACAGTTCGACGACTTATGCAGCAGCATGGACTATCAGCTAGGAGACCATGGCTGCGGTTACCCTTGACGCACAGACAGGAGCTCCTCCGATGGTGTACTCAACGACGAACCTGGGTGCACGAATGGCAAAACGTCATTTCTTCGGATGAATCCAGGTTCTGTATACAGCATCATGATGGTCGCATCCGTGTTTGGCGACATGGCGGTGAACGCAATTTGGATGCGCGTATTCGTCATCGCCATACTGGCATATCACCCGGCATGATGGTACGGGGTGCCATTGGTTACACATCTCGGCCACTTCTTGTTCGTATTGACTGCACTTTGAACAGTGGACGTTACATTTTAGGTGAGTTACCTGTGGCTCTATCCTTCATTCTGTCCCTGCGAAACCCTACATTTCAGCAGGATAATGCACGATCGCATGTTGCAGGTCCTGTACGGGCCTTTCTGGATACAGAAAATGTTCGACTGCTGCCCTGTCCAACACATTCTCCAGATCTCTCACCAACTGAAAACGTCTGGTCAATGGTGGCCGAGCAACTGGCTCGTTACAATACGCCAGTCACTACTCTTGATGAACTGTGGTATCGTGTTGAAGCTGCATGGGCAGCTGTACCTGTAAACGCCATCCAAGCTCTGTTTGACTCAATGCCCAGGTGTATCAAGGCCGTTATTACGGCCAGAGGTGGTTGTTCTGGGTACTGATTTCTCAGGATCTATGGACCCAAATTTCGTGAAAATGTAATCACATGTCAGTTCTACTATAGTATATTTGTCCAAAGAATAACCGTTTATAATCTGCAGTTCTTCTTGGTGTAGCAATTTTAATGGCCAGTAGTGTACTATACGTTGCGCCATCTGGAACGATGCCTCGCGTTCACAGCAAGCCACACCAAGATTGGCCCGCTGTCTGCCGAACAGCAGTGCTGCTCTACCAGCTCCGTCTCTAGCCGGACGCTCTCGAGCTCCAACTGACTGGCTGTTTATGCTTTCGATGGCCAATTCCAGCTCTCTCTTATCCACCGCGGCTGTCTGTCCCCGATGGTAACAGAGCCCGCCCATCTTCCGTCTGCAAGGGACCGCTCTGACTCCAGCGCTTCGTGGTCCAATCACGCTGATACTCAATCAAGGTCGGATGGATCACCATGCTTGGCCCCGGCGTCACGACGAAGACTTGTCAGCCGCTACCCACGATGAGTCAGCGCTAGATCCAAGTTGAAGTCAGCTCTTCAGTTCCACACTCTATCCCCTCTGGCTACACACAGCTTCTAGCCTCGCAATGGCGCTGCATTCGCCGAACTCTCAGAGACTCACGTCCTCTGCTAATTTACTGCAAGTAGATATTAAAGGTTATGGTAGCGAAATTTTGTTTAAATTTTGTCTGTGACTATAAATGTCTTTTTGCTGTTCGTCTTAGCAACAACGTAAAACCCTTGACGCAACTCAACAAATACGGTAATCGATTAGTTAGATGGAGTTATAATTTGGGAACAATTGCCATTTAATGTTCTGTCCAATTGTTGTGATTTACATGGTTTATAAATTTCCCAATACTGTGTAGTCGAATACTAGTTTATTTCCATCCCTCCTAGTCAATTAGAGCAAGTTGTTGATCAGATATGGTCAAATTCCCCCTTGAGAGACTTGTTTCCACAAAAGGGGCAGATTAACCAAAGATTTCAACACCACTGCACCCACAAAGAAAACTACGACAGTGGTTTTTATAGGAAAAACCCAATAAGAGCAAACTTAGTTGTGAACAGTACGTTAGTATAACACGTCAGTCATTTTAAGTGTCTGGGTATCACAGAGATATAGACAATTATGTAGCAAAATTTGGCAGCATATGTGAAACAATACACTAGCCTTTTAGAAATAAGACACATAAATCACACGAATGAAGTTTGATTAACTAATAGCCCTCCTCACAGTGCTCTACAGAAGTGAATCGTGTGACGGAAGTGATTCGTAGGTAATTTACAAACGACAAGAAAATAAAATCCACGTAGTTGAAATGAACCATCTTAGGGCCGTGAAAGAGTGCACCAGAGTAGACAAATGAAGAAACGGCGGCAGACGAAGAAGAAGAAGGAGACGAATAAACGTATCAACACATTCAGCAAGAAGTTTATCAACTTTATTTTGAAAGACATAAGTTTATTTTAGTACATCTTTCATTAGAGTTTATCCTGTCAACTAGGTATGGTATTTTATCATTTTCATAGGCTATCTTTATCAAATTCTACTCGGACCAATGCCTATTTAAGCCTAACTTTCACTTTATGGTCAGCAGCCTCTTTTTCATGCACACTCTCTGTCTTGTTTGAAATCCATTCTCTTAGTTTGGCTGTGGGCTAAAGAGAATTTTTTGGTGCCTCAAAGCTTGGCGGGCTGAACCGTTGAAATGATTAGGACAAGAGCCGGGGAGGAGGAATCGAAGAACAAGGAGTGAAAAATTGTGGCAGAAGATCGCAGCAATTTCTATCTTGGCATATGTGACTTGGAGAGCTTAGGTGGGACGATATTTCCCCCTGAATTCGTGGGTGTGTGTTTCCATTGGTTGCTGGAAGTTCGCGGTAGAAGCTTCGAGTTCTTTCTAGAAAATCTGTCAGTTCAAACGGTTGAACAAGGGATCCGAAGGCCGCACTTTTTAATGCGGCCGGCCGGTGTGGCCAAGCGGTTCCAGGCGCTTCAGTCTGGAACCGCATGACCGCTACTGTCGCAGGTTCGAATCCTGTCTCGGACATGGATGTGTGTGATGTCCTTAGGTTAGTTATATTTAAGTAGTTGTAAGTTCTAGGGGACTGATGACCTCAGATGTTAAGTCCCATAGTGCCCAGAGCCATTTTGAACCTTTTCCTTTATGCAATACGATTGGGGCGCTGTGTTGCGCCTGGAAGCTAGGCTCGTGATTGGCCGGAATGTGTGCCAAAAAGGTGCGGGGATGCTGAGGAACGAACGGTGGGCCGCTGAAGACGGAGCGATCTACAATCTGGACTTCGGAGATCCTTTGGGGCGGTGGGGACACGCTGAGCGACTGTACCACGAGGCAATGACGGTCAGGAGCAATGCAACTGCTTGCTGGTCTACTGCTAGTTACGTAGCGATCAGAGCTTGTACGTTGTTACATTTTTTTTTTCATTATCTTTCGGAATTACTGAAATCTTTGCCACGTGTGTCGCAAATTAAACTCTTTGCACCGTCGTTTTTTAGATTGACTAGTGAGTTCGTTCTCTTCCTTCAATAACTGTAAATCATATCCATTTTTCTCTCACTCGGCTCTTGTCTCATGCAAGTCGATTAACGAAATTGAAAGTTTATCATTCCCGCGAATCTCTGTGAACGAGTAATAGCAAGTTTCTCTTTTGTTCTTTGCCCTCAGCGACGCTTATCTTTGTTGCAGTATGTTGGATCAAGCACAAGCTTCTAAAATCCTTTGCTTTGTACTCACAGAGACACCCCTTTCCCCTCCACGCTGACCATTTTGTCTGCTAAGTTATTGTCAAGTCTTCATTTCGTAAGGGACAGCAGCACTTAAGAACATTGCTTGTTATCCAATTCAAATTTCCTTCATGTAGGAGCAACTGATAAGAAAACCAAAAAAGGTTTGAAATTAGTCTTTTATTTCAAGCCCTCAGATCATTTTGAGATGCATCAGGCAACAGAGTTAGAAATATATGAGGTACAGCTACACATTGTGTTTATCTCAATAAGGCTGTACTGTGCTGCTTGTTTCCGTTGCATTAGGTCAAAGAAATTGTTTTACATGTTTTTCAGAGCAGAAATTCCTCCTGTTTTAATTAACCACAGTGTGGCCATTGCACTTACGGGACGCGACACCATCATCATTGGATGTATTAAAAGAATGATAGAAATCAGTGATTAACGGATTACTGTCACTTTTTTGCTTATTTTCAGCCAGAAATATAGATTAAAATCACTAGGGTACTAGCAAATTGTTCCATGCTACCAAACACTAAAATCAATCACAGTCGGATCTTATAATTTGAATGCGTTCGTTTTCTACAAACGATGTCAAAGCGTTATGAATTGAAACATTTGAGCAGGTCTGTGGACTGCTCGGTAACTGCATTGTAGACTAGTAAATAATTTAATGTCTTATATCAAGCAAAGAAGAAAATGTGACGAATGAAAAGAGAGAGGGGGCGGTGAGGGGGAAGGGGGAGAAAGTATGAGATTAAGAATCGAAAAAGCCACAGCGAACCAGCACGGAAATACTCAACTAACAGCACAGCGGGTGCTGCACTTCACTACGCCATAGCAAACTGGAACTTAACTGGTTGCCTGTTCCATACATCACACATATGCCAAATGCTGTAACACATAATTTCCCTTTTAAACTAAACTTGCACATTAAAAAAATTACAAAGCCAACACTGGTCTTCCAGTACTTTAGACTAGTTTATTTGCGTTAAGCAATTCGTCTATGGTGTAGAAGACGTAGTTAAAGAGAAAAAATTATAATGACATACGTCGAAACTCTCTGTAGACGTATGCAGCTACGTTTTGTTCGGCATTAAGTGGCACTCAGGAAGAACCCGGATAGCTTACCGCGTTAACGCGCCACTCTGTGATTCGCGGAGCCGAGCCTGCCTCGGATGGCATACAGGTCGCGGATTAACGACGACGGCCGGTGAGCCGGCTAGTCTCTATGTGGCTTTTAGGTGGTTTCCCACATCCAAATAAGTAAATACCGGGCTGGACAGATGTTTTGCTTCAGATACACGTTACGTAAACATCGAGAAAAAGTTCTCATTGAAGTTTCCCGCTACCAAAACTACGGTTCAGCACTTTTGGTATACTTCGTAAATGATGGCGTAAATGATAGGATTAACGTCAGTATTAGTAGCATTGGTAGAGCAAGAAGTGTAAATGAATGTGTAAGAGAGAAAATTTGTTTGTTTTAAGCGTAATTAGAACTGCACATCATTCAGTGTTAGTCTATTGAGTATTTTATAGCCTTCCAGTGAGTTTCCAAGTAATAAAAATTCGTTGATGGCGCAACTTCTCCGCTATTATGTAATCGAAGCAGTTACTTTTGATGCAAGTACAGTTTACATGAAGAGACGTAAAATATATATATATATATATAATAATAAGAGCTTTCTATTGCTATTCATAAATGTGAAAGTTGTTTATGAACAACAGAAATATGTTTTATACAAGGTATACAAGGTATTGAAGCTATATTCGACATATTTCTGTTTTTCGGTTTTTTTATCTTACATTTTTTTTGAGGAAATAGCTTTTTCTAACGCTGTATGGCAAACTTGTTTTGTTTTCTTTATTTCTGCTACATCATCCTTCTGTTCCAAGTTACATGTCACAAGTTTTACAATAATACCTGAATTAATCATTGATATTTTCAATTTTGCTATAAATACTGTTTATTTTTAAGTAACAGACATAAAGATGAGTATGTGGAACAAAAATGTCCCATAGGTTACCTGGCCCTTTATAAGCCCTCACTCAGGTTCTAGACCGAATATTATTTCCGATTTTTAGGGGAATCTAGTAAGACACTGATCGCATGCGTAAAGAAAGCGATCGTTATTATGTAACGCCCGATAGGCATGCAACACACCGAACGTGTAACGTACAGGTAATTCGGGTACAGCCTTAAATGACCAAAGCTACATAGGGAGACCTACATGGGGAAAAACTATCACCATAATAAAATAAGGGAAATCAGAGCTCTTTACAAGGCTGGAATAATAGAGAATTGTGAAGGTGGTTCGATGGACCCTCTGCCAGGCACTTAAACGTGATTTGAAGAAGAGTCATGCAGATGAAGATGTTTTAGGTTTGTGAGGTTTTCTGCTTTTCATTTCATGTGTGCTCTCTTTTTGTAGTGTGTATAATGTGTTGTCTGGTATATTATGATTCGTGTCTTTTGGTTTTTGATGCATATTTACTGCGACATTTATTATTATCTTCGGCATGTCGAAGATAAAGCTACTAGGAAAACTACCGTAGTCTACTCTTACTAATGATAGTTTACAACAGTTTTACAACTCTAATCCTCACTCTTAAAGTTGAGATTTAATGTAGACGCAGACAGATGGTGTGTACAAATTCCGTCCCAAAAGGAGTAGGTGTTATTCTTCAATGTTTTGGAAAGGCACAGCGGTGTTGCTGTTGACATCATCGTGTGGGAAACAATCAGGTATGACTTCAGGTCACGGCTAGTAGAGATTCAGGGCACTCAAAAGGCATAACTGTATGTCACAGACATCTTCCATCCTCATATGTTATCTCTAATGTGACAGTACCTAGCTACCATTCTTCCACCGGACAGTGCTCTGCCGCAATGAAACGTGTGTCTGTCCACTGTATGACGTTTCCTTCTGTATTGCATTTGTAAAGATATTTATTAGTATGAAACATAGATTGTTAAAAATGTACGTTTAGGATGCCGTCACAAATCCACTCGTTGCGGTAAGAAAATGTCAGAAACCTTCCATTAGACGCTACTGTGCGACAGTACTTCCCAGTTGTTACGTGTACGTCATAAATCAATGATCAGTCCTCAAAATGAAAGACAAATAGCTCCGTACAATTTTCGAAAGAATATACACACAATGTTAGTAAAGAACTATGGTATGCAGAATGAAATTTTCACTCTGCAGCGGAGTGTGCGCTGATATGAAACTTCCTGACAGATTAAAACTGTGTACCGGACTGAGACTCGAACTCGGGACCTTTGCTCTACCGAGACGAGACGAGATAGTAGCAGAATTAAAGCTGAGAGGACGGGGCGTAAGTCGTGCTTGGGTAGCTCAAAGATGGAGCACTTGCCCGCGGAAAGCCAAGGTCCCTATTTCAAGTCTCGATCCGGCAGTTTAAATCTGCCAGGAAGTTTCGTAGCTACTGTATGGTTTTACAGCTATTGTATAGCTTAATGCACAGTACGATAACTTAGGAAACAGGAACGTGGACGAGACACCAATCGAATGCGCGCACACCCTCTCGGAATAGCGCAGTGATGGGGGCAACCCGGAGTGTTAAGAAAACTTCCCATAGGGCAGCCCGGCTGTAGATGTTATGCAGTTTCCCTCACTCGTTTAGGAAACCACTTCTCGCTAATCTCCGTCTTCGGAAACACAGCATTACACAGTTCACTGGTAGGTGGTGGACATGACTATCCTCTCTTCGTTTAGCTCAGACCTGCCCAAACAGCGCTCCGGCCGCCTGCCTAGCACTCCGAGCGCAGTGGCGCTTAGGGCTGAGGGGGTGAGGAGGAACAGGATGATACACTACTGGCCATCAACTACATCACGAAGATGACGTGCTACAGACGCGAAATTTAACCGACCGGAAGAAGACGCTGTGATATGCAAATGATTAGCTTTTCAGAGCATTCACACAAGGTTGGCGCCGGTGGCGACACCTACAACGTGCTGAGATGAGGAAACTTTCCAACCGATTTCTCACACACTAACAGCAGTTGACCGTTGTTGCCTGGTGAAACGTTGTTGTGATGCCTCGTGTAAGGAGGAGAAATGCGTACCGTCAAGTTTCTGACTTTGATAAAGGTCGGATTGTAGCCTGCCGCGATTGCGGTTTATCGTTTCGCGACATTTCCGCTCGCGTTGGTCGAGATCCAATGACTGTTAGCAGAACATGGAATCGGTGGGTTCAGGAGGGTAATACGGAACGCCGTGCTGGATCCCAACGGCCTCGTATCACTAACAGTCGAGGTGAAAGGCATCTTATCCGCATGGCTGTAACGGATCGTGCAGCCACGTCTCGATCCCTGAGTCAGCAGATGTGGACGTTTGCAAGACAACAACCATCTGCACGAACAGATCGACGACGTTTGCAGCAGCATGGACTATCAGCTCGGAGAGCATGGCTGCGGTTACCCTTGACGCTGCATCACAAACAGGAGCGCCTGCGATGGTGTACTCAACGACGAACCTGGGTGCAAAAATGGCAAAACGTCATTTTTTCGGATGAATCCAGGTTCTGTTAACAGCATCATGATGGTCGCATCCATGTTTGGCGACATCGCGGTGAATGCACATCGGAAGAGTGTATTCGTCATCGCCATACTGGCATATCATCCGGCGTGATGGTGTGGGGTGCCACTGGTTACACGGCTCGGTCACCTCTCGTTCGCACTGACGGCACTTTGAACAGTGTACGGTACATTTCAGATGTGTTACGACCCGTGACTCTACTCTTCATTCGATCCCTGTGAAACCCTACATTTCAGCAGGATAATGCACGACCGCATGTTGCAGGTTCTGTTCGGGCCTTTCTGGATACAGAAAATGTTTGACTGCTGCCCTGGCCAGCACATTCTCCAGATCTCTCACCAATTGAAAACGTCTGGTCAATGGTGGGCGAGCAACTGGCTCGTCACAATACGCCAGTCACTACTCTTGATGATCTGTGGTATTGCATTGAAGATGCATGGGCAGCTGTAACTGTACACGCCATCCAAGCTCTGTTTGACTCAATGCCCAGGAGTATCAAGGCCGTTATTACGGCCAGAGGTGGTTGTTCTGAGTACTGATTTCTCAGGATCTATGCACCCAAATTGGGTGAAAATGTAATCACACGTCACTTCTAGTATAATATATTTGTCCAATGAATACCCGTTTATCATCTGCATTTCTTCTTGGTGTAGCAATTTTAATGGCCAGTAGTGTATTATACACTTGCCTTCAGACGACAGACAGTGAATGCTGGCTGAACTGAAGACGACCATTGGAGAAAAAACTGAGGTGACGAGACCTTTTATGGCCGACGCCACCAGTTATTTGAATTTTTTGTCTTAGTACAAGGGTAAGAGTAGCTTGGTAAAATAAACGGAGGATAAAATTGATCCTGTCAAACTAAAATCAAACCCATGGAAAAATCAGCTGCAGTTGGTGACATGGAACATTTACCAGAACTGGAGGCAGTAATTTGTGGTGTGGCATGACTAACTACACCTCAGTAATTCAAACATTTCATCAAGAGTTCTCAAATAAATTCGAAGATTTTGCACGACTGAAGACTGATTTCGATTTTTTTGTCAGACCGTTCTTGCTTTCGGCTGCTGCTGATGCACCTCACTTCATCCAACTTGAGCAGACAGACATACAGTATGGCACCCAGCTCATAGAACTGTCTGTCCAATCTAAGAATTTGCGAGTCGTTTATAAAATGTTACCCCCAGAGCAATATCCTTGACTTCTCACAAAAGCCATTTAAGTTATTTCAATGATTGGCTCAATACATGTGTGCGAACTATTTTTTTTTTTTCCATTATGAAATCTACGAATTTCCACCAAAGTTCAGGTTTAACAGATTTTAATCTGCATAGCTTCATGTATTCGACTATATCAAGAACCATAATTCCAGGTTTGTTACATACCCAAATCTAAGTATGTATAAATTTATAAACATCGCAATTAATGTTAAGTTCTGTATGAAAAGCTCTTTGTTTTAGCACTATCTAATGTACTTATTTAATCAAATAATGAAATTTACTGTTTTGACAGAAAAATAAAAGGTTTATAACAAACACTATGCTGCAGTATTCGCCTCTTAGAAATAATTTCACTGTGTTGCAAACACTTCTTTTTAAGTTTCCCGTGCATCCACCATTCAGCACATACCCATCTCACTCGCACACCCTCTCGGAATAGCGTAGTGAAGGTATGGAGCCACAGTGTTAAGCAAATTCAGTTGCGCCCACGGAGCGCAAGCCTGCTCCAGGAGCCCTGATCTTGGTCAGGACTGGTATAGCTGAAGACTGTTGCAGCAGGAGTGGCATCCAGCCACACAGAATCAAATAAATTGCATATCATGGAAAATCAGACTTGTCATACTTGTCATATCATAACCAAGAACACTAAATAATTGCTATATCATGAGAAAGCAGACTAAATAATTGCCATGTCATAAAAAAACCTCCACCAAAATCTGGTAATAAAGAAACGATCTACGCAATATTGGTTCACAAGCTGAAAGTGTGGATTCGCAAGTTTCTCTCACAGCGCGATTGCGTCATACGTATTGTTGCATTCCCTAACACTCAACAATGTGGCAATTATACAAAATTTTGAACAAATAAAAAAGAATTTTGTCTCATTTCCTTTCCTATATACACTGAAGAGCCAAACAAATTGGTGCACCTGCCTAATATAGTCTAGGGCCCCCGCGAGCACGCAGAAGCGCCGCAACACGACGTAGCACCGACTCAACTAATGTCTGAAGCAGTGGTGGAGGGAACTGACACCATGAGTCTTCATGGCTGTCCATAAATCAGTAAGAGTACAAGGGGGTGGAGATCCCTTCTCAACACACGTTGGTAGGCAACCCAGGTATGCTCAATAGCCGGACGTCGTGGCCGAGCGGTTGTAGGCGCTACAGTCTGGAACTGCGCGACCGCTACGGTCGCAGGTTCGAATCCTGCCTCGGTCATGGATGTGTGTGATGCCTTAGGTTAGTTGGGTTTAAGTAGTTCTACATTCTAGGGGACTGATGACCTCAGATCTTAAGTCCCATAGTGCTCAGAGACATTTGAACCATATGCTCAATAATGTTCATGTATGGAATTTTGGTGGCCAGCGGAAGTGTTTAAACTCAGAAGAGTGTTCCTGAAGCCACTCTGTAGCAATTCTGGACGTTTGGGGTTTCGCATTGTCCTTTTGCAATTGAAAAAGTCCGTCGCAATGCATGATGCACTTGAACGGATGCAGGTGATCAGACAGAATGCTTACATGTCACTTCTCAGACGTATCAAGGGTCCCAAATCACTCCAACTGCACACGCCCCGCACCATTATAGAGCCTCCACCAGCTTGAACAGACCCCTGCTTACATGCAGAGTCCATGGATTCATAAGGTTCTGTCCATACCTCTGCACTTCCATCCGTTCGATACAATCCATCCGACCAGGTAACATGTTTCTAGTCATCAAAAGTCCTTTTTGCAACCATCAACAAACCAATGTCGGTGTTGATGGGCCAAGGCGAGGCGTAAAGCTTTGTGTCATGTAGTCATCAAGGGTACACGAATGGGCCTTCGGCTGCGGAAGCCCATATCGATAATGTTTCGTTGAATGGTTCGCACGCTGACACTTGTTGATGGCCCAGAACTGATATATGCAGCAATTTGCGGAAGAGCTGAACTTCTGTCACGTTGAACGCTTCTCTTCAGTCGTCGTTGGTCCCCTTCTTGCAGGATCTTTTTCCGGTCGCAGTGATGTCGGAGATTTGATTTTTGCCGGATTCCTCATATTCACGGTACGCTCGTGAAATGGCCTTATGGGAAAATCTAAACTTCATCGCCACCTCGGAGATGCTGTGTCGCATCGCTCGTGCGCCGACTGTAACACCACGGTCAAGCTCAATTAAATCTTGATAACCTGCCATTGTAGTTGCAGTAACGATCTAACAACTGCGCCACACACTTCTTATCTTATATAGGCATTCCCGACGGCAGCGCCGTATTCTGCCTATTTACGTATCTCTGTATTTGAATAAGCATGCGTATATCAGTTTCTTTGGCACTTCAGTGTATATTTGTTACAAGGATTCAATGCTCGTAATACATCCTTTTCTTTCGAACCACACACACACACACACACACACACACACACACACACACATACCGCGCGCGCGCAGGTCGTGAAGCTAGCAGGTGCATATAGAGTGAGTGCAGAGTTTTTTGAAAATTGACATATTGTCAACAAAAGTGTGCTACCTTTGTATATGTTTGTATAATAATTTATTACGTAAACAGTCGCCTAAAATATATATATAAAATATTCACTTTACCGATTTCCACAAACAACTGCCCTCTTCAGATGTGACAAAATCCACAACAAAGTATCATACAGATATTTATTTAACAAAAATAGTTAGTCACTTCGACCGTCACGAAGTTAGCTATAATATTTCAATGCACGTACTTCATATCGTCACATGGTAAGCATATTATCTGTAAGTATATCTCGAAACTGAGTGGTTCGACGTTTGGCCAGTAAAATCAGCGTGCAGTCGCAGTTAGTTCTGATACAGCTATTTTCGGCAATGTTCGACTGATTCATCCATTTAATAAACAGAAGGTCGCTATATAAATGGCTACGCGTAACGTGTCGTAAATATCCTCGCTGAGCTGTCGAAAGCAGCAGCTGGCGTCATGGGCTGCTTTAATTTGTGTGTTTTTTGCTGCCTCTCCATTCGCCCCCGCAACTGGTGTCACTCACACTCGATTCTAAGTTTTAGCGGTTCATTCCTGCTGTTGCAACCTACTTTCGCCGTGTTTAAAAGTCTCAACTCTTGCGTTCAAAATACAAACGCTTATGGATTCCTGCAACTTTATGGCCTTATTGCACGAGAGAATAAACACATAGAAAAATTATTTGTCTACTTCACCAAACATGTCACCAATGTTAATTAACTATCCATTTATAGAATATGAGAAGTCTAGAAGAAAAAATATCACATTAGATTTGAAATTTGCTTTGCCACCGATCAGACATTTTATATTATTCGGAAAATGATCAAAGATTTTTGTAGGTACATACTGAACATTTTTCTTAGCCACTGACAGCAGACGCTGCAGAGGAAGGTAGACACTAGCTGCGATTTAGAACACGGCGAGTCAACACGAGCTGCAAAATTCATTGGATGCTGTTGCGCTATGCTTGAATCTCTGTACGTAAGGAAAACTGCAACGAATCTCAACAACTAGTGATGTGCAACTAGTGATGTAATAACATGCGATCGCCTGTTACGTCCCCTTTTTGGACAATTCGTAGCACTGGTCCGTCGTAAACTGCAGTGAATACTAGCCAAAGGGGCTAGGGTTCGATTCCCGGCTGGGTCGGAGAGTTTCTCTGCTCGGGGACTGACGTTCGTATCGTCATAATTGACATTCCAGTGCTGTAAGAGCGCGTGCCGCAAGCCAAAAAATTAAAAAAAAAGTGTTATGAATGCAGCATACGGGGTTAGGCAAATACCGTGAATGCCCATCTTACATGGCAATTGTCGCATGTCGCATCCAAATCATCGGGAATAAAGACACAGATATCACAAATGCTTTGCAGTTGAACTTTGTAAATATATATGGATCTATTAAACCGGGGACCTAGAAACGACGGAGAGCCCACAGTGGTTAACAACCCACATTAGACCAAATCAGTCCACCCACCCAACCGCCGCCCCACACCGAACCCAGGGTTATTGGGCGGTTCGGCCTCCAGGGGATCCCCTGGGAACGTCTCATACCAGATGAGTGTAACCCCAGATGTTTGCGTGGTAGAGTAATTATGGTGTACGCGTACGTGGAAACCTTGCGCAGCAATAGCCGACACAGTGTAACTGAGGCGGAATATGGGGAACCAGCCGCATTCGCCGAGGTAGATGGAAAACCGCCTTAAAAACCATCCACAGGCTAGCCGGCATACCGGACCTCAACACAAATCCGCCATGTGGATTCGTGTCGGGAACTGGCATATCTTCCCTCTCGGGAAGCAGCACGTTAGACTGCGCGGCTAGCCAGTCGGGCATCAGTAGAATTTCACTCAGTTTCTCGCAGAGAAATTGTTCAGATACTTTGAGATGTGTTAAAGGAAGTAACGGGATATTAATCATTTATCCGATAATATGACAATGGCTCGATAACGTTTAACCTGATGCTTGTGTAATCTAGGGAAAAAGTATTGTTTCATCTTTATGATGGTAGAACCTATGTTTAACAGTGCCAGCCTTCAAAGGAAGTGTCTATACCTACGTCGACAACTGTGTTCAGGAGTCACCACATGCTTTCTGGCTGTACATCCTTTAGCATACCAGTATCTGTTTTCGCAGATGGCATGCTGAAGGAAGACTATCGTTACCCCTCTTTGTACAAATCTAATTTCTTACATTTTAGCTTTGTGGTCAACGGACAAGACTGATGTAGGAGAAAGTATTTTTTTTTCCTTTATTGTCATTCCATGCCTCAGCAGAGGCGGGCCGGCAGCGGCCTACACACGCAACTCTTCGGCCAAGAGACACAACATATAGACATAGAAGACAGAGAAACATAAAAAGCATGGTAAATACATGATGAACATTACACAATATATTAGAAGTCGTTCGACGCAAGGCACTGTACACAAAGGGTGTCACCAGTTGAACAGATGAAGACATCCAGGTGGTGACGTGAGAGTAGGAGAACACAGATGAAAACACTGTAGCACACAACGGAGAAACACTGATGCACGGAAACACTGTACGAGCATCGGCGAAGCACTGACAAACACACTGGTGAAGAGGGGGTGGAGGGCTGCCTCCAGGTGGAAGGGAAAGGTTGGAGGGCAGGAAGGAGGAGGGTGGAGCCAATGGGAGAAAGAAGGGGAGTGGGGGGAGGAGAGAGGGGAGTGGTTGGTAGCCCGGGGAGGGGGGTGGAAGAGGAAGTATTAGGTTGCTACACAATATATTAGAAGTCGTTCGACGCAAGGCACTGTACACAAAGGGTGTCACCAGTTGAACAGATGAAGACATCCAGGTGGTGACGTGAGAGTAGGAGAACACAGATGAAAACACTGTAGCACACAACGGAGAAACACTGATGCACGGAAACACTGTACGAGCATCGGCGAAGCACTGACAAACACACTGGTGAAGAGGGGGTGGAGGGCTGCCTCCAGGTGGAAGGGAAAGGTTGGAGGGCAGGAAGGAGGAGGGTGGAGCCAGTGGGAGAAAGAAGGGGAGTGGGGGGAGGAGAGAGGGGAGTGGTTGGTAGCCCGGGGAGGGGGGTGGAAGAGGAAGTATTAGGTTGCTTCACTCCTTTGGCAAGTGAGCTACCGGAATTTTGTATTTCCCCTGCGGCGCATAACTGCAATTTGTTAAGAGTTACTGTCACACTCTCAAGCTGACTAAATAAATCCATCCATTCATTTTTTCTTTCTTTTCCTCATTGTATTCAGCAAACAACATCAAGAACGAGAACTAGCAGGGATGAGGAACCAATCACAGTGCACTATCTGATCGAAAGTATCCAGACACCTCTATACTAATCGGAACTGATCACTAGATGTCACAAGAAGCAGCCCCGACAGTATAAAAGTAGGGGGAATATTGTGTTGCCAGCCAGAGCTGGAGTATGTAGCCATGGTGTGAGACAATGCCACTGACTCCAGGACAACCACCCTTCAAAGGGTCCAAAGCAGGGCGCTTAAACACGCCCTGCGTCCACCCAGCACTTACCCCACGCATCGACTTCTTGAAGACATGGACATTCTGCTGCTATGGGACCGCTCTACATCACGCAAGTTCCACGAGAAAGCAGGTGAATCCCGTAACGGGCCATCAGGGACCTGGGCCACCTAGCACACCACCGGCCAACAATATGCTGACGGACCTGCTGTGGGAGTGATCCGCTTCCCAGCAGACTCAGAACTATCCCAAACCACGTGCTCAAAATGTTCAAATGTGTGTGAAATCTTATGGGACTTAACTGCTAAGGTCATCAGTCCCTAAGCCTACACACTACTTAACCTAAATTATCCTAAGGACAAACACACACACCCATGCCCGAGGAAGCACTCGAACCTCCGCTGGGACCAGACGCACAGTCCGTGACTGCAGCGCCTCTGACTGCTCGGCTAATAACGCGCGGCCCAAACCACCTGTTACGACCCTCAATCTGTCAGGTCACAAATCCCGATCCCATCAGGTACTGCAGGAACAGCACACTGCTCCAGGCCGAGCTAAGAAAGCTTGTTCAGCTGCTCCATCTGCCTCTGGTGCTGCCAGCAGAATGAGGCCACAGGAGAGCTCAGTGACTTCGAACGTGAACTAGTCACTGCATGTCACTGGCGTAACAAATCCATAATGGACTTTTGAGCCCTTCCGAAGCTGCACCAGTAGACTGTTAGTGATGTGATTCTGAAGTGGAAAACATAAAGAACAAACCACAGCTAAATTAAGACGAGACAAAGTTCATGTGCTGACGGACAGAGTCCGCCCAGTATTTCGGTGGACGGTTGTAAAAAAATCGCACGGAATCAGCAGAAGGAACCACTCGTGACTTCCAAAGTGCTACCGCCATTCCAACCGATGGTGCGTAGTGAGATGAAAAGAATGAGGTATAAGGAGCGATCAAAAACTTTTCATTCGACGGCCGTACAGTGCAGAATCGGTATGCCAATCAAACAAATTCGCCGTGAGCACTGACGCAGCATCCCACCTACGCAATTAGTTGAAGATACCTGTGTACAGCTCCTGAAGAAGTCTGTAACTGCCTGCTGCACATCCTCGTCCCACAGAAATCGTCGACCCTTCAAGGCCTTTTTTTTAGGAACCGAAGGCGTGGTAATCCCACAGGGAAAGATCAGGACTACAGGGCGAGTACTCGAGAGCCTCCGTCGGCACCTCGTGGTCTCGTGATCGCGTTCTCGCCTCCCGAGCACGGGGTCCCGAGTTCGATCCCCGGCGGGGTCAGGGATTTTCACCTGCCTAGAGATGACTGAGTATTTGTGTTGTCCTCATCATTTCATCATAATTCATGAAAGTGGCGAGATTGGACTGAGCAAAGGTTAGGAATTTGTACAGGCGCTGGTAAACATGCAGTTGAGCTCCCCACAAACCAAACATCGGCATCATCATCATTGAGTGCCTCCCACCAGGGTTACCACGCGGGGTAGCCGCGCTGTTTAGGGCGCATTGCCACGGTTCTTGTGGCTTCCCCCATCGGATGATCGAGTCTTCCTTCGAGCATGAGTGTGTGTTTAAGTTAGATTAAGTAGTGTGTGAGCCTAGGGACCGGTGATAGCAGCTTTCTCCCATAGGAACTTACAATAAATTTCCAATTTCCACTAGAGTTGTCATTTCTGTGCTCAGAAACTTGCGATTTGGGGACGTGCGTAATCATGAAGCAGCAGTACCCCTTGACCCGCACCATTCCACAACTGTCGGTTTCGAGAGACATGCTGTGTCACACACATTCATCATTCTGCGGTGGATGTCTACCGGCGTTTGTCCTTCGGCAGCCAAGAAAAGAATAACAGCACGTTGGTTCTGTTTGGGCGCCATATTTCCGCATTTACCGCACGCACGTCAGAAAGACACGAATGTCACACTAATCCCTTTCCTACATGTCGGTGCTTATGTACACGCATCGCATTCGCACTGCGTTTCATTTACGTAACGCTCTCAAATGGAAACTTCTTGATCACCCCTTATAAGCCAGAAATATTATAAAAATAGGTGTGTGCACGCTTGCGTGTGTGTGTGTGTGTGTGTGTGTGTGTGTGTGTGTTTTTCCCACATCTGCTAAACTACTGGACCGACTTCAATCGAACTTGGTACGCCTATCCCTCATTGTTATGCAACAATCGAACTTACCTTCATAGTTTAGGAGATATTACGTCAAAAAAAAAAAGACATGCCTGAAAGACGGCACGGCGTTTACAATTCCACTAACTCTATTCACAATACATTTCGCAGACACTATCTACATACGCCGCCAAACGCACCTACAAAATTATATCATGGTACCACACGTATTTCAGGAGATTCACATCATAAACACTGAGATGCGTAAAAAATGCTCATCATACTTCAAACTTTAGTGGTTTTATTCTTTAGTACTAAGACACTCCTACAGTCGACATCTTAAGGAAATCTCTGACATCTGACGCGCTTTGCACAGCTTTCAGCTGAGAAGAACAAACGGCTATCGTCGAAAACCATAGCTCTCTACAGAGCTACGAAGATGCGTTGCATAGAGACGTTTACTAAATCGGGTTGTGGACACGCGAAACTGCTCCGCCGAGCTGCCTGAACATGTAGCTAGGGGTTCTGAGTTAAATAACACGTTATAGAGAATTTGTATTTTGCATACTATGTTTCTTAATTTGTATACTGTACTTACACACTTGTACAGTACAGGCATTTCTCTGTACGAATGTATAATAATTTCAAAGGCGTTTTCAGGAAATCATGAAAACGAAATTTTTTCAATATTACTCTCCAAACATAGCTCATTTTTTTGCTTTCGTTTCTAATAGAAAATTAGCAAAATGAATACCTGGGTAATGCCGGGATAGTCAGCTAGGTGCTCTGTTCACTCTCTGCCGGCCGCGGTGGTCTAGCGGTTCAGGCGCTCAGTCTGGAACCGCGGGACTGCTACGGTCGCAGGTTCGAATCCTGCCTCGGGCATGGATGTGTGTGATGTCCTTAGGTTAGTTAGGTTTAAGTAGTTCTAAGTTCTAGGGGACTGATGACCACAGATGTTAAGTCCCATAGTGCTCAGAGCCATTTGAACCATTTTTTGTTCACTCTCTTATTATCTCACCAAGTAAACAATTTTTCCGTGCCACTGAAGTGGTTTTTTTTCATGTATGAAACATTTTCCGAAGATTTAAAATTTTGAAACAGATTTTGCACTTCACTGCATTGTTACCTAGTTTATTAAAATACTAATAAGTTTCACATTTGGTAGGCGCTGTTCTGTCTGATTTTACTCAAACTGTTTCAACAACAATACACAAACATAAAATAAATCGAATCGTGTAAACACTGCTCGTTCAATTGTTGGCCTGTTAGTGCTCACGAGTTCAATTGTCGAAAATAATGTAACTGTTTCGTGCGGCCAAACTTCTGAGTAAATAAAACAACGTAAGAAATTATTCGTAGAATCATTTGATAATATATCTGCTATGAAGTACTAATATGAGCTAAAGGATCAGTTGAAAAGTATCGAGTAAGAGAAGTGTCGGTATCGAGATGAAAGTATCCGATACCTAGAACTATCGATTTTTTTCCTGTCCCTACCTGGAGGTAAACCGGACACTAGCATTGTTTCCAACGCTTCCTTTGCGTTAGGAACGAAACAATGAGCGCTATTTCCATTTTTTTTTGAGTCATCAGTTTTCTGATGCCACCCTCCAGGGATTGCTCTCCTGTGCTAATTTCTTCGTCTCAGAGTAGCAATTGCAACCTACGTCCTCAGTTATTTGTTGGATTTATTCCAATCTCTATCTTCTTCTACAGATTTTACTCCTACATCTCCCTCTAGTACCATAGAAGTTGTTCCCTAATGTCTTAATACATGTCCTATCATTTTTATCTCTTCTTCTTGTCAGTGTTTTCCATATTTTTCCGTTCTCACCATTTCTAGGGAGAATCTCCTCAATCCTTACCTTTTCAAACCATTTAATTTTCAATATTCGTCTGTAGCACCACATCTCAAATTGTTCGATTCTCTTCTTTTCCGGTTTTCCCACAGTCCACATTTCACTACCATCAATGCTGTGCTCCATTTCTATTACTTTTCACCACTTTCCTCTCTCTTCGATTTATTCTCAATCCATATTCTGAACTCAATAGACTGTTCGTTCCACTCAACAGTTCCTGTAATTCTTCTTCACTTTCAGTGAGGATAGTAATATCATTTGCGGATTTTATCATTGATATCTTTTCACCTTGAATTTTAATCTGACTCTTGAACCTTTCGTTAACTGCCGACATTCCATCTTCGATGTACGTTGAACAGTAGGGGCGAAACACTACATCCTGCCTTACACATTTCGTTTTTCGTCTTGCAGTTTTCTCTTTTGATTCTTGTACATACTGTATATTACCCTGGGAGACCTTAATTGCAGTTGCGCAGCCGTTCAGAAATTCCAAACGCACGTCTTTTGTTCGCTGGTTACCCCCTTAAATACATATTGTCCGGTCAGAACAATGCACAGGTTGAGGCAACTGAGAGAGATTACTCCCAATATATCTAGAACGAATAAATATATCTAGAGGCGATTTTCGCTAAGTTATAGAAGACAATATGATTGGGAGATCGAAAAAGTGAATATCGTTTTCATTTAAAGTGGATGCCACCAGACTGTTGGAGCGCACAGACTGGGAGCAAAATCTGATTGAGAAAAAAGAAACAAGAGGGAAAGACGCTTTAATAATCAACCGGGAGACTTATTTGAAGTCTCCTACCCCTTATGTCGCCGTCTTTTACCTATAAGAAGAAGGGTTACTCACGCGACTGTAAATGCACGCTGTTGTCAGAGCATCAGATCTATAAGCAATTTAAAGAAACGACTACTACCTAATATACTATTATCGCTAACGCTTTTTGTGTGGCAACAGTGCATTCTGTTCACACAGTTGCCGCGTACGCGTCTCACTCAGTTGCAGAAGGAGTTCTTCCTGCTACGATATTATAGGATCTGAAAGCACGGTGAACGGAAGCTGAAGTAAATTTGCTTCTTGAGCAAAGGCTTCAGATTTTTACCGGCTGACAGTCGAAGTGACCGAGAAAAGGTGGAGGCGACATGTAACCAACTTTCCCCCAACCAGTAGTTTTGCTGTTCCCAAATTTCGTTTCCCACCGTCGGCTGTGTAAATGGAAAAAGAATTCAAGAATCAGGCTTTTGTAGCTGTTTAATAATATTACGGGAGTTGTTATTCCTCAAATTTAGCTACCTTGTTTCTAAAATATCTTGCCAATAAAATACAATACAGCTGCTAAACTTTACTTTGATGACACAACCAATTAGTGCTACGCTCAAAGCAAGGAAATGTAGAGTAAAATTGTAATAAAAACTGATTTCTGTAAACGGATTTTTCTCAACTCTTAATCATAGCCGATATTCTGTTATTACTAATTCATAAATAATACACTATCAGCACATTAAGATGCGTAAATAAAAGCTAATCTATAAGACATTTTTTTTTTGTTTCAGCTCTAATTCTTTCAGAAAGTTTACACAATTTGTAACTAATTTGCCACAATGATACATTTAATTTATTGTGTGCAGTATTGTGCATTTAACTAATATTTTTCAATAACTATTAATTTTTGTAAAACCTACTTACAAATTACAAGATTTGCTAAATTCGCATTGCAAAAATTTAGTTTAAAAGTGAAGGGGGCAGGGGAGGGGGGGCCTGTGAGGAGAGCATCTTTGGCAATTATGCCAGAGGCGCAGTATCACCACAGTAAGGCTCTCCGTAGCTGTATGCTGAAATACAGGGCGTATCAAAAAGAGTCGTACGATCTTAAAAAATCATAACTATTATGTTATTTGAGATATGTGCATGAACAACAGCAACTGTCGAGTTTTACATGTTTTCCGCTGGGTAGCAGCAGTGTGCGCTCATTTCAGTTCTAGTAAAAATGTTGTAGGGATAACAGAAAGCGTTTTTGGTTCTGGTTTTTGCGCAGTATGTGTCAGCAGCAATTGTTCGGCGTGACTTTCGTACTAGGTATAGTGTGGCTCCTCCTACAGCACACAGCATTAGACGATGGTATAACCAATTGCGGGAAACAGATTGTTTGTGTAAAGGCAAGGACGTCGAACGCATCCGGCATAGTTTCACAAGGAGTCCCCAGAAATCCTTTCGCCTTGCAGATCGACATCTCAACATGCTCCTGATGTCCGTGATTGGCGTGTGTTGCGTCGACGTTTAAACGTGAGGCCATACAAAGTTCAGGTACTGCAAGCTCTTCCTGATGGTATCAAACAACAACGTGTGGAGTTCTGTTATTTTGTTCTTGGCAAGATGGAGGATGACGGTTTTCTTCCACCCTTAGTGTTTAGTGACGAGGCAACACTCCATTTAAATGGCAAGGTGAACCGTCATAATATAAGAATATGGGGAACGGAACAACCACATGAAGCTGTACAGCATGAGAGGGAATCTCCAAAATTTAATGCGTTTTGTGCAGTTTCACGGGAAAAGTTGTATGGTCCATTTTTCTATGCCGAGAACACAGTTACGGGAAGGACATATCTCGATATACTAGATAAATTTCTTTTCTTACAGTTGAAGACTGATTCGAGCGACTTCATTTACCAACGGAATGGGCCACCGACACGCTGACATCTGAACGTGTAAGAATTTTTAAGTTACAGGATTACTGAACCAAAAGATTACTGGACCAAAACATTCAGCCCTAGATTACTGGCCTCCTAGGTCGCCGAACCTGACTGTAGTTAATTATTTTTTGTGGGGGTTTATAAAAGACTGTGTATGCGCCTCCGTTACCAACAACAATGAATGAACTGAGACAACGCGTAACATCAGGTGTGGAAACTGTAATTCAAGACATGCTCGCAGCAGAGCTGGAACAATTTGAATACCGCGTTGACATATGCCATGCATCTAAGGAGAGCATATTGAACACCTATGAAAAGGTACGGAAAAGAATTTTTTGAGTTTTCCGTTCACCAAAAAACAAAATTCATTTTCTTTGTTTATTAGTTCAGAAATATAGACGTGCCAAATCGGATGATTCTTTTAGATATACCCTGTACATCCTTGTAGACCCAAGCCCTCACGATCTGGCTTCCAAACGTTATAAAACAGAATTTCAAGGAACTAAAAGTGTGAAGAATAAAAAGCCCCAACGACAAGGAACAGACGAATATTATTAATGTTTTAGCAGTGGTAGCACACAATCCATAGGTCACTATGAAGCAGTTGACTGTGTGAGTGAGCACAGCCAAAAGAATTGATTCGCTGGGTCAATATAGGAACTCCTAGGAGTTCAAAAGTGTACGCTGAACGATCTGCTTGAAGCACTTGCTCCTGCACTAACATTGCACTCTGTCTAAGACAAGCCGCGCTTCGCTCCTATCCTGCTCTATAAGAACGCAAGCCTCCGACTTCTGTGGTGAGCGGCGGACATCCAACAACTTATCGCCTACAAGTTGTTTCACCGTCCTTCGTTCAGTTTCCTTAGAAGAACGCAAACAGCCGATCAGCTTCGCCATTTTCGAGATGCTAGCACCCAGAACTATACGACGCAAAGCTACTTCGTCATGGGACGAGTCGTTACATTACAGAGTGCTATTCAGAAAAGTTGTAAGCGAAAAGATTACAAAGTTAGTAAAACGGAGATCATACTCGTATCAATAGAAAACCCTGCAAAGAAAAATCCTCATCTACTCCCAGGAACTCCTGTAAAGGAAAGGAAGGAGTCACAAGCAAACTTTTCAAACTGGATTTCAGTACTTAGGGTTTATCATTCATTTGTTCTTCCACTTCTGCTGGAAACCTATTCAAAATAAAACCTGCTGAATAGTGTATGTTTTCCAGTACAATGCTTAAGGAAGTCTTATGCATATCCATGTGGTTTTTCCTTCTAGTGTTCGCTGAATGAATGTTGCAATTTCTTCCGAATGAGTCTACATTTACATCTGCAGGGGTATTCTGCAAAATCACATTTAAGTGCCGAGTAGAGGATTCATTGAACCTTTTCACAATAATTCTCTATTATTCCAATCACGCACAGCTCGCGAAAAAAAAGAACACCTATATCTTTCCGTGCGAACTCTGATTTCCCTTATTTTATTATGAAGGTCTTTTCTCCCTATATAGGTCGGCATAAACAAAACAACAAAATATTTTCGCATTCGGAGGAGAAAGTTGGTGATTTAAATGTCCTGAGAAGATTCCGCTGCTACGAAAAACGCCTTTGTTTTAATGAAGTACACCCCAAATAATCGAAGTTTAACGGATTCCTTTTAGCCCTCATGCAGATGACCTCATACTTTTCTTTATTTAGGGTCAATTGCAGAATTTTGGGCAATATAGACATCTTTTCTAAATCGTTTTGCAATTTGTTTTGATCCTCTGATGACTTTACTAGTCGATAAACGACAGCGTCATCTGCAAAAAAAAAAAAAAAAAAAAAAAAAAAAAAAAAAAAAAAAAACACAGACCGCTACTCAGATTGTCTCCTAAATCGTTTAAATAGTTCAGGAATGGAGCAATAACACTATCTTGAGGAACACAAGAAATCACTTGTGTGTTACTCGATGACACTTACTGAACTGTGACCTCTCTGACAGGAAATCACGAATCCAGTCACATAACAGAGGCGATATTCCATAAGCACGCAGTTTCACTACAAGCCGCTTGTGTGGTACTAGAAATCTAAAAATACGGGACCAACTTGAAATCCCTTGTCAATAGTAGTCAACACTTCGTGTGAGTAAACAGCTAGTTGTGTTTCACAAGAACGATGTTTTTTAAATCTGTGTGTTGACTTTGTGTCGATAGACCGTTCTCTTCGAGGTAATTCATAATGTTACAGTACGATATATGTTCCAAAATCCTGCGGCATATCAACGTTAATGATATAGACCTATAATTTAGTAGATTATTCCCACTACCTCTCTGAATGTTGGTTGACCTGCGTAACATTCAAGTCTCAGGATACGGATCTTTTGTGAACGGTTGTATCTGATTGTCAAGTATGGAGTTATTCTATCAGCATATTCTGAAAGGAACCTAACTAGTATAAAGTCTGGACCGTAAGATTAACTTCTGTTAAGTGATTTAAGTTGTTTCACTACTCGTAGGATATCTATTTCGACCTCACTCATGTTTGCAACTGTTCTCGATTCGAATTCTGGAATATTTACTTCGTCTTCTTGGGAGAAGAAATTTCGCAAGACTGTGTTTAGTAACTATGCTTTGGCAGCACTGTTGTCGATAGAATTTCCATTGCTACAGCGCAAAGAAGGCAATGACTGTGTCTTGCAGCTAGCATACTTCACACGCGACCAGAATCTCTATTTTCTGCCATGTTTCGAGACAAGGTTTCGTTGTAAAAACTATTATAAGTATATCGCATTGAAGTCCTCGCTAAATTTCGAGCTTCTGTAAAAGACCGCAAATTTTGAAGATTTTGCGTCCGTTAAAATCTGGCATTTTTTTGTTGTTTCTGCAACAGTGTTCTGACGCCTTTTGTAGCGACGAGTATCAGCTCCGCAGTTTGTAATTTTATTTGGTATAAATCTCTCAATTGCGGTCGATACTATTTCTTTGAATTCAAGCCATATCTGGTCTTCACTTACATTGTTAATTTGGAAGGAGTGGAGATTGTCTTCAGGAAGGCGTCAAGTGAAATTTTATCTGCTTTTTTAATCAAGTATATTTTTCGTTTATTTTTGGAGGATTTGGGTGTTACAGTACTCAATCTCGGTACAACAACCCTTCGTTCACTAATCCCAGTATCCGTTTTTATGCTTTTTCTCAGCTCAGGATTATTTGTTGTTACGAGGTCAAGTGTGTTTTCACAACCGTTTACTATTCGCGTGGACTCATGAACTAAATGGTCGAAATAATTTTCAGACAATACATTTAGCATAATTTTGGATGATGTATTATGCGTACATCCGGATTTAAAAATATATTGTCGCCAACATATCGAGGGTAAATTAAAGTCACCATCAACTATAGTTGTATGAGTCGGGTACATATTTGAAATTTAACTCAAGTTTTCCTTGAACCTTTCAGCAACTATATTATCTGAACTGGGAGGTCCGTAAAAGGATCTAATTATTATTTTACTCCGGTTGCCAAGAATGACCTCTGCCCATACTAACTCACAGGAACCATTTACTTCAATTTCGAGACAAGATAAACTACTACTAAGAGCAACGAACAGAGTCAATACTGACAAAAACAAATCCCACGATGGATGTATACATGGTCACCTTATATAGGATTCCGCGACACATTAACAATTGTGTACAAGAAGTTCGCCAACTGTCACCTCAGATCCGTCTGACCGCCCTTCCTTGGACTGAGAATATTCTCGATTAGTGCATAGAGTTGCTCCAAAATGTAACACAATAAGAGATGACAGAATGAAAGTAAGCAAAGTAAACGAGGCTTCAGGTGCCGGTATCAGAGTCAATGTAGATCATTCTTACGGTGAACAAAACAACATTCAGTTTCTGAACAATATATTGAAAGCGATTGTCGCAAGAAAACCTTCCGTATACGATCAGTCTTAAGAATTTAAAGTGGTCGACGTCACTGATTGTTTAACCACCTTCGGACAGCAAAATTTCGGTTTAACAAGAGCTCCGAATCAGGAAAGATGTGCACTGCGTTTTGTTACTGTTCAGCGTTACCCTGCTCTCTGAAAGCTGGTGTTACTGACTACAGTATTAGCTACATCACTTATATTAAGTTCCATGCCTTTCACAATAACACTTGTGCCACCTTCAAAGAGATCAATTTTTGTGTGATTTGTCATGTTTAGTTGGAGATCATTATTTTCACCGTGAACTAGGACTCCAACGATAAACTTTGAGAGATTGTTCAGGGATACCTTTTGTATTATACGGTACCTCTTCCGTTTTATTACAGAGTAATAATGTAATTGTATTTATTCAGCTTGTTATCGCAATCACCCTTGTTTCTGGGAAAATAGCTTCACAACAGTGAATAAGCCTGTAATATGCACTACCCAAAACGTACAACACACAACAGAGAGTAATGCAACAACCCTCATACGAAACAGTGTACTGCGCTTTGGTTGCCGTCGCTGCAGGGACAACTCGGCGTAGCATTTCATTCACTGAACCAGTGCATGAGCTGAATATCGGCCAACTCTTCATAATTAAATCTAGCCACAGTACTGCTATGTATCACTGTTAAAGCACAACTAACACCGTCGGAAAACAAAATCCTAGGCAGCAACGAGTAGTATTGAATGCAAAACTGAGGACAACGAGCTAAAGGCGGCATTACTGTTGTCAACAGTAACAAGACACACAGCTCATACTATCAGCATTTCTACTGTTGTGATGGTTAAAATGGTTCAAATGGTTCAAATGGCTCTGAGCACTATGGGACTCAACTTCAGAGGCCATTAGTCCGCTAGAAGTTAGAACTAGTTAAACCTAACTAACCTAAGGACATCAAACACATCCATGCCCGAGGCAGGATTCGAACCTGCGTCCGTAGCGGTCTCGCGGTTCCAGACTGCAGCGCGTAGAACCGCAAGGCCACTTCGGCCGGCGTTCAAATGGATCAAATGGCTCTGAGCGGGATTCGAACCTGCGACCGCAGCATGTGGGCGGTTCCGGACTGAAGCGCCTGGAACCGCTCGGCCACAAGGGCCGGCGCACTGTTGTGAACTACGTTCAGTGCAGTACATATAAAACTGGGGCAAGAAACCAATTAAAACGCAATAACTTCGTAACGAGCCCTCGGAGACCTTGGTACCCTGATGCCAAAATATGCAGAAGGTATCACTGAACAACCTAATATCAAGAAAAGCATCTTAGATTAAATATAATTTCCTGAGTATTTTTATTATTTACATGAACACAACTTCAAGTTGTGTTTTACTCAAATAATGTTGACTGGCTGCGTTTATTAATTTCACACCCTGTCTTACAAAATGTATTAACACGGACGAAATATACAATTTACTATTAAGTTGTATCCTGCAATTGTGTTTTTACTTTTGTCCGGTAGCACATCAAATATACTGAAACGTATTAAGTTGACGTGTTTTCTGTTTTAATTATTCTCTTTATTTTATGTTGGGAGAATCTAATTTACATTGCATCAATGTACTAGCCAGTTACTTGGCCACATGTTACGTGATTGACTATGTAACCTTCCCATTGGATCCTCTGTACTCTTTTACGTAGTTTTATGTCACATTCTTACCGTCGCTGACAGATTCCACCTTATAGCAGTGAGCATGAATGAATTCATGATGGTTGTAAGTTATTTTTAATACCATTGTCGGTATTACAATGTTACAACACTTTCGTAATTTTTATATTCTCGCTCGTCATTTTTCATTCGCCCAGGTGTTATCTATAAGTGATCTACTAGCCGAACCAAAGCCGATCATCATGAATCAAAACATAGTGATTGAGACAGTTTTTTTCTACACCGTATGAGTAAATTTTAGCAGCATAATCTAACTACTGTAGCGTAATCCGATGAGATCGGAAACAAAGTTATTTTTTATTTGTCTCCAGTGCATCGTTTAACACGAAATTCTTGTAACAGGTAAAAATATTTCGATGCCCTCACTTTAGTGTTAAACATTTTTGACTGTAACATGTTTCGCGTATTTCTGTCAAATATACTCCTGGGGACGTGACACGCCTTCACATTCAGCAACAAATTACTGCAGACAACCGATATTAATGACATTATTCGGTGTGAACTCTACATGTTCATACATTTTCCGTTCCAAGTAACCCGTAGCATCAAGTCCTCGTAATGTCTGCTTCTTCTTACAGCGGTCGAACAGGCGTGTCCAACCCGAACCCAGAGGGCTGTACGCGGCCCATATATATAACATTAATAAAACCAGCAAACTGCAGCGACGGATTTCTGGCTGGAAACGGAGAACAAATGTCCTATAAACATATTTCCGGGATGGACGGTATGCGTGCAATAACAGCACATCGTCCCGTAACAGAATACAGAGCTACGTCGCATCCACATCACAACAGATGTTCAAAGTGCCCTCCAGGGATGCAAAGTAGTGCAGGCTACACATAATCGTACTTTGGCTGTCACCATACTGGTGAGCCTCTTCCTGGCGCATGTGCTAGGGTTCGTCTCAGTTACCTATGGAACGTGGTGCTTCAAATCTGGTGGAAGCACAGTGCGCCGCTTCCCTGCACGTCTGATAGGACCCATGATCACACAAGCGCCCAAAAAGGGCTTGAAATGTTGTGTGATGTGGTTGGTGTCAGTGAGGGTACTTCTTGTGGTATAGCCGTACCGCCTCTAGACCGTTTCCGTCTGCTTGGCCGTTCACAAACACCACTTCGGCTTGTTCCCGACGTAAGTACCGGACCATTCGGCTGCTTACAGTACGCTGTGCCAATCACACAGCCTACTACACACAAGGAACGCACGGCGTCTGCTCAGAGGAAATTTCATGCGTCAGTGCCATCTGAAATGACACCAATGCGATGCCGGACACATGTTCATCGGATCTTCTGTCCTCCATTTCCAAACACAAATCCGTCCCCGCAGTCCGTTTGGTTTTATTAATGTTCACCCTTTAGGTGTACAGAGTGGTCCATTGATAGTGACTGGGCGAAATGTCTCACGAAATAAGCATCAAACGAAAAAACTACAAAGAACGAAACTCGTCTAGCTTGAAGGGGGAAACCAGATGGTGATATGGATGGCCCGCTAGATGACGCTGCCATAGCTCAAACGGATATCAGCTGCGTTTGTTTTTAAACAGGAACCCCAATTTTTATTACATATTCGTGTAGTACGTAAAGAAATATGAATGTTTTAGTCGGACCACTTTTTTCGCTTTGTGACAGATGGCGCTGTAATAGTCACAAACGTATAAATACGTGGAATCACGTAACAGTCCGCCAGTGCTGACGGTATTTGCTTCATGATACATTACCCGTGTAAAAATGGACCGTTTACCAGTTGCGGAAAAGGTCGATATCGTGTTGATGGATGGCTATTGTGATCAAAATGCCCAACGGGCGTGTGGTATGTATGCTGCTCAGTATTCTGGATGACATCATCCAAGTGTCCGGACCGTTCGCCGGATACTTAACGTTATTTAAGGAAACAGGAAGTGTTCAGCCGCATGTGAAACGTCAACAACGACCTGCAACAAATGATAATGCCCAAGCAGGTGCTTTAGCTACTGTTGCGGCTAATCCGCACATCAGTACCAGACAAATTGCGCGAGAATCGGGAATCTCAAAAACGTCGGTGTTGAGAATGCTACATCAACATCGATTGCATCCGTACCATATTTCCATGCACCAGGAATTGCATGGCGACGACTGTGAACGTCGTGTACAGTTCCGCCACTGGGTACAAGAGAAATTACGGGACGATGACAGATTTTTTCCACCCGTTCTATTTAGCGACGAAGCGTCATTCACCAACAGCGGTAAGCTAAACCGCCATAATATGCACTATTGGGCAACGGAAAATCCACGATGGCTGCGACAAGTGGAATATGAGTGACCTTGGTGGGTTAATGTATGGTGCGGCATTGTGGGAGGAAGGATAATTGGCCCCCATTTCATCGATGGCAATCTAAATTGTGCAATGTATGCTGATTTCCTAAGTATTGTTCTAACGATGTTACTACAAGATGTTTCACTGCATGGGAGAATGGCGATGCACTTCCAACATGATGGATGTCCAGCACATAGCTCGCGTGCGGTTGAAGCGGTATTGAACAGCATATGTCATGACAGGTGGATTGGTCGTCGAAGCACCATACCATGGCCCGCACGTTCAGTAGATCTGACGTCCCCGGATTTCCTTCTGTGGGGAAAATTGAACGATATGTGCTATCGTGATCCACCGACAACGCGTGACAACATGCGTCAGCGCATTGTCAATGCATGTGCGAACATTTCGGAAGGCGGACTACTCGCTGTTAACAGGAATGTCGTTACACTTATTGCCAAATGCCTTGAGGTTGACGGACATCATTTTGAGCATTTATTACATTAATGTGGTATTTACAGGTAATCACGCTGTAACAGCATGCGTTCTCAGAAATGATAAGTTCACAAAGGTACATGTATCACATTGGAACAACCGAAATAAAATGTTCAAACGTACCTATGTTCTGTATTTTATTTTACGAAACCTACCTGTTACCAACTGTTCGTGTAAAATTGTGAGCCATATGATTGTGATTATTACAGCGCCATCTATCACAAACCGAAAAAAATGGTCCAACTAAATCATTCATTTTTCTTTACGCACTACAGGAATATGTAGCAAAAATGGGGGTTCCTATTTTAAAAAAAAACGCATTTGATATCTGTTTGACCTATAATAGCGTCATCTAGCGGGCCAACCATAGCGTCATTTGGTTTTCCCCTTCAAGTAAGGTAAGTTTCGTTCTTTGTAGTTTTTTCGTTTGACGCTTATTTCGTGAGATATTGGGCCCGGTGTCACGATCAATGGACCCTCATATATATATATATATATATATATATATATATATATATATATATATATATATATATATATTAGGGGGATTATTAATATATTAATAAAACTAACAAACTGCAGGGACGCATTCCTGGGTGGAAACGGAGGAAAAAGAGGTCCTGTAAACCTATGTCCAGAAATGGGCGATATGCATGCAAGAACAACACATCGTCCCGGAACAGAATACGGAGCTAAATCGCATCCACATCACAAAAAATGTTCAGAGTGCCCTCCAGGGGCGCAAAGTCGTGCAGGCTACACATAATCCTACTATGGTTTACACCATGTTGGTGGCAGACTTGCCTGGAGCATGTACTAGGGTTCGTCTCAGTTTCCTATGCAACGTGGCGCTTCATATCTGGTGTATGCACAGTCCGCCGCTTCCTTGCACATTCCTCTGCTTGAAAGGATCCACGATCATACAAACGCACAAAAAAGGCTTTAAATGTTTTGTGATGTGGTTGGTGTCTGTGAGGGTACTTCTTTTGGTATAACCGTGCCGCCTCTCGACCGTTTCCATCTGCTTGACCGTTCACAAATATAATCTCGCGTTGCACCCGAATTGAATACAGGAGTATTTTGCTGGTCACAGTACGATACGCCAGTGATACAGCCTGCATCACACAAGGAACACACGGCATCTGGTCAGAGAAAATTTCATTCGTCGGTGCCATCTAAAGTGACAACAATGCATTTCCGGACACACGTTCATAGGATCTTTTTTCCTACATTTCCCGTCAGCAATTCTTCCCTACAGTTCGTAGGTTTAATTAACGTTCATCCTGTATGTATATGTTGATCACCCGTGAAGCTGTCAGCAGCGATTTATCGGATTCGAGCGTCACTTTTCGCCGCTGGCTGGGCACCGACTGAACTGCCACCTCTCACCTGTGCCTCCATCATCAGCGCTGCGGCCATGCTGGCGGAGGCGGCGTCGTCGCACAGACGGAAGAGGTATGCCGCGACGCGGGCAGCAGAGCGGTGAGCGGTAGTGCGACCGGGAGGCGGAGCGGCTGTACGCGACGCGCTGAGCGTCGCCGGCGACTGAGGAGGCCGTCGTCAGACCGGGCGTCTCGGCTGGTCGCGTGGCTGCGAGCCGGCTCTGTGGTGGGGAGGGCGCCGGCCGCCACTGATAAACAAGCGACGCCCGGCCGCGAGCGCGCACTCTGCTCGCAGAGCCGTCCCACGCTGCGGATCACTTGCCACCATATAGTCCAGTCAAACAGCAGATATACCTAGCAAAAGGTCGGGTACGAGAGTTTATGTTTTCAACTCGTTCATATGGTTGGAAAGATTAGAAAACCGCCTTTTGCCAACAAAATTTCGCTTGGGAAAACTTCCTGCAGTCAAAAAACTTCGACAATTTCTGACTTTTTTCATTTTTTAAAAATATCTCAGTTTCATTTGCTTCTATCGCTTTAAAGTCTATTTCCTTTTTTAAAGAGCACAAATTCCTCTACAAATTTGATTCTTGCCATTTTTTTCTACTCCCAATATCTAAGGCGCTAAAGCGCATCAAAAAAATACAATTTTTTCAAATTTTGAGCATAGTGGCAAGATACCTTAGTTTTGAACACTATTCGAATGGTTCAAATGGCTCTGAGCACTATGCGACTTGACTTCTGAGGTCATCAGTCACCTAGAACTAAGAACTAATTACACCTAACTAACCTAAGGACATCACACACATCCATGCCCGAGGCAGGATTCGAACCTGCGCCCGGGTTCCCGGGTTCGATTCCCGGCGGGGCCAGGGATTTTCTCTGCCTCGTGATGGCTGGGTGTTGTGTGTTGTCCTTAGGTTAGTTAGGTTTAAGTAGTTCTAAGTTCTAGGGGACTGATGACCATAGATGTTAAGTCCCATAGTGCTCAGAGCCACTCGAACCTGCGACCGTAGCAGTCACGTGGTTCCAGACTGAAGCGCCTAGAACCGCACGGCCACACAGGCCGGCTTGAGCACTATTTTTGCAGTTTCTGTTTGTGCAGTAAAAATAAATTGTACATCATATTATAAGTTGGAATTTACCATCTCACTTTCAGGTATTCAATTTCTCTGTATGCAACTATTGTGATTCTTACATCACTACTTGAAGTTCAGTATGGGCCACCTCAGCCCTGGTATTAGTAAAACTATAAATATAAAAATACATCTTTAAGAGACATAAACATGCACACACACAAACACACACACACACACAAAATAAATTGTCTCAGGAAACTTAACTATTATTAGCTGCAATAGGCAGCCTAATTAGGTAGGTAATTATTCTTGTGTATAAAAGCCACACAGTTGACATTAAAAATAAGTAGCTTTATTACAATTAAAATGTATTGTCAGTTACTAAAAAATGTTGACAGTTCTGGGTGTGTAATATTGCACTTAAGTGCACTTGAGACAAATATGAGCATCACTTCCAACGGATTGATGGACCAGGTTCCTCAGTGTCATCAGAAATACCTTGAGTTACGGATTCAGGGTCTGTGCATAAAAATGGTTCAAATGGCTCTGAGCACTATGGGACTTAATTTCTGAGGTCATCAGTCCCCTAGAACTTAGAACTACTTTAATCTAACTAACCTAAGGACATCATACACATCCACGCCCGAGGCAGGATTCGAACCTGCGACCGTAGCGGTCACGCGGTTCCAGACTGTAGCGCCTAGAACCGTTCCGCGAGTGGAACAGAGGGGGGGGAAATTTGACTTTGGCGCGAATTGTGGCCTCCGCCACACACCGCTTGGTGGCTAGCGGAGTATATATGTAGATGTAGATGTACAGGTATGGAGACAACCTCATGAGTCCATGGACCCTGCAAGTCAACAGGGGACTGTTCAAGTTGTGGAGGCTCTGTAATGGTGTGAGGCGTGTGCTGTTGCAGCGATATGGGACCCCTGACACGTCTAGACTCTGACAGGTGACACATACATAAGTATCGTGTCTCATCACCTGCATCCATTAATGTCCATCGCGCATTCCGACGGACGTGGACAATTCAGAAGGTCAATGTTACAGCCCACACGCCGAGAACTGCTTCAGAGTGGCTTCAGGAACATTCCTGAGTTTAAAACTTACGCTGGCCACCAAACTCCTGAAACATGAACATTATTAAGCATATCTGGGATGCTTGCAACGTGCTGTTTAGAAGAGATCTCCACTCCATCGTTCCCTTAAGGATTTACGGACAGCCCTGCAGCATTCATGGTGCCAATTCCCTTCAGCACTACTTCAGATATATTAGAGTCCATCGACGTCACGTTGCGGCACTGCGTGCTTGGAGGGCCCCACACGATATTAGGCAGGTGTACCAGTTTCTTTGGCTCTTCAGTGCATAATCTTTGACCAGTATTTGGCCACTTGCAATGCATTTTCCGTTGCCTTGTTAAGGTCGTATTCTGCGCACGTGGCTGTACACAGCCGACGCTGAAGCGTATGTTGAACAGTCTGCTCTTCCCCGCAGTCACACTGGGTTAGGTTTTTTTCAGTGAATCCTCATTTTGCCAGGTTAACCCGTGATCTGCACACTCAGCACATTCGTGGACTTCCACATTGGCCAATTCTCATTATGATCAGGAGGTAAAGATCATGAATCTTTTTCAAGCAGGAGGGAGGTATGTCTCAGCCCTCCATAGTTGCAGCCTGACTTCTTCGCAGCGGTTGTTAATTTCTCCGATATTCTGAGGAAACGTTTCCTTGACCTTGGTCGTTGTGGGTAGGGTTGTCGCCCAAGGGATGCGTTTTTTCCTCCTCCAGTTTCGTTCTTTCCCTGGTTGCTGCTATTTCTCTTCGAACAGGAGGCGGAGCAGTTCCTGCAAGGTATTGAGATAGGTAATCGCGGGATAGTGAAGGAACCAGAAATACCGGTAAGAGGCTACAGAAATTACATGAATAACTTAGACATAAATATCCTCGGGCTAGTGAAGCAGCTAAAGACACATAATAAGGGCAAGTCTTCCGGTCCAGGTTCCTGTGAGGGTATGCTGATAATAGCCCATACACGGAGCTGGCAATACTCATGGGATGGCGATATGCACGTGTACAAATGGAGATAAAGTCGCATGTGCTAGGTATAAAAGGGCAATGCGTTGGAAGAGATTTCATTTGCACTCATTTCATTCATATGAAAATGTTTCCCATGTGATTATGGCTGCACGACGGCAATTAACAGACTTTGAATGCAGAATAGTAGCGGGAGCTAGACGTATTGGACATTCCATTTTGGAAGTAGTTAGGGAATTCAATATTCAGAGATCCACATTGTCAAGAGTGTGCCGAGAATACCAAATTTCAGGTATTTCCTCTCACCGCGGAGAACGCAGTGGCCGACGGTCATTACTTAACGACCGAGAGTAGGGCGTTTGCGTAGAGTTGTTAGTGCTAACAGACAAGCAACACTGCGTGAAATAACCGTAGAAATCAATGTCCCCACGCAGGTTAGCCGAGCGGTCTAGGGCGCCTTGCCACGGTTCGCGCGGCTCGCCCGTCGGACGTTCGAGTCCTCCCTCGTGCATGTGTGTGTGTGTGTTTGTGTTGTTCTTAACGTAAGTTTAGTTTAAGTCAGATTAAGTAGCGTGTAAGCCTAGGGGGCGATGACCTCGGTAGTTTGGTCCTGCAGAAACTTACCACCACCACCACCAAATCAACATCGGACGTAAGACGAACTTATTTGTTAGGGAGTGCGGCTAATGTAGTGGAACTAGAGTTGAGATTTGCAATAATAGAGGGATGTGAAGGGAGCTTATTGGAAATAACGTTTTTGCCGGAGTGTAATGGGAGATTTTTAACAACAAAACTATTATGCCATGTAACTTTGTAAGGGCTGGAAGACGAAATTTTCTAGGTGCAAAACGCAGGAGACTTTCGTTCTAACTTCTAAAACGAAAAAGACTCAGGCTTGGGACCCACATCGAGGAGGAGAACTTTGCCTTACGAGGCAGTACAACACGGGTCGCATCGCTCCCATCCGGGACGGCAGGTTTTGAAGGCAGCTCTCCTCGGCGGCTGAGACTGACAGAATCCAGTGAGCGAGTTCATAGCAGGGCACTTAGAGGTGCACACTTGATGGCAGCCAGACACGCCATCAGCGGTCCACTCACGTTGCATCAAAGATCAAGGTGAAAGCAACTCGCAGTTCTGGCACCTTAGGTCAAAGGGACCTTAGGAATTCAATATCATTTTCGATCTAGCCTTCCCATGATCGACCGTACAGTCTAGAGTTGTAAAACTGCCGTAAGCTACCGTAGACTATAACAAGTAGGTGTAGACTAATGTAGTTTCGCTGGTAGCCTTAATCAGTTACGATCGCAACCATGTTACCTGTACTTTAGGTGTGTTGCATACCTGCTGGGCGTCGCCTCATTTCAATCGCTTTGTTTGTGCACGTGATCAGTGTTTTGCTAGATACCCCCTAGAAACCAGAGGCGGTCGACTGTCTAGAAATTGAGCGAGAGTACGTATAGCGCCACGTAACCTGTGGAACGTTTTTGTTCCACATATATCTCTTCCTGTCTGTTACTTAAAAATAAAGAGTTTTTATAGCAAACTCGACAATGTCAATGTTTCAATTATTCGAAAATCGTTGCTTTGCAACGTGAAACGGATGGTGTAGCAAAAACAAAAAACAATATTGATGTATCATACAGCGCTAGAAAACGGAATTTCCTAAGAAGAAGTAAAGTTAAAAAAAAGAAGAAAGAAGAAAGAAAGAAACATTGCTTCAGTATGTACATCGTCGAGCTTACATAAACCATGTTTCCGTTATTCATAAACAGCCTCACACTTATCAGTAAAACAAGAAAGTCTTGCCTTTTATCATGATGAAAAACTTTGAATCGTTTACAAAAAACAACAATAATTGCTTATATGTAGACTTTTTTAAGTTTGTGCGTGCAAACTGCACTTGCATCAAAAGTAACTGCTTTGGTTACATAAAAGCGCAGAAGTTTCAGGAAAAAGTTAATTTTTGTACCGTGTTTATAAAATGCAATTTACATTTTGGAGCCGGCCGGTGTGGCCGAGCGGTTCTAGGCGCTTCAATCTGGAGCCGCGCGACCGCTACGGTCGCAGGTTCGAATCTTGCATCGGGCTAGGATGTGTGTCATGTCCTTAGGTTAGTTATGTTTAAGTAGTTCTAAGTTCTAGGGGACTGATGACCTCCGAAGTTAAGTCCCATAGTGCTCAGAGCCATTTGAACCATTTTACATTTTGGAAGGACATAAAATCACACTGGAGAAGTACTGAATAATATGCGGCACTAATTATATGCATAACAAACAAACAAGAATACAAATTGAATCGTCGGCTCCCATTATCTCTCTAATACATTCATTCATGTTTCTTTCCCCACTAATGCTACCAATTCAACAGGTAATCCTACCACTTACTACGTCATATATGTCTTGTACCAAAAGTACCGAACCTTAACAGAGCGCAACACTGGACAGTCACACTTGCATGAATAACTTCAGTTTCCCTTTCGGGCCACACAGTCACTGTTATTAATGTGCATTTAAATTTTGGTAATGAATGCAGAGTCACATAATATAGTTATCAAACACTCTATCATGGCCTATGTTTCTGACAAAAAGAATTGTGAATACCCCAACTTAAGTTTCACTGGTATGGCCAAAAACTTCTAAAGTGTTAATTTAATCCATTGTGCACGTTCAGTCCAGCACTGATTCTTAAGGGTCGATCTGTCTCACAGTTAGTTCCGCCACAGACTGATTTTCACAAGACTGGGATTTCGTAATAGTTCAGTGTTCGCCAATACTGATCTGTCTTTAACTCTGCTCAAGTCTTGAACCCACTGAACGATAGTTACCATCACTTCTGGAATGTTCAGCCTGGCTCAGTAGTAAAGCCGCTTTATAAAAACGGAGAAAAGGATAATGTAGACAATTTTAGACCTGTTTCTATGCCATCACTGTTTGCTAAAGCTATTGAACAGGTTGGGTATGTAAGGATAATTGATCATTTTATATCACACGATTTGTTATCAAGTTACAGTTTGGCTTTAGAAGTCGTTTAACAACCGAAAATGCTTTATTCTCTTTTCTCTGTGAGGTATTGGATGGGTTAAACAATATGTTTCGAACGCTAGGCATATTTTTTGATTTAACTAAGGCGTTTGAAATTGGACCATTACGGAATATGGGGAGTAGCTGACTTTAGCAAGAGACAGCGAAATGTCTTTATTCACTATGTTGAGAATGGCTGCGATGTGGGGTCTGAGTGGGTTACAGTCAAGTGTTGGAGCCACTCCTGTTCCTTATTTATATTAATGACATGCCCTCTAGTATTACAGGTAACTCTAAAATATTTCTGTTTGCTGACGACACTACCTTGGTAGTAGAGGATGTTGTGTGCAACACTGGCTCAGTTTCAAGCAGTGCAATGCATGACATAAGTTCGTGGCTTGTAGAAAATAAAGTAATGCTAAGTCACAGTAAGACTCAATTTTTACAGTTTCTGACATACAATTCAACAAAACCTGACATTTTAATTTCAGAGAATGGGCATATGGTTAGTGAAACTGAACAGTTCAAATTTCTACGTGTTCAGACAGATAGTGTAGTGGAAAGCCCACGTTCTGGATCTTTTTCGAAGACATAATGCTGCCATTTTTACTATTCGAACGGTATCTGAAGTGAGTGATAGTTCGACACGAAGATTAGTCTACTTTGCTTATTTTCATTCGCTTGTGTCGTGTGGTATTATATTTTGGGGTAACTCTTCCCATTCTAAAAGGATATTTTTGGCTCAGAAACGGGTGGTTCGGCCAATAAGTTGTGTAAGTTCACGAACCTCTTGTCGACCCCTGTCACGAGTCTGGGTATTTTGACATCGGCCTCTCAGTATATATATATATTCCTTACTATCATTTCTTGTTAACAATATGAGCTTATTCCCAAGAATAAGCAGCTTTCACTCAGTTAATACTCGGCAGGAATCAAACCTGTATTTGGATTGGACTTCCTTGACTCTTGTGGAGAAAGGAGTGCAGTATACTGCTACATCCATTTTCAAAAAGCTACTACTCAAATACAAAAATCTTAGCAGTAATCAACGAGCTTTCAAATCGAAACTGAAGAGTTTCCTCATGGGTCACTCCTTCTATTCTGTCAAGGAGTTCCTTGAAAAATTAAGCGGATTCTTCTTACTGTGTTGACTGCATTTACTTAAAGTTGTAGATTGACTTTTTCGGGTTCATAAACATTTTATTTTTTTCTGTTATTACTTTTATGTTATAATTTCATGTACTGAAATGTTCGATGACCTTGGAGATTTTCTCCTCAAGTTGGTCGTGCGGAACTTGACGTATAAATAAAATAAATAAAAATAACAACCCTGTAACGGACTGTCCTGCACAGAGTTCTGACCTGAATCCTATAGAACACGTTTGGGATGTTCTGGAACGCTGACTTCGTGCCAGGTCTCGCCAACCGACATCGATACCTCTCCTCAGTGCAGCACTCCGTGAGGAATGGGCTGCCATTCACCAAGAAACCTTCCAGCAACTGATTGAACGTATGCCTGCGAGATTGGAAGCCGTCATCAAGCTAAGGGTGGGCCAACTATAACACTATCACGGCACCGTTTTTCTATTGCAGCATATAGGTAATACTCTATTTTGGTCTTGGTGTGCAGTATAATATTACGCTCTGGGGGGATTTTTACAGATTTAACAGTGAAATGCCCAAAGAATTTTGCTTATCGGACTTTAAGTTAAAGTTACGTAAACCATAGAAAGTGTCAGATCCAATTTAGATCAAGTTTCAACTAATCAAATGTACTGAAATGAAAAGGAATACGGTCGCCACCCTCATTAGGCCCACAAATGTTAAACGTTTCTTTTAAAGAAAAAGTAAATAGTTTTGGTGGAAAAACATCACCTATACTCTTTTCTAACGAAAGTGCAATGACCCTATTACAAGCACAAAAATGTTATAGTGGATAAAAGCAGTTATTGTAAGATATTCAAGTTTTCACAAACACAAATGATACTTTAACACTCATCAGTAGTAAAAACGTTGCCAAACTTGAGTTGTGTCATCATCACAGCAATTGCAGTTCATTACTAAACTAGAAATGGACATGGGTCTAGTCTTATTTCATCAGATACTTTCTACACGGCATAAATTTAATTAAAATTCACTCGTATTAAGATTCACACATTCATTCATAACTGTTTTTGTAAATAAAGTCACTCATAGCAGATTTATCTTCAGTAATATAAACAGTAAGTAGGGGGCTCCCAATCTGATATTACACGTTTTATCACACAATGTGCACAAAACTCAACATAAACTTCAAAAGCAGTTAGTATATTCGTCAGTCAAGTAACTTTATGCATTTTGAACAACTTACTATAGGGGCCCTTAATATTGAGTGCTATTATAAAGCAAACTGAACACACTTTTCGGAATCAAATTAACACTCTTTCATAAATGTGAGTTAACTTATATGCTTTTTCAACAATTAATGCAGCAGATATTTTTACCAGTTATTGTATTTCAAATGTAGCTTTGAGAACATTTACTTTAACTAACCACAGCATGACTTGTTAACTGTTCGTCATCAGCACAATCAATTACTTCTATAGCCAGAATTTAAGCAAGTAATCTTTAAAACCACAAAACTTTAAACAGAAGCAGTTCAATTACTAGGGAGGCTTTCATAAAAGCAACACTTACTTCCACCCTCAACTTCAACAAAATCCGCAATAACTTTAGGCAACTTTCTGCACTCAATCTCAAGCAAAACTAATCAAACACTTGTTTTTGGTTATCAGTTCTCATAGTCAGGGCACTCGGAAATCATTGTTCAAAACGAGAGGAACCTAAGATGTGTTATGATAGGAAACAATTCAAGGTAGGTACACGAATTGACCATGGGTTACCTTATATTTGCATATACTGAATGTGCTGATCCAACATTTAAAAAAAAGTTCTGACTTCTCCTTTCTGCTGAAGTTATTGCGCAGTGTTGGTGGCGAGTACATGATGACAGGTGGACTTTCCGTTGGAAGCAATATGCTCTGTTATTTTCTTCTTGGCGACGATCATCAGCTTTTATGGTATTTTCCAGAACAGAGCAGTGTATTAGAGCCATTCAGCCACCCGAGGCTTTTCCATAATATCTCCAAACACTAAAAGCCTCGCTCGGCAACTGCACAATGCACCTTCCAATTACTAGCTGCCGACTGTACGGTTGCTAGTCTCCGACTGAGTATTGTTCCACCTTTTCCCTAGCACCAACCACATTTTGCGTGCGCTAACTCACTTTCGTTTCAGAGGGGGAGCACATAAAGTTTTCATTTACACAATTCAAAAGTCGTAACGCAAATCAGCATATACATAGTTGTATAGTCACACCTTTTAAAAAGTCCTTTCATTTACACATATTAGTAAATCAACAGAAAAATAAATATAATTAAAGTGATCCTCCTCCAAATGATGCAAAGTGCTTTAACAGTGAAGAAAAAGCATAATGCATATCTTTGTACATCTTTACAGCGTATCACAGATTACATACCGAAGAAAACATACTTTATATAAAGCATAATTAATCGGAAAAAAATATTTAGCGTCTTGAAACTTCCTGGCAGATTAAAACTGTGTGCCCGAGCGAGACTTGAACTCGGGACCTTCGCTTTTCGCGGGCAAGTGCTCTACCAACTGAGCTACCGAAGCACACCTCACGCCCGGTGCTCACAGCTTTACTTCTGCCAGTACCTCGTCTCCTACCTTCCAAACTTTACAGAAGCTCTCCTGCAAACCTTGCAGAACTAGCACTCCTGAAAGAAAGGATATTGCGGAGACATGGGTTAGCCACAGCCTGGGGGATGTTTCCAGAATGAGATTTTCACTCTGCAGCGGAGTGTGTAGGATCTTGACTGTGGTGTTACACAACACTATATTGAATTCCAGAATCTCGAATGGAGGAACTTTTAAGTCATTTTCAGCCAGGTGTCCGGATACTTTTGATCAAATAGTGTACACAGCACCCCCTGCCTCTTACCCTCGTGGCTCGTAGCCTCACGTTGATTGCTGCAAGAGGACGGACGAATAGTACATCTGCACCGAATGATCGTTAATTACTGTCAAGGCGAATATGGTTGTATGTGTGGTGTCTGTTCTTCTTGACGTGTCCGAGAGAACAACCAGCACCCATATAATGGTAATAATACGCCTTACGGATAGCCGAAGCAGTTAAGGAGACCGCTTGCGTAAAGTGAAAAATCCGGATCTGAGTTCCAGTTCGGCACAAATTTAGATTACGTCAGGGCCATCGTAGGCCTGATGTCTGTATTTTTCTTTCATCATTTTTAAGAACAGTTCTAAGGAGGCAATTTTGTAGAGTGGTATTTGGAAAAGCCTCTTGAAAGAAATAGTTTATCTGTGTAGAATAAATAGGAATTGGATTTGAGAGATACAGCGGAATTTGTTGTCATTGCATAACGACGATGCGTTAGAGTCATTTGGTGAACTTTATATTGAATTATCGTGTATTTAATGTATAAAGAACTGTGGAGTTATAGAAGGAAGTCAAAGAAGAGGACTAAATAGCTTGAAGAGTAGCCATAGGTGTTTACTGGAAAGAATCCACGAGCAAGAAGGGAATATCCGATGGTATTTTGGAAATGTGTAGTGACCGATATCGTCTGCGTTAAATACGACAAGTTCAGTGGCAGTAGTACACGGAATTAAGTCGTACTGGCGAAAGAAGAATAAAGAAACATTTACTCTCAAGGGTTGGCAATCTTACTGGAGAAAGAGGAAACACGTGTACAGACTGTCGCATGTGAATGTCTTATGGCGCAAACATCAAATTTTACGTGAACATATTGGGCTTAGGAACAACATTAGAATAGAAATAAATACCTGAAGCGTAGCAGCACGAATTTTGTGTGAAGTGAATAAATAAATATAATTGGTCATATACTCTTTACTAATAAGACATCGTGTTTTCGCTAACATTCCCGTCAGATCCCATCCAGAAGTTTTCGTCCTTTTTTCCTTTACATCGTTTTGAATGGACTACTTTCCGTACCAAGGTTCTGGTTGCCGAGGGCAGCCATTTGTAGCAGATAGCGATGATCTCCTCCGCCAGCAGGAGGATTAGGCATAATGCAGCATCCAACCGTAGCCGGTGGCACCAGACATGTACGAACCTGGCATAGATAAATCGCTGGTTACGTAGAACAATAATCAGCGGAAAAATTCTCCTGTCGCAGAACAAAAAAGGTGAATATGTTCCTCTTACTTTTCCCCTGTACCCAAGTTTTTACAATTTCTGTCTAAAATGCGCCCTCCCCTATACCTACGTATCAAAGTTCGCCAATCTGGGAAGGTCTAGTTGTCCCAAGCCTATATACAGTCTCCACTTACCTGTATTTTACATTTCCACTGCCCCTCTCTCTTTTGCTCCCACTGCTTCTATCCTTGTCCAGCTTTCTTTCTGTTTTACTGCCACTGTCTCACACTGATCATCAATGTCTCCTCTCTACTTGGCTACAACTGCTATTGTCTTCATCCTTCTCTCTTTCTCTGTCACTGCCACTTTTTGCCTCCTACCGTCACTGTCTCCCATATAATTTTCTCTCTCTGGCACTGTCTTCTCTCTCTTCCTCCGTCATTCTCCTACTTTCTTTCAGCACAAAAAAGCGCGGATATGTTCACATACCAACGTTTTGGTGATGAAGGCGGAATGAGGACTGACGCCGCTGTTTTCCCATTTATCTGCCAGAAGCTTTTAAAGAGGAACATATTGACCTTTTTTTGTGCTCCTACTGGAACATTTTTCCGCTAGTTACATTGTTTACCTTGCTATAGCAGAGTGTGCTGCTTATAACACAGGAATTCTATAGGCCAGTACAGTTTATTTATAAGCTTGGGTACATTTATATGCTTTCACTCATCTAAACAGCAAATAAGTACGCATAACATAAGCTTAACACAAAATCGTTCATTTGCATTTTTTTCCGGATATTTTGCTCATTGATCCCAATTAATATAAAGCGTCCGGCTTATGATTCCAGTCTTAAAAGAGGAAAAATGTTATTAGAAATATTTCAATGAATTTTCAGTCTTCCTTATTATACATAATTTTTTGCGGTCATTTAACTTCTTTTCAGGCATGTTTAGGTCCTGCATAGCCTATTCATTGTCACGACAACACCGCTTTGGGTATATTTACATAGGCGATAAGTGCCCATTATACAGATACAGCGCTTTAAAGCTTTATTGGTAAAAAAATACTGATTATAAACATAGCTTGGTTACCTGAGAACCCTTACAATAACCCCAGAACCCTTTCCATGTGTTCAATACATCAGTCAAAACAGTCTCATACCGGATATTACATGTGTATATTACGTGCGTAAATACAATTACTTTGAACCTTTGGAGCTCAGTAACTGATAATGATGAAAAAAAAAGTTTCGAGGTTTAGAGATAACATCATCTTAAGAACATATGGTAAAAACTTCGATGACATACCATGAATATAAATCAGAGAAGTGACTATCCATACAATTGACACTGCTGATACACAAAAAATCCTGGTTTTTCGGGTGTATCTTGGTAACAAATACAGATATGAGAAATGACGTTTCTAGGAAGTCTAAAGAACGTATAGTTAAAATTTGAGACGTTTCCTATGTTTATTTATCTATATAAATGCGGCCCACGGCGCAAAAACGGCTGAAAGCTGTTTCTTTCCTGTTTTTCGCGTTAAGTGTGGTAAATCTGAAACTCTGGATCTCTGTAACGGATGTTGTTGTTGTGGTCTTAGGTCCTGAGACAGGTTTGATACAGCTCTCCGTGTTACTCTATCCTGTGCAAGCTTCGTCATCTCTCAGTACCTTCTGCAACCTACAATCTCCTGAATCTGCTTAGTGTATTCATCTATTGGTCTCCCTCTACGATTTTTACTCTCCGTGCTGCCCTCCAATACTAAACTGGTGATCCCTTGATGCCTCAGAACACGTCCTACCAACCGATATCTTCTCCTAGTCAAGTTGTGCCACAAACTCCTCTTCTCCCCAGTTCTATTCAATACCTCCTCATTAGTTATGTGATGTACCCATCTAATCTTCAGCATTATTCTGTAGTACCACATTTCGAAAGCTTCTATTCCCTTCTTGTCCAAACTATTTATCGTCCATGTTTCACTTCCATACATGGCTACAATCCACACAAATACTTTTAGTAACGACTTCCTGGCACTTAAATCTATACTCGATGTTAACAAATTTCTCTTCTTCAGAAACGCTTTCCTTGCCATTGTCAGTCTACATTTTATACCCTCTCTACTTCGACCATCACCAGTTATTTTGCTACCCAAATAGCAAAACTCCTTTACTACTTTAAGTGTCTCATTTCCTAATCTAATTCCCTCAGCGTCACCCGACTTAATTTGACTACATTCCATTATCCTCGTTTTGCTTTTGTTGATGTTCATCTGTTCATCTTATATCCTCCTTTCAATACACTGTCCATTCCATTCAACTGCTGTTCCAAGTCCTTTGCTGTCTCTGACAGAATTACAATGTCATCGGCGAACCTCAAAGTTTTTATTTCTTCTCCATGGGTTTTAATACCTACTCCGAATTTTTCTTTTATTTCCTTTCCTGCTTGCTCAATATACAGATTGAATAACATCGGGGAGAGGCTACAACCCTGTCTCACTCCCTTCCCAACCACTCTTCCCTTTCATGTCATTCGATTCTTATAACTGCCATCTGGTTCCTGTAAAAATTGTAAATAGCCTTTCGCTCCCTGTATTTTACCCCTGCCACCTTCAGAATTTGAAAGAGAATATGCCAGTCAACATTGTCAAAAGCTTTCTCTAAGTCTACAAATGCTAGAAACGTAGGTTTGCCTTTCTTTAATCTATCTTCTAAGATAAGCCGTAAGGTCAGTATTGCCTCACGTGTTCCAATATCTCTACGGAATCCAAACTTATCTTCCCCGGGGTCGGATAATGACATCGAAAGTTTCGGACTTCCCCGAGAATATCTTTTAAGAACGAATGGTAAAAAATTCGACAATATGCCATGATTAGAAATTATGCAAATGGCCATCCCCACAAGTAAATCAGCATTTATATGCTAGATGGCTGTACACAAGTTTGTTGGACTTGCACTTCAATGTAACGGAGAGTCTCCAGCGTGTAGGTGATATTTACAATGGGAGAGAACAGTTGACATGAGGAAAGTAACGGACTCAATACTGATCCTTATGGGACCTCTGATGCTACATACTTGCACAGTGATATTTAGTTCTAATCATTTCACATTGATGGCTGGATGTAGGACATGCGTGGACCCAGTATACAGCAGCTGAAGAAATTTTTTATTTTTGAGTTTCGCTAGTAGAATGTCAAAGTCGACAGAAATCCATAAAGCACATAATAGTCCCCTTTTGTTTGTCTGTGGCTTGTTTCAGTTCGTGAGTCACTTATATAAAAACAGATGCCATGCTGCGATTTAGCCGGAAACATGGTTGTTATTCATCTAAAAGGTTTTTTGATGTTAAATAATTATTAAGCTGTTCGAGGACTATGTATTCCAAAGCCTTCGATGATGCTGGCAGGAAGCAAATGGGTTTTGTAGTCAGAATACTATTTGGCAGATTCCTTCCTGAGTAATGATTTTGTGAGTCCCTGCTTCCACGCTGTTGGTAAGATAGTGTAGGTTAGAGATTGGTTAAACATGTCCGTTGTATTGTACAGTAGTGGATCGACGAGAAAACTGAGCATTTGCACTGCTGCACTATTGTATCCTGCAGATGCCGAAGGAATTCACGCAATGGACTTCTGATTTTGGTAGGACTGCAGAAAAAATTTTTCATTTTCACCAAACATTGATACTTTGAGGGAATCGATAGCTTGCGCCGATGTGTGTTGGTCAAGTAAAGAGTACAGCATGGTGAAACAGACACTTAGGTTCTCAATAGGAACTAGAGGTTCAGCTGCAGATTTATATTTGCCTATTCTTAGACCTCGCAGATTTTTCCACAGGACGGCGAGTGTGTGAAAGTCCTCATTTAGCGAGTGGACGTACCAAAGTTTTGCATTTCTCACAGATTAACTAACTCGGTTGCGTATACACTCCTGGAAATTGAAATAAGAACACCGTGAATTCATTGTCCCAGGAAGGGGAAACTTTATTGACACATTCCTGGGGTCTGATACATCACATGATCACACTGACAGAGCCACAGGCACATAGACACAGGCAACAGAGCATGCACAATGTCGGCACTAGTACAGTGTATATCCACCTTTCGCAGCAATGCAGGCTGCTATTCTCCCATGGAGACGATCGTAGAGATGCTGGATGTAGTCCTGTGGAACGGCTTGCCATGCCATTTCCACCTGGCGCCTCAGTTAGACCAGCGTTCGTGCTGGACGTGCAGACTGCGTGAAACGACGCTTCATCCAGTCCCAAACATGCTCAATGGGGGACAGATCCGGAGATCTTGCTGGCCAGGGTAGTTGACTTACACCTTCTAGAGCACGTTGGGTGGCACGGGATACATGCGGACGTGCATTGTCCTGTTGGAACAGCAAGTTCCCTTGCCGGTCTAGGAATGGTAGAACGATGGGTTCGATGACGGTTTGGATGTACCGTGCACTATTCAGTGTCCCCTCGACGATACTCTCATCGCTGAAGACGACACGTCTCCATTCGTCCCTCCATTCACGCCTGTCGCGACACCACTGGAGGCGGGCTGCACGATGTTGGGGGTGAGCGGAAGACGGCCTAACGGTGTGCAGGACCGTAGCCCAGCTTCATGGAGACGGTTGCGAATGGTCCTCGCCGATACCCCAGGAGCAACAGTGTCCCTAATTTGCTGGGAAGTGGCGGTGCGGTCCCCTACGGCACTGCGTAGGATCCTACGGTCTTGGCGTGCATCCGTGCGTCGCTGCGGTCCGGTCCCAGGTCGACGGGCACGTGCACCTTCCGCCGACCCTGGCGACAACATCGATGTACTGTGGAGACCTCACGCCCCACGTGTTGAGCAACTCGGCGGTACGTCCACCCGGCCTCCCGCATGCCCACTATACGCCCTCGCTCAAAGTCCGTCAACTGCACATACGGTTCACGTCCATGCTGTCGCGGCATGCTACCAGTGTTAAAGACTGCGGTGGAGCTCCGTATGCCACGGCAAACTGGCTGACACTGACGGCGGCGGTGCACAAATGCTGCGCAGCTAGCGCCATTCGACGGCCAACTCCGCGGTTCCTGGTGTGTCCGCTGTGCCGTGCGTGTGATCATTGCTTGTACAGCCCTCTCGCAGTGTCCGGAGCAAGTATGGTGGGTCTGACACACCGGTGTCAATGTGTTCTTTTTTCCATTTCTAGGAGTGTATATTTAGCTTCTACATAAATAAATGACTGACTGAGTGAGTGTTTAAGGATTGGATTAAAATGATTTGTAATTAATGTACATTATCACACTGTTTCTGTAAAAGTGGAACGCAGTCGCTAAGATTTGGCAAGGTTCTTTGCTTTCCCCTGCAGGAACTTTTATGCTTAACTTTTTTCCCCAGCGATACACATCTTAATAGAGTTTCATGTTAGTTACATGTAGAATAACTTAATTAGTGGCAATGTATTAATCAGATGTAAATAACGAAAAAACGAATTAGACTATTCACTACGTTATTAAATGAATATATATAATATTTAATATAACTTTTGTGTATACTCTGAGATGCCTTCATACATCCCCAGAGGTAGGGCTGCCCTCCGGGTAACCCAATTTTAGTCAACTTAAAAAGTAAAGACTAGTTTGAGTTAAAAGAACGAATACATGACTCACCCGACCGAAAAACTAAAGACTGGTTTCAATCAAAAAGAAAGAATGAATAATTCTTTCAGTATGCAAAATTACAACGCAATGTGTCAACTGTTTTCATTCGGTTGCCCCCAGTAACTACTTGCACGTGAAACAAATGAATGAATAATAAGCCCAGCGATTCGTGAAACTGCAATCGGCCGAATCGATTGTTTGCATTCGATTGTTCTGATCACTACTTGCGCCAAATACGACTTTAATAGGTATCACGAATAGAAACCTAAGTCTCCGTCGTGTGTAAGTCCATTTAATTTACAATATAGCAAATGCGTCTCGAACCTCACACAATCCTGAACTTTAGATCCCAAGAGAAACATCGGCACGGGAAGTCGTCATTGCAGCAGGATTTGAAGAGTCTTTTTATGCTGTAAGCAGTTATGCTGCCCGCAATTCTGATTGGCCACAGTCAGTTAAAGCTCGCTCCTCCCGTCAAGAGAAGCGAGAGATGTACCCCGCCAGTAAACAGATAGGTGGCTGCAGATCTTTGAGACCAATAAGTGACTGATGAAGCTTAACCGTTAAGGATATTTTAGAACCCTGACTATTAATTGAATGTCTATACATAAAACTGCAATCAGTCACTTTTTTGAATAGTTATTTATTAATTCATGAACCGGTTTTCAGGTTCATCTTAAAATGATTTTCTGGAAGTTACATTACTATGCTAGAAATAGTGATGTAGCTTCCAGAAACCCATCTGAAGATAAACGTGAAAAGGTTCGATAACCGGTTCATGGAATAATAAATAACTATTCAAAAAATTAACTGGTTGCATTTTCATGTATTCACAGTACAATAAGTGACTGTTGTAATCCGCACAAATATGCTGTGTGAAAGGCTTCGCACTAAAGCACAAGCCTTTCAGATTCAGAGTTAAACAAAAGACGGTCGCATTCCTCCAGAGTCCATAGGTAAGAAAATATCACGACGCCGTTATAGCAGCAGGAGGACCGATGATAATGAAAAACATCTATTTGTACAAATGTACAAATTGTGCAAATCTGTAAACTAATGGCCTTCCACATCTCCTCCTAAACCACTAGATTCAACCAAACCTGGTACACGAATCACTTATTGCCTGGAAGTAATCACTGTGCGTGTAAGAACTACCTTGCTATCAGAGGTGTCGTGGTGAAAAATTAGTGTAGCTAACAACGCTCAAATAGCCAGACTATATTCATCCAGTATTTGAGAACGAGTGCACTTAGCGACTTCCAACAAACTGTACACAAAAGTTCATATCAGGTGAAACTTATTCTTGCTCACAACCCACACAAAATGCTGAACTGAAAGTAGTTTATCGTTTAATAAAAATGGTTCAAATGGCTCTGAGCACTATGGGACTCAACTGCTGTGGTCATCAGTCCCCTAGAACTTAGAACTACTTAAACCTAACTAACCTAAGGACATCACACACATCCATGGCCGAGGCAGGATTCGAACCTGGGACCGTAGCGGTCGCTCGGTTCCAGAATGTAGTGCCTAGAACCGCAAGGCCACTCCAGCCGGCAAGGTTATTTCTTTACTACTTACTGTATTCGCGACACGTTTTGCTAGCTGTATTCACATACGCTATTGAATATAACAACATATTTATATTATTGTATTAAACATAGCTCATAAACACTGAGATGCGTGAAGAAATGCCGCAGCATTCAAGACCTTTATATTTATTACTCCGTTGCCAGTAATTCTGTTCTCAACACATTTCGTATAAAGTACCCATATGTGCCTCTGAATGTACCTACAAAAATGTATCATTATACGAAGCCTAGTTCAGGAGATATGACTTCATAAACACTGCGATGCGTGGAAAACTGCGTCAGGTAAAGCCATACGTAAAACACTCATTCTAAACCCCTGGAACGATTTCAACCAAATTTAATACACATATTACTTACGAACTGGAAAGAACTACTATAGGGATATGAACTATCCGCTTCCTATTGGGGTGACATGATAATGTGGAGAGAGAAGGGGGCAAAAGCAGCAGAACAAGAAATGAGGGGCAGTAGGAGATGGATGAGAGACAGAGGGGGAAGAGATGGACAGAGGTAGGGTGAGGAAGAAATGGGGAGAGAAAGGAGAGAGGAGGAGATGGACAGAGAAAGGAAAGAGGAGGAGCTGGACAGGTAGGGGGAGGAGGAGATGAACAGAGAGAGGGGGAGGAGATGAACAGAGACAGGGGAGAGGAGGAGATGCACAGAGGAAGAAAAGAGTAGGACATGGGCAGGGACAAGAGGAGGAGGAGATGGACAGATAGAGGAAAGGAGGAGATGGATACAGATAAAAGGAGGAGAAGATGGACAAAGAGAGGAAAGAGGATGAGACATAATTAGAAGCAGATGTGGAGATGACAGAGAGGAAAGGAGACATAGGGGTAAGAGCAGATGAACAGACAGAGGGGGAGGAGGAGACTATGAGAGGACCCGAATATATGGACAGTGAGTTGGAGAGAGGTGGAGGAGGTGGACAGAGATTGAAGGAGATGAACAGGGGGTGAAGGAGGAGATGGACAAAGAGAGGGGAAGTAGGAGAGGAACTAATAGATTAAATACACACCCGAACAACGCTGGGTGCTCAGATTTTGTAGAACGTATTCTTTTTGGGTGTGTAGATATGTATAAAAGCAACAGCCACACATTTATCTAATGACAACACTTTGCAATTTGTATTGTTAAGATCCTTGTGACGTTGAAGAGCTACATTGGAAGTTCTATCTACTTGTACATTCAGTCATAGAAGAAGCATCATTTTGCATGGCATCATCGTAGAGGACATACTGAAAAATTATGCGGCCAAATTTTTTAGGTCAAAAATGTTTTAATTAAAACAAACGTTGCTAACGTTCTACAGCTTTGTTCCTCTTGTCTACATATTTATTTCTCAGCACAGTAACCCTGGTGACGAACACATTTCTCCCAGCGAGAGACCAGTTTGTTGATACCGCCACTCTAGAATGTTTGACTTTGTTGGAGGAGCCACAGCCTCCCCTGTGCTTGCACCGCTTGATCAGTATCAAAGGGAAGCGCTAGAAGGGGTTCTTTAAGTTTTGTAAACAGATGAAAAACGGATGGGGCCAACTCGGAACTATATGGGGAATCGATGACAGGGAACCCAAGGCGTCGGTTTGCTGCTGATGTCACAGTGCTCTTGGGTGGTCTGACATTGTCAAGGTGAAGGAGAGGGTGTCCCATGTGTGGAGTGAACTCTTCGAATTCGATACTCGGTTACAGCACTCTGTTTCTCACGCACCGGCGTAGTTGCGTTACACGTCACCGTGTTAGACTCTACAGGTCGGAGCCCTTCAGAGGCAGAGGACTGCAAATATGCAGATGTGAGGAATAAAGATGTAGAATGTTAATGACGTTTGTTTTATTTAAAGAGCTATAAGAGTTTTCACATAAAGAATTCAGAGGTATTCATTTTCAGTACACCCTCGTATGTGAGTCCTGTTTTCCTCTGAAGTAACTTTCTTCCTCCACTTTTACTGGGGAGATAATTATGATACTCTTGCCAACTAATACGAATACTTCAGCTTGTCTGCCACCTCATCTTTCTCTTTCCACACGATCCGATTTACGACATAAACATACAGGTTCGCTGGAAAAATTATTCTTGAGAGTTATTACAAGAGGGCTTTTACTTCTGGTGATCCGTGTCACAGCCTACACTCCAGAAAACATTAACGTGCTTAAGGTTATACACTATGTGACCAAAGTATCCGGACACCTAGCTGAAAATGACTTACAAGTTCGTGTCGCCCTCCGTCGGTAAAGCTGGAATTCAATATGGCATTGGCCCACCCTTAGCCTTCATGACAGCTTCCACTCTCGCAGACATACGTTCAATCAGGTGCTGGAAGGTTTCTTGAGGAATGGCAGCCCATTCTTCACGGAGTGCTGCGCTGAGGAGACGTATCGATGTCGGTCGGTGAGCCCTGGCACAAAGTCGGCGTTCCAAAACATCCCAAACGTGTACTATAGGATTCAGGTCAGGACTCTGTGCAGTCCATTCCATTACAGGGATGTTATTGTCGTGTAACCACTCCGCCACAGGCCGTGCATTATCAACAGTGGCTCGATCGTGTTTAAAGATGCAGTTGCCATCCCCGAATTGCTCTTCGACAGTTGGAAGCAAAAAGATGTTTAAAACATCAGTGTAGGATTATTCTGTAACAGTGCCACGCAAAACAACAAGGGGTCCAAGCCCCCTCCTTGAAAAATAGGACCACAACATAACACCACTGCCTCCGAACATTACTGTTGGCACTACACATGCTGGCAGACGACGTTCACCGGGCATTCACCATACCCACATCCTGCCATCGGATCGCCACATTGTGTGAATTGATTCGTCTCTCCACACAACGTTTCTCCCCTGTCCAATCGTCCAATGTTTACGGTCCTTACACCAAGTAAGGCATCGTTTAGCATTTACCGGCGTAATGTGTGGCTTTTGAGCAACTGATAGGCTATGAAATCCAAGTTTTGTCACCTCCAGCCTAACTATCATAGTACTTGCAGTGGATCCTGATGCAGTTTGGAATTCCTGTGTGATGGTCTGGATTACATATTACATATTACAAATGGTTCAAATGGCTCTGAGCACTATGGGACTTAATACCTATGGTCATCAGTCCCCTAGAACTTAGAACTACCTCAACCTAACTAACCTAAGGACATCACACAACACCCAGCCATCACGAGGCAGAGAAAATCCCTGACCCCGCCGGGAATCGAACTCGGGAACCTGCGCGAGGGAAGCGAGAACGCTACCGCACGACCACGAGCTGCGGACTACATATTACATATTACGGCCCTCTTCAACTGTTGGCGATCTCTGTCATTGAACAGACGAGGTCAGTCTGTACGCTTTTGTACTGTACGTGTCCCTTCACGTTTCTTCACTATCGCATCGGAAACAGTAGTCATACAGATGTTTGGGAGTGTGGAAATCTCGCTTACGCACGTATGACACAAGTGACACCCAATCACATGGCGGCATTGATGTCGATGAATTCCGCGTAGCGCCACATTCTGCTCTCTCACGATGTCTAATGACTACTGAGGTCGCTGATATGGAGTACCTGGCAGTAGGTGGCAGCACAATGCACCTAATATGAAAAACGTATGTTTTTGAGGGTGTCCGGATACTTTTGATCACATAGTTTATTTACATCGACTAATACGGTCGAAATGCTTTGACAAATTACCTAATGTAAAAGCATATACGCCTGTGCTACAAGAATATTACTGGGATGTCTCCATCGCATTGGAACAACCCTGTAGTTTTCTGATGTACTGCACTAGCTAGAAAAACGTTCATACAGATACAACAGAACAGTAGATTATCATGAAATCCGTGCAAAATCGTGCCAGATGTTGATGCTTACTTACAAGTCAGAAAGACATTAAATGTAAGTCACATCAGTTTGCGTCATCATGTTATGGCGACGATTTCAATCGTTTATTGACTGTTTGACACAGTCTGCATTATCTGATGAAAAGTGTCCAGGCAACTGTTGGGGGACATTAACAGGGAATGCGCCCACCTTTCGCCTTTGTGTGGCAGACCATTCCATTTCAGCACTGGTATTATCCACAAATCACTGTCTCACATTTGCTGCCTAATGACAGGGTGCGTTGTCATGCTGATCGATTCCGAACTGTTCCTCTACTGTACGCAGTACTCAGTGCTGACAAATATGTCCATATCTTTCAATATTTAGCCTTTTCTGAAGTGCGATATTGGGACGACACTCTAGCCGCACAAAACACAGGCATTAAGTAACACCACATCCTCCTTACCTCACTGTTGGCTGGCCTCTGAGCACTATGGGACTTAACATCTACGAGGTCATCGGTCCCCTAGAACTTAGAACTACTTTAACCTAACTAACCTAAGGACACCACACACAGCCATGCCCGAGGAACCTGCTGCTGCAGTAGTCACGCAGTTCCAGGCTAGAACCGCTCGGCCACAGCGGCCGGCGAACTAAGTGTAAGTGCAGTATAAGCTGCAACGAATATTTCTGACAAGTTAAGACTGTGTGGTAGGTGGGTATTAAGATGCTTATTCCTTGACTTTGAATTCTGTGAATAGATCTAGTGGACCAAATCATAGCCCCTTCTCGCTGTTATTTCCTCTCCATACCTTTCAAGGTCCAAAAAGCATTTTTCACTAATACTTCGCAATGTAAATGCCTCCAACAAGTAAAAACATGTAATGTTAAAAATACTATGTTCCTTTCCCCATCGGTGTTAAATTCCCATCATCATTCCAAGGTTCTGTGGACCTCAACACAGAAAAATTGGCTATTTTAGTTGCGCCGAGATCAGGTTTCCCTTCAGAAATGCTGCCATAGAATCATTACAAACTTAATAAAACGAGAAAGTCAAGAAAAACAATGAACAGAGTGGATAAAAAAATCCAATGCAAAGAAAATGTTACAATAAGGAAACTGATAAAACTGGAAGATAAGCCATACAAATGATTTGATCAAAAGCGTCTGGACATCTTTACACAATGCGGAATTGTGTGTGCTGGTGTAAGCACAGTGGTCGGGAAAGATGAAGTGCGAAGATGGATTAGTAGGCGCTGAATCAAATGCGCCTATCACGAGAGAGGCCAGAGACACACCCACAAGCAACTTTCCGCCAACGCCCTCTCGGCAGCGTGTATTTAGGCCGCCGCCACTGACCATAGGGCCTCACTTAGTCATCCACTTTGGCGTCTGTCAGTTACAACCTTTTTAAGGCTGCCCAAATCGTGTGTCGGAGATGTTATTGTGAAGTGGAAACTTGAAGGAACAACTGAGGCTAAACGAAGACCAGGAAAATCTCATTGACTGATGGACAGCTACCTTCGAACATTTCGGAGGAAGATTGGAAAAAATCGCATGAAATCAGCACAGTGAGCTACAAACTCCTACCAGGAGTCCAACTAGCACAATGAATGAGTGTAGGCAGTTAAAAAGAATGGGATGTAATAGTCGAACAGCTCCTCATAAGCCACACATTTCTCTAGTCAGTGCTAAGCGATACTAGAGCTGGTGTAAAGACCGACGCTGCTGGACATAGGGTGACTGAAAACGAGTGATTTAGAATGACGAATCACGATGTACCCTGTGGAAATCCGATGGAAGTGTTTGTGTTCGACGAAGCCTGCAATACATTACACGCCACCATGTCTAGTGCCAACAGTGAGTCCGCGGCTCGTGGTCGTGTGGTAGCGTTCTCTCTTCCCGCGCCCGGTTTCCCGTGTTCGATTCCCGGTGGGGTCAGGAATTTTCTCTGCCTCGTGATGACTGGATATTGTGTGCTGTCCTTAGGTTAGTTAGGTTTAAGTAGTTCTAAGTTCTAGGGGACTGATGACCTCAGAGCCGTTTGAACACTCCCAGTGCAAGTCCATGCACTGAAGATCCTTGGCAAAAGTTTGTTTCCAAGTGTTACCAGATCTTCCTCTACTTCTGCATCCATCTTTTAGTTTCCACAACAATGCTGAGTAGGGGATTCTTCCATCTACATCTACATGGATACTCTGGAAATCACAATTAAGTGCCTGGCAGAGGGTTCATCGAACCACCTTCACAATTCTCTATTATTCCAATCTCGTTTAGCGCGCGGAAAGAATTAACATCTATATCATTCCGTACGAGCTCTGATTTCCCTTATTTTATCTTGGTGATCGTTCCTCCCTATGTAAGTCGGTGTCAACAAAATATTTTAGCATTTGGAGCAGAAAGTTGGTGATTGGGATTTCGTGAGAAGATTCCGTCGCAACGAAAAACGTCTTTCTTTTAATGACGTCCATCCCAGATCCTGTATCATTTCTGTGACACTCTCTCCCATATTTCGGGATAATACAAAACGTCCTGCCTTTCTTTGAACTTTTTCGATGTATTCCGTCAGTCCTATCTGGTAAGGATCCCACACCGTGCAGCAGTATTCTAAAAGTGGACGGACAAGCGTAGTGTAGGCAGTCTCCTTAGTAGATCTGTTACATTTTCTATGTGTCCTTCCAATAAAACGCAGTCTTTGGTTAGCCTTCCCCACAACATTTTCTATGTGTTCCTTCCAATTTAAGTTGTTCGTTCAAATTCAAATGGCTCTGAGCACTATGGGACTCAACTGCTGTGGTCATTAGTCCCCTAGAACTTAGAACTACTTAAACCTAACTAACCTAAGGACATCACACACATCCATGCCCGAGGCAGGATTCGAACCTGCGACCGCAGCGAAGTTGTTCGTAATTGTAGTCTTTAGTGCGTAGAACATGCCACGCAAAGTTCAGTTTTCTTTCAGTACCAATTCTCAGCAACTTAGTCTCAGAGTTTCATCATGTGAAACGTGGTCGCGATAGCTGATTTTCAAAATTCGCCTCAGCCATCGTTTATGAAAAACACTGAGCTTGTGAGCCGACTTTGCTGACTTTCCAGGTCTCACAAGCGTTATATGGGCATGGGGTAGGATGATAGAGAAGTACAGCTGAAGTCTAATTGTCATACGGACCACATTCGTTGGAAGACTGGATAAGTTTACTGCTGGCGATGCCTTCATCGACGTCACCGTTATAACACATAAGGCTGCCCAGATGCGGAAACCGATCAACATCCCTTACTGCCTACTGTTGCGCTGTAGTTTGAGTAGATACATCTCCACTTTTGTTTTGTCATCTATTGGACTGGTCATTCCATCTTTCCATTCAGCTTAGTAGTCATACGTTACATACTTTGTGGTGTTTCTGCTCTCAGTAAAATCCAGATCCGTACGCCTACGTTGCTCATTCAAACGAATGCCCATGTTCGAGCTGCCCATAGTTTTATTCATTATGAAATCTACGACTAACATGAAAAACATGGTGCCAAATGCATCCATGTCTGGTGCCTGCCAGAATTCTAAGGACAGGGGTTTTTCCATGTTCTGCTCTTATACAGAACTCCAATCTGCATTAAGTATTTTTTAATGCGGGGAAACATTTGAATTATATGTATCGTTCACTACGTTTCGCAGAACAAATATTTGACTATTTGTTCAGAGCAGTATCTCCCACTTTGAAACGCTCCACTACAGAGTAAAGACACATTAATCTCCGTAGCGTCCCATTAAACTCGTGTTTACTCGGTATCCCAACTTTATTCCACCCAGGATAGCTCGACGCAATTCCTAGCTACGTAGTAAAATGGACGCATCGTAGATCTTGAAACCATAAGGAACCGACATCCGTACAATATTTCGTCAATCGTTTACTCAGTGACGCTGATCAGAAATTTCTGTGTTCCTCTAACATGCTAGCACCAGGCAGTATATCTCTTTAAAAAGGAAGGAAATTCATTGTGCTATCGACTGCCGAAGACACGAAACGCTTTTTTCTAATTTATTGATTCATTTATCTTCGCAAGATTATTGTCATCAGAGCCTCTATTACATTTAATAAGGGATTCTATACATTCTATATATTTTACATAACATTCATTACGATAAGCGTCTTATATGTTACGTCTAGTGCATAATAAAACATTTAGGAATTACTATAGCTCAGAAAGAAGAAAAACAGCTTTTTTTATTTAGCCTTCAATTGTTACATAATTTGGCCATCAACAATCACAAAAAAATGATTTTTTAAATCATAACCAAACAATTTCTCTTTACTACTAGCAAAAAAGGAACATTTGCTCAATTTTTAAACACAGGAGCAATACCTAAATTTTTATTTACAAAAAATTCGTCAAACGTGTTTGTACTCCCTGTATATAAAAGGCTATGTGCCGACTGACTCACTGACTCACTGATTCATCAGCGTCCAGATCAAACAGCTAAGGATATAAACTTGAAATTTGCAGAGGGTGTTGATCTTATAACACAGGGACTTTTCAGTATTGGATCCCTAAGGGGATCAAATAGGGGACTGAAAGTTTTTTTAAAAAATGTCATTATTACAGAAATTTTGTAGATAGCCCTATGAAGATTGGTTTTTGATTTCTTGGTCAGTAACAAAGAAATGCATGTTTCAACATTTTTGGAAATTTAACCTCTATGCAGGTGAAATATTAGGTGAAAGTTTTGTCTCGAAAATAAGTTATTATTCAAGGACTACCAAAGTACGATGGATATTCGGAAAGTAAGGTCCGACTAGGCGCGAAATGGAAACCACTGTGAAAATCCGCTGGAACTTTGCACTGATGTGTTGAGCATTGTCTGTAGTGTGCCTGTCGATCGCCTCATATCGCTCTTTTCAGTTCAGAGCGCAAAGTGATCATGTAGAAATGGCTGAAACAACAGTGTCTCCCGCCAAGCATGTGAGTCTGGTAAGAGATTTCGCCTGAAGCTATGCAGCCAGCGTAACATAAATGTCATGCGTTTCTTTCTTCAAAACAATTTTCATCTGCATTCTGCATGGGCAATAAAGACGCTCATGCCCCAGCGTTGTCGATGGGAAGTGTTTGATCACCCACAATACAGCACTTAATTGGCTCCCTCTGTTGTTCATCTCTGCTCACATGAACCGCTGGCTGCGAAGACAACATTTTGGCACAAACAACGAATGGCACACCAACGTAGAGAATTGGTGGAAAGCACAGGTGGCTTTCTGTGTCGAGAGTACTGGGACGTTTGTACAACGACCCGACAAATGTCTAAGTTGGAGCGACTACTATTTAGAGAGGCAGATAGAAGGCATGGCTAGCAGTTGTGAATACAAAATTTTTGATTTTCACGGTGGTTTTCATTTCGCGACCGATCGGAACTTACTTTCCGAACAGCCCTCGTACTTTTAGAGCTGCAGGTAGAAAACTGGTATTTGATTTCTCGGTTACAAATCAAAAAATGCGTGTTTCAGTGGTTTTGGAAATTCAACCTCTAAGGGGGTGAAATGTTTTTTGAATATGTTTCGTCATGAAAGTGTCGTGTCCTCGATAGTGGACGCAACCGGAGCTGGTATTCTGAGACAGTTTGAAGTTCGCCGCCAACCATAAATGCGGTCCAACGAGCAATCTCCGCACCGCCGCCAGTAAAATGGGCTTTCGCCCTTTGTTTAATGTCGGCCAGAGGCAGTGACGATTCATGTTGGGCGTTGGAGCACAATGGTTCTACTATGGCGTCTCAGGGTTACTGTTTGTAGCTACAGTTCGTAGTGGCGATCATGCTGGGAGACTTAATCTACAAGTGGAGTAGCCTACAGTCTTGGCATAGCGTCAAGTGTCTACTACAGTCATTGACAGAGCGGCGTTATTGACAATGCATTCAGTAGCGCACGCCCTTGGGAGGCCACTGCTTAGTTGGATCTGTCCGCAAGCACATACAACCAGCTGCTGTACAACTTTAGTTAAGTATCGCAGCGCAATAAAGTTTGTATTTGTGTGTCACTAATTTGTTTGAACTGACACAGTACCTCTGTCCACCTCGAAGCACCTAGACCAAATACGACGAGTGCGAGCCGTTCTATCCAGAGCCGACCGGGCTGGTCGAGCGGTTCTAGGCGCTACAGTCTGGAACCGCGTGACCGCTACGGTCGCAGGTTCGAATCCTGCCTCGGACATGGATGTGTGTGATGTCCTTAGGTTAGTTAGGTTAAAGTAGTTCTAGGGGACTGATGACCTCAGCAGTTAAGTCCCATAGAGCTCAGAGCCATTTGAACCATTTTTCCGTTCTATCCAGAAGACCCGTACACATCATCTGGCGACGGGAATTCCGAGCTCACTACACTGTATCACTTGCTGTGTCGCTTTGCTACTCGTTGCTTGTTTGTTCGTTAACTTTTCGTGCTTGTGCAAATTTTCTCTTAAACTGGTACTCTTCGTTTCTGCTATTTACCCCTGTCATAGTTCATAAGTTAACTTTATAATTCCTTGTGTGTTTGTATCAGCATTTGTTTACCGTGTCCAACCCACCGTTCGAAACCTCTCATTAGCCTGCCTCTCAATCACCGGTGTTACAAATTCAAACGCCCGCTGCACCTCCGCTCGATAAATCAGTTTATTGTTACAGTCAACGAACCACCTTACGGAACTGATGAATGGGTTCATCCAAAAGCATATTGCACCAACTGAGATACGGAATACGACTGTGTCACCCACTGCACCGCAACAAGCAGCTCAACCTTCGCTGTTGCCTCCGTTTCGACATTTTGAAGAACAAGAGAAGGAACATTGGTTGGAATATTTGCCACAATTTGAAGCACACCTGACCTCTCACCAAATTCAAGGTACTGCGAATCAGTCTTTTTTCTCGTTTTCGTGTCCACCGTTGGTGTCGCTGTTTACCGCATTTGTGCGAAGTTATTCCCTACTACGAGACCCGAACCACTTAGCTATGAGGAGCTTATTCAAATACTGACCAGATATTACGACGATAAGATCAATGTGGCGACTGCCGATTTAAATTCCTTAGGCTCAAGAAACAACCATGACAAACGTACAGGCAATGAGTGACTCATTTGTAATGGCTCAAGAGACAGTGCAAATTTAAGTGCGAATGTGGAAAATAATGTAAAAATAATGTAGTGACTTGATGATTCGTGACGCTCTTATTCAAATAGTGGCAGACAGTAGAATCCGTGAACAACCCTTAAAATATCCTGACCTTATGTTGCAATTTGTTTTGCAGATTATTGGCTTTCAAGAACCGCGTCACAGTGAACTTGATAATTTTCAAGCGTAGCCCCAAGAGGTGACATTGCGCGGCGACGTAGGCAGTCCAATTCGAAGGCAAACACACAGCGGCCCAGTTTGGTACACTGCAGCTCGCCATGTAAACATATACCGGCGTGAAATCTTGCTCGCGCTGTTTCAAATCTCACACACGAGACCAGTGCTCTTAGCGTTGCACGACTTGTTTCGCATGTGGTAAGAACGGGCGCATTCGAGCTGTTTGCGGGCAGGTGACAAAGACTTCCGCTCAGAACAAACGCACACGTAACTAGAACTTTCAAGTGCTCGTTGTTCATTCTGAGCCGAGGTGTAATGCTAGTGTAGAACATAACAGTGCAATTGTGCAACACAAAAAATCAGTAGTTTCTTCAGAGTAACGCCACTCAAACTTTTTCTGACATCACTGCTGGCCAGAGAGCTCCGCTTCAGTTAGATACGAGTGCTTGAATGTCAGTGTTAAACCATAATACTCATGATCTGCTTGGCAAACCCAAGTTACAGAAGTCAGCAGCTACGCTGACAGCGTATAATGAACAGGGTATTCCAGTACTATAAACTTGTAGCCTTCCTGTCGTCCATCAAAATTTGCAAAAGACTGGGTCCAGCCAAGTTTTGCATTCACGAGAAAGTGCTAATATACGAGGTGCGACAATAAGGTAATGAGACTGAGGTGAAAAAAAAAAATTTGCTTACCGTTTTAGTCAAGTTTAGGGTTGTCTCCTTCAAAGAAGTTCCCTTCTGATTGCACACACCTTTTTCAGCGCTTCTGCCATTGATGGTAACATTTCTGGAACTCATCTTCTGTAATATCCTCCAAGACCCTCGTCAGAGCTTTTTGGACATCTTGTGTTGTTTGAAAATGGTGTCCCTTGACCGCCGTTTTGACTCTTGGAAATAGAATGGTTCAAATGGCTCTGATCACTATGGAACTTAATTTTTAAGGTCATCAGTCCCCTAGAACTTAGTACTACTTAAACCTAACTAACCAAAGGACATCACACACATCCATGCCCGGGGCAGGATTCGAACCTGCTTCCGTAGCGGTCGCGCGGTTCCAGACTGAAGCGCCTAGAATCGCTCGGCCTCAGCGGCCGGCTCTTGGAAATAGAAAAAAGTCGCACAGAGCGATATCTGGTGAATAAGGTGGCTGCGGTAACACTAAAATTTGTTTTGACGTTAAAAATTGCTGTACTGACAGAGCTGTATGGGATAGCACATTATCGTGATGCAGAATTCAATTATCAGCAATGTTGGCACGGACACGAAGAATTCTTTTGGAAAGTCTTTCTAAAATTTCTTTGTAGTAATATTGGTTAACTGCTTGTCCAGGAGGCACCCTCACTTTATGAACAATTCCCTTGGAATCAAAGAAGCACACAAGCAGGCATTTCACTTTTAACTTTGGCATGCGAGCTTTTTCTGGTCTGGGTGATCCCTTTGAGCTCCATTGCGAACTTTGGCGTTTTGTCTCTGGATTGCACTGAAAAAACCAACTTTCATCACCAGTGATAACACAGTTCAACAATTCTGGATTGATATCCGTTTGCTCTAACAGATTGGCTGCCACATTTTTCCATGTTTCTCGCTGTTGTGTGAGATTTTTGGGGACCATTTCTGCACAAATATTTCTCATACCAAGATCTTCAGTTATTATTAGATGAACCATTTCTCGATTGATGTTCAGTTCTTCTGCAATCATTTTCACCGACAATCTTAGATCAGATCGTATGAGTTCATCCACTCTGGCCAAGTTGACATCTGTCCATGAGGTTGACAGTCGTCCACTAAGGTCAACATTCGTTCTGCCTTCACTAAACATTTTATGCCAACGAAAAACTTGAGCTCTTGACATAAACGCCTCTCCAAAAGCCTTCTGAAGCTTACTGTATGTTTTCGTCGCGTTTTCACCTAATTTGACTCAAAAAGAAATGGCATAACGTTGCGCAATATTAAGCGGTTCCATTTCCATGACGAGAGACCCAAACACATGTTAACATATTACAGCACAACTCAAGACTGAGCAGTTGCATCGATGTGCCGCTTGGACTAGAAGCGGCTTATAGACCAAGGTCAAAGATATTGTGCCTACGCAATCCTGCACGGTTGCCACATCTTGCAAGGAAAATCAGTCTCATTACTTTATTACTTTGGACTGCGTGTTGTAGACAATGTGCTAACAGTTATTTCGTTAGATTCTAGAGACAGTGTTGTTCAGTCGTGTGACGAATTTAAACATTTGTTTCCTGACGTCTCAGGTAAAGATACCAGTTTTGTTGCTTATGTGACGATGAAAGACAATGCACAGAAACGCTTTTTCAGAGCTGTACCATACGTGCTCCCTGAACGAGTTGCAAAGGAACTTGATCATTGACAGGAAAAAGGAGTCACTGCGCCCATCAGACAGTTTGAGGGCATCCCCGATAGTTTTCATGAAGAAAGCTCCATGTAAATTGAGAATCTGCGCAGACTTACGGCGACAATGACCCTCAGACACTAGTTATTTCATTACCACTGTCATGACCTGATGAGCTTATGGACCGCTTAGGTGCGAGTCGCCACTTCTCCAAGATAGATTTACACGATGTGCATCTACAGATTACATTGAATGAAGTGTTTGTGATTAACACACACATGGAACTCTACAAATTTCTTCGCTTGCCTTTCGATGGCGCATCCTCACCACCAATCTTTCAACGCTATCTGTGCCTTCATGTTCAAATTACTTGGATTACGTTTTGGTATCAGGCCGCACAGCAGAAGAGCACCTACTAATTTGCATACTCTGTTCAAAGTGTTATCAGAGGCAAGTCTCAAATGTGACGTAGACGAGTGTGTGTTCCTCCAGACCGAAATTGTGTACTTGCGTCATATGATCAATCCCCAAGTTTTTCATCCGACGGGAACGAAATTGCAGGGTATGCGTGAACTCAGTCCTCCAAGAAATCTCTCTGAATTGCACTCGGTACTAGGGAAGCTCACCTACTACAACCGCTTCATACCTCATGCAGCTCAAATCACTGGTGTCCTTACATTTTTTTTTTTTTTTGACGCCAGAATGTACCTTTTGTGTGGTCCCACAAACGTGACATTGCTTTTCAAATTGAAAGAGGCTTTGCTCGGCAGTCGTTGTCTGATCCATTTCGATCTTGCCAAACCCGCTGTCAGGCAGACCAATAGGTTCCGCCTAAAACCTTCTCAACAAGGGTCAGACCAATTATTCGCAGATAGAGAAGAAGAGTGTTGCAATCATTCATGGAATGTCTAAATTTCCCCAATACCTGTATGGAAGGAAACTCTAGTTACTGACCAAAAACCACTGCAGCCACTTTTCAACCCAGCCGATCCTGTTCATACCAGAAAATTGCAGTGATGGGCTCTTATTCTCTTGCATTATCAGTATTAGGAAATTTACAGGCCCACATCCAGGCATGTCAATGCAGACACAGTCTCGCGTCTTGCCATGGGACTGGATACAGATTTTGACACATTGGAAGCATCATGTTGTCATGTTGATGTCCAAGAGTTAGATGCTCTGGAACAATTCCCCTTAGATCACCAGAAGGTCGGCCAGACAATGGCAGCGGACTTGGACTTGCAGATTTTGTTGCACTACTTCTGCATGCGTTGCCCTCGCTCAGTGAAACAAATCATTAGCCGGTGATCCGCTGATACTTTGCATGCCGACATAACTTGTCAGTACTTTAAGGTGCTATTTTGCTATGCACTGAATCAGAACAATTGCTTGTGGTGATCCCAAAAGCTCTCCAGAGACATGTACTCAGCTTGCTCCACCAGGAGCACTGGGGAAGGGTCTGCACACAACAATTATCTTGCAGACACTACTTTTGGTTCAGGAAGGACACTCAAATAGAACCGATAATGGTACGTTGCCATACTTGTGCGTAACACCAGAAAGCCCCTCCTCAACATTTCTTTGAATGACCAAAAACAGAAGCGCCTTGGAAGCGCATTCATTTTTACTTCGCTGGACCCTACAGAAATATTTGTTGGCTGATTGTCATCGATACATATAGCACGTTTCCTTGAATACAACGTCCACACGTTCCACACTCCAGTATTTGCAGTCCATATTTTGCATTGAAGGACTTCCAGAGTTGCTAGTGACGCTCAAGACGGACAAGTCGTCTTGTGTCTCAGTGCGCGACCGACCAACCGATTGATCCAGCCGCCAATGACACTGGAGGTCTTCCGGAGTTGCTAGTGACTGGCAACGACTTCATTTTGTATCGGCAGAATTTGAGGACTTTTGTGCGAACAATGACATCCATCACATTAGCAGTGCGCCTTTCCATCCTCAATCAAATGGAGAAGCGGAGTGCTTCGTGTGCACTTTCAAATAGCAGATAGGCAAACAACCACCCACCACACCTGCGAACAAACTTTATTGCTCTTCCTCTCGTCTTACAGCTCCCACAACTGCATTTCGCCAGTAGAGTATCTCCACGGACGCATTGCTTCAACTGCTGCACTTACCGCAGTGGCCGGCGCCTACTCCCCCTCTCAGGCAATCTAGAAAGCTAATCTACATACCATTTTCAGATTGTATGGCAGACGGAAGTCTTGGGAGCACGGCAGTATTGCAAATTCATTAGGTAGATCCCAGTTTCTTCAAAAAATGTTCAAATGTGTGTAAATTCCTAAGGGACGAAACTGCTGAAGTCATTGGTCCCTAGACTTACACACTACTTAAATTAACTTAAACTTACTTATGCTAAGAACAACACACACACCCATGCCCAAGGGAGGACTCCAGCATCCGGTGGGAGAGGCCGCGTAATTCATGACATGGCGCCCCTAACCGCGCGGCCGAAGTTTCTTCTACAGTGTCAAGGAGGCTTGCAGTGGCAGCACCAGAACCAACTTCGCCATTGTACTTTGCGTGATCCTGCCGCTAAGTCTTTGTTTAGAGATTCGTTGTCTGCAGCCTGCCCTTCATCCAGTGGCCTGGGTTTCTGCATCACCACTACAGGCTCCAAATCTATGGACCTGGACCCGACTCCTCAGCCAACACCGAGTGGACTACATCTTCCGCCTACGAAGGGATCGCTATCGCACATCACGACGCCATTGTGGGTCAACACGCTGAAGATTCCACTCCATTTTCGAATGCAGAAGTATGTCCTCCGCCTCGTTTTGGGCTGGCGTTCCGGGATGGTCGCAAGGCGAATGTTGGGGTACAGCAGGGATCAGCTCCGGTACAGACTCGGCTCCCATTAGCTCATCACTTTCTGCATCCGCATCTCCCATCAACCGCTGTCGTAGCAGCAGCTGACACTTCACGATGACGTAAGGAGGTTCTGGGGGGTAGGAGTGTTGTGTCCTCGTCAATGGGCGTAACTGGAGCTGGCACTCAGAGTCAGTTTCCAGTTGGCGACAAGGGCGGCACTTTGAAGTTCGCCCGCCGTCAGCCACAAGCGCCGCCATAGACACGTGTTCCCAGGTAGATGCCGTGTTTCTTGACTTCCGCAAGGCGTTTGCTACAGTTCCCCACAGTCGTTTAATTAACAAAATAAGAGCATATGGACTATTAGACCAATTGTATGATTGGATTGAAGAGTTCCTAGCTGGCAGAACGCATCATGTCATTCTCAATGGAGAGAAGTCTTCCGAAGTAAGAGTGATTTCATGTGTGCCGCAGGGGAGTGTCGTAGGACCGTTGCTATCACAATATTTATAAATGACCTTTTGGATAACATCGGAAGTTCACTGAGGCTTTTTGCGGATGATGCTGTGGTATATAGAGAGGTTGTAACAATGGAAAATTGTACTGAACTGCAGGAGAATCTGCAACGAATTAACGCATGGTGCATGGAATGGCAATTGAATCTCAATGTAGACAAGTGTAATGTGCTGCGAATACATAGAAAGATAGATCCTTTATCATTCAGCTAAAATATAGCAGGACAGCAACTGGAAGCAGTTAATTCTAAAATTATCTGGGAGTAGGCAGTAAGAGTGACTTAAAATGGAATGATCATATAAAGTTGATCGTCGGTAAAGAAGATGCCAGACTGAGATTCATTGGAAGAATCCTAAGGAAATGCAGTCGGAAAACAGAGGAAGTGGGTTACAGTACACTTGTTCGCCCACTGCTTGAATATTGCTCACCGGTGTGGGATCCATACCAGATAGGGTTGATAGAAGAGGTAGAGAAGATCCAACGGAGAGCAGCGCGCTTCGTTACAGGATCATTCAGTAAACGCGAAAGCGTTACGGAGATGATAGATAAACTCCAGTGGAAGACTCTGCAAGAGAGACGCTCAGTAGCTCGGTACGGGCTTTTGTTGAAGTTTCGAGAACATAGCTTCACCGAGGAGTCAAGCAGTATATTGCTCCCTCCTATGTACATCTCGCGAAGAGACCATGAGGATAAAATCAGAGAGATTAGAGCCCACACAGAGGCATACCGACAATCTTTCTTTTCACGAACAATACGAGACTGGAATAGAAGGGGGTACCGATAGAGGTCTCAAGGCACCCTCAGCCACTCACCGTCAGTTGGCTTGCGGATGTAGACATAGATCAACAACATCCGCACCATCGCCAATGAGACGAACTTCCGCCCTGTGACAAGCGGTGGCCACAGGCAGCGACGGTTCATGTTGGGCACTAGCTTATGACAATTCTAGTACAGAGTTCCAGAGTTGCTGTTCGTAACTATACAGTTCGTAGTAGAGATCAGACTGTGAGACTTAGTTTACAAGTGGAGTCGCCTATAGGGCCGACAAGTGTTTCCTACAGTGACTGACAATGTGGCGCCCAGGCTGGACATAGTCTTGTTGACATTGATAGTCTTGTTGACATTGCACTCAGTAACGCACGCCTTGACAGGCCACTGCTTAGCTGTATCTGGGCGCTAGGGCATCCAGAGAGCTGCTGTAGAACTTCAGTTAGGTATGGCAGCCCAATAAGGTGTATATTTGTGTGTCACTATTTGCTTGCACTGCAATAGTTCCTCCATCCACCTAGGAGCACCTAAATCTAATACTAATTGTGCGAGCCATTCTACCCAGAAGACCTGACACATCAGAAAGCACTGTTAAAGATAAATGTATTTCACTTTTCGGTTACAAATAAAAAATGCATGTTTCAGTGATTTTGGAAATTCAAACCCTAATAAGGTGAAACGGGGGATGAAATGTTTTGTGAACATATTTTATTATGAAAGCATTTATAAAGCTAAATCTATCAAAATTTGAATTTGGTTTCTGTTAGGAATAAGAAATACGTATTTCACTCTTTTTGGAAATTCAGCCCGTAAGGGGATGAAACAGGCGATGGAAGTTTTTGTTTAACTGTTTCCTTATGCAAGCATTTTTGAAGGCAAATGTATGAAAATTTACATTCAGCTTCTCTTTTGGAAACAAAAACTACACCTTTCATTGTTTTTCGAAAACCAACCCCCAGGTGAGCGAATCAGGAGTGAAATATTTTATGAACGTATTTCATCGTGGAAGCATTTTTAAAGATGAATGTACGAAAACTGATATTTGACTTCTCAGTCGGCCAAGCGGTTCTAGGCGCTACAGTCTGGAACCGCGTGACCGCTACGGTCGCAGGTTCGAATCCTGCCTCGGGCATGGATGTGTGTTATGTCCGTAGGTGAGTTAGGTTTAAGTAGTTCGAAGTTCTAAAGGACTGATGACCTCAGAAGTTAACTCCCATAGTGCTCAGAGCCATTTGAACCATTTCTCAGTAGGAAATGGAAAAAAATTCACTTTTTTTGGAAATTCCGCCCCTAAGAGTGTTAAACAGGCAACGAATGATTCACTGACTCATCATCGCCCAGCCCAATCCGCTAAGGATAGAAACTTGAAATTTCGAAAGGGTGTTTATCTCATACTGTATGCAGCGTTTAAGAGGGGACAGTCCAAAATTCCACTCCTAAGGGGATTAAATAGGGGATGAAAGGTTTTTTTGAAAATACGTCGCTATTAAGACCATTTTGAAGCCAGAACTACGAAAATTGGTATTTACTTTTTCTGTCAGAAATAAAAAAAAAAATACGTGTTTCAGCAGTTTTGGCAATTCGACCACTGAGGGGTAAGATAGGGGCCAATGTTTTTTGAAAATAAATCATCATTGAAGAACAACTAATACGTTATTAAAGATTCATTTATGAAAACTGGTCTTCGAATTCTCGGTTAGAAATTAAAAACAAAAGTGTTTCAGTGTTTTTGGACACTCCCTAAAGGAGTGAAATAGGGGATGAAAATCTTTATGAAATTATTTTATTATGAAAGCATTTTCAAAGATAAATCTTGAAAATTTGTATTTGGCTTCTGTCAGAAATTTAAAGAAATACGTGTTTAACAGTTTTTGGAAATTCGACCCCTAAGGGGGTGAGATAGGGATGAAAATTTATAGAAAGAATTTCGTTATGTTAAAAGAAATTTTAAACTAAACCCATGAAAGCTGGAATTACACTTCTCGGTTAGATATATATAGAAATATGTATTAGGGGATGAAAGTATCTGTGGAAAAATCACCACAAGAACACAAAAGGCATGATTAACAAAAAGTTTGGACTCCAGCTACCAGATTTTTTTTAAGTCCCGAAAGGTGTGATTACACTTTGTATATAGATCCGTAATCAGATTTTAAAATTACTAACTAAAATATTCTTATGGGAAATCTAAGAACGGCCTTACCACTCTTTACTAAAAGACCAGTAATGTTGACAGGAAATGGCATCCTTAGCTTTCTATGCTGCTGGAGCATGGAACAAATGAACATTAAATTATTAACAACTCAAAAGTCGGAATTACTGCACTCAGAAGGGTATGAATTTCTTGGTTGTAGCTGATACGACTGAAAAAAAGAAGCTGCCGTAATTGAATCTCATCTAGGCGATCGTGGAAAACTCTGCGGTCACTGACAATTTATGATACCAAGGTAAGAGATGTATGTGGAGTTGAAGCCAATCATAAATTTTTCCTTTATTTACGTTTAATGTATCCCATACTTCTTCCCACTAAGGCCTGGAATCGATTCTTACTTGATGAAAACTCGACACAGGGGAAGCTCCGGATATGGCAACTGTCTTGCCCAGCTGGTCTACTGTTTCGTTATACAAACTACCTTCGTGAGTTTTCATCCGAAGCATATAAAGTTATTTATCTCTTCGAGAACATCTCTTTACTTTCTGCTCTTTGTTGGTGACAAGCTTACTACCGCGTTTTCACTAATCCCTGCTGTCTATGACAATGGGTATGCTTTTTGAACCATAAATACAAAAGAGCTTTTCGTCATTTTCAGTTAAACATTACTTGAGGGTCAACATGACTGCCATTACTTCCGCCGTGTAAGAAAGGGCTGATAATGGGTTCAAAGTGATCCGTTCTTGGACACGTTACCTTCTGACGCGTATCTTGAACCATCAGTGTGTACTAGGTGTTTGATTACTATCACTGCAAGCGAAATGGGAGGGACGAGTAGAAAACAATGAAATAATCAAAATAATAACCTAGGTCCGGAAAGCGGCCTTCCCAGGATCTCGGACTTGAACCCGTTTTGTATAAAGAAACAATAGACCAGATGGCCGACGAAGGTGCTACACCTAGAGTTTCAGTTTATCCGTTTACCATTTTTCGTATCAAGTAAAAATCGATTCCTGATCCATATAAGAAATGGACGGGAAACAACAAACGTAAGCAAAGGAAAATATTGTGGTTCAAACCTTGTCAGTACCCGCAAAGCTATTTCTACAGTCATTCGCATGAGATCCAATCACAGGAGGTTCTTTTCTAAGTTGTATTACCTACAACTAAGAAATGCATACATTTGTCTTGGAAATAATTCTGATGTTGAAGATACTAATCATTGAATCTTCGCTTGTTCTAAGTTCTAGCAACGTAGAGAACAATTTCTCGCAAAATTCAGAAAGCTAAGGATGCCATTACCTACAAGCATTACTGGTCTTTTACTGCGAATGATAAGACAGTTCTTAGATATCCGATAAGCTAAGAGGGTGAGTAAAATGAAAACCTTAAATTTGTAATAACAAATCGAAATTTCGCGCCGTTATCCTGTAAGTTGGTAAGCGTGCTACAAACTGCGTGCAGAATGGACGGTAGGTGGCAGCATAGTGCACATGCATACATACCAACGCAGTATCAGTATAAAGATGGCCGCCCTACTTGCGACTTGCACCAGGGAAGAACAGCGTTCTGTTATTCGGTTTTTGCGTAGTGAAGGTGTGAAACCTATTGAAATTCATCGACGAATGAAGGTTCAGTGCGGTAATGCATGTCTGTCACAGCAGCAAGTCTATGAATGGAGTAGAAAGTTCTGTGACTTTAGTGGAAGATGCTCCTTTCCAGGTCAGGCACGAGTTGTGACTCCACAGAACATTGCAGCAGTTGAAGCCATAGTGAAGGAAAACCGCCGAGTGACACTGAATGACATTGCAGCATGTTTGCAGATTAGTCACGGGTCAGCACACCACATTATGCATGATGGGCTCCAGTTTCACAAAGTGTCTGCAAGATGGGTGCCACAGCAGTTGACTCCTGATATGAGAGAACGACCTGTTGATGCTTGTGAAGAACTTCTTCTGCGCTTTGAACGAGAAGGTGTGGCTTCCCTGCAAGAATCGTTACTGGGGACGAAACCTGGGTTCACTTCCACCAATTGGAAACGAATAGAGGGAGCAAGGAATGGCACCATTCCTCATCACCAAAACCAAAGAAGTTTGGAACAGAACCATCCGCAGGGCACGTTATGCTGACTGTCTTTTGGGGCGAAAAAGGCGTCATTTTGGAGCATTACTTGCCTATAAGGACCACTGTCACCAGTGCATCATACACAGATCTCCTAAAATATTATCTGCGGCCTGCAATCAAATCAAAGCGAAGTGGATTGCTGTCAGCAGGCGTCCCTTTGCAACATGACAATATAAGGCCCCACAATGGCCACCCAGCAGTTGAAACAATCACAGACCTACATTTTGAGTGTCTTCCTCATCCACCATACTCACCGGACCTTGCCCGAAGTGATTTTCATATGTCTGGACCACTGAAAGATGCAATGGCAGGAAAGAAGTTCCGTTCTGATGAAGAAGTACGCCATGCGGTGCATGGGTGGTTGTGCGGACTACCAAAAGAATTTTTTTCTAAATGAATTTATGCACTTTGTAAGCACTGGAGGATTTGCATTGAGAGTGACGGAGATTATGTTGAAAAGTGATGCAGCTTTGTACCACTTCTGTACAATAAATAATATTTAAAAAAGTATTTAATGTTTTCATTTGACTCACCCTCGTACATTTGAGTTAGCAGTTTTAAAATCTGACCGCAGATCTATAAGCCGCAATTACCGTTTTGCGCGGAGATACATGCTGGCTATCAGGCTGGTGTTTCTGCCACTGTTAACACTAAATTGCAGGTGTAATTATGTAATAGGCGTATTTAAACTGTTTTAGCATGTAATTATCTGAACTGTTTCTTATTTAAATTGTTTTGTTAATTAAATTGCATTGTGTATTATTGAGAAAGAGCGGGAAACCGCGCATAGATACATTTTGAGAAAGAGCGGGAAACAGCGCGCAGTAATACATCTGTAATGGTAGCAGGGATTGTCTGCACCAAAAACCATTGTTGGCGGCGAGACCGCACTTTTGTAGCATTGAGCGTTGGAAGCGAGCAGTTGCGAGTAAGATGTGAGACGAGGCAGTCGTAGCTAGCGAGACATGAGAGGAGGTCGCTGTAAGCGAGGTATGAATTAACACTTTGAAAGAAGCGGTGTGCTCGCCAGCCACTCGCTATATGTAGCGCAATGCTAGTTTTTAAGAATTTTTGTAAAGAACTATGCCCCTTGTAATTGTTTGTCAAGATCGTTCTCAGAATATAGTTATGTAATTTTGATGGAAAATTAGGTATGTAGCGCAAAGCTACTTTTTAAAGAATTTTTGTAAAGAACTATACCCCTTGTAATTGTTTGTCAAGATCGTTCTCAGAATATAGTTAACTTCTACCAGATTAAATGCATTAAGAATTTTCTATCCCAAAATCATTCACGTAAATGCTTTACGGAATTTATTGTTATCTTAAAAGAAAAGTCTAAACTGAGCTTCAGCTTTTATCAAATCTAAATTAACTTCAACTTAAAGAATTCCAGTCACAAAGTATTATGAAACTCCACCAGCAGCTTATAAATATGTTAAAGAGAAGTAAGTATATTCATTCCACAGTTTGCTGTAGCAGTCAGATGGCGATCCAGTATACATAATTAAAGGTAAGAATCAGTCTTAATAATTTCAGGTAACGACTGAGGGCCACGGCGACAACACATTTTATGTTTCGTCGTAATAATCAGCAGGTAGTCTTGACAGAGCAGCAGTTAAAAGATTTTAAGAGACGCAGCGTTCAGTCAGCAAGCAAACGTTCATCCAATATTAGACGGGAAGGTTTCACAGGTAGAACACTGGAGCGGCAGTCGTGAAGAGGCGAAAACGCCATTCATACACAGTAAGTCTCCTCGTTATTAAGATACTTTTGGATACATATTTCAATGCCTGAAAGTGTCCTTGTATCCAGAATAATGTTTAGTATTTTTTATATCTTAGTGATCGGACGGGCCGGCCTGTGTGGCCGAGCGGTTCTAGGCGCTACAGGCTGGAACTGCGCAACCACTACGGTCGCAGGTTCGAATCGTGCGTCAGGCATGGATGTGCGTTATGTCCTTAGGTTAGTTAGGTTTAAGTAGTTCTAAGTTCTACGTTACTGATGACCACAGAAGTTAAGTCCCATGGTGCTCAGAGCCTTTTGAACCATTTTATCGGACGGCTCGATAGCTTTATACTTTCCACTATGTACAAGGGGTGGACAAAAAATACGGAAATTTCAAGAATACAACACTTTACCTTGCCTAATACGGTGTAGGAAAAGCGTTGGCATTCAAAACAATCGTCTCAGAGAGGATAATTAAAGGTCCTTTATGATTTTCAAGACGGACTTACACCACTTTTCCTGCGAAAGTTCAGTTAACGATGACGGAAGTGGATACGATCATGCATCCTCCTCCCCAAAGCAGCTCACAAAGGTTCAGAAATATTGAGAGCTGATGATTGTGATGGCCATGGGAGATGCGACAGTTCATCCTCGTGATCACAAAATCAGTCCCGGACGATGCGACCCCTGTGAATAGGAAGTCTGTTGTATTCAACACACCATCACCACTGGAGCAAAAAGCATTATACCATAGGTTGGACCTGAGCCGTCTGAATGGCGGCATAATCGTTGGCAGCAATGCCAAGTTTCACTCTTGGCAGCACGTCAGACGTAAGGTGATCCAGAAGTTGAAAACAATGTGAAAGAAGACTCATTCGACCAAATGACTTTCTTCCGTTTCTCCAAAGCCCAGTTTACGTTTTCCTCTTACAGGCATTTGCGTCACTGATGAGCGGTTTTGGAATTCCAAGTCACCCTGCAGTTCCCTATTCATTTATCTCCTTTCCTGTTGTTTTGTTGCCAACAGAGTTCGTGAGTGCGACATTTAGTTCTGCGGTTACTTTTGCAGCTGTCACCGTACTGTGTGCTGAAGCATTTGCGTTGGTAATGGTGTTAGTGCCATGACTTGCCATTAGGCGCCTGTAGTGATACAGCGACACTGGTTTAAACGCAGGCATCAGCGTGCACTGCAGTCGCAGACAGTCAACATCAGTCTGGACAAGGTAAATGGAAATCAGCGTTTGGCGTCATCAGCCGGAAGGCCCCTTACGGTACAGGTCGTCCGTCTTGGTGCAGGTCTTATTACATTCGACGCCACATTGGGCGACCTGCGCGCCGGATGGGGATGAAATGATGATGAAGACAACACAACACTCAGTCCCTGAGCGGAGAAAATCCTCTACCCAGCCGGGAATCGGACCCGGGACCCTTAGGACGGCAGTCCGTCACGCTGACCATTCAGCTATCGGGGCGGACTCTGGAAAAGGTGAGCAGGATTTTACTCGTAAAGCTGCTTTATCAAAACAACAGAAAAAGTGTAGCTGCTCCTTGCAGGTATAGAGCAATACGCAGAGGTCCTCTTTCTGCACTGGTGTTGGAGAACATGGTTCGGAAGTTCGAATTTCCGCATGTCCTTACAAATGTTTCCACAATTATGCTACATCCACTAGCTTTTCATAGGTAACCTCTCAATTAGCGATAGTTTAATTACTACCACCCTGTACTAAGGCACAGTATCTTTCACTCCATCATCACAAAGCGAATTAAGTGCAAATTTTGTCATCTTTGGGCTATGTATGCATTTCGTAACAGAAAATAAAAATATTTCGTCTGGAGAATGCAGTTAAGTGAAACTTTCTGGCAGATTAAAACTGTGTGCCAGACCGAGACTCGAACTCAGAACCTTTGCCTTTAGCTGGCAAGTGATCTACCATCTGAGCTACCCAAGCATGACTCACGCCCAGTCCTCACAGCTTCACTTCTGCCAGTAACTCGTCTCCTACCTTCCAAACTTTACAGAAGCTCTCCTGCACACAGTTTTAATCTGCCAGGAAGTTTCATATCCGCACACTCCGCTGCAGACTGAAAATCTCGTTCTGGGAACATCCCCCAGGCTGTGACTAAGCCATGTCTCCGCAATATCCTTTCTTTCAGAAGTGCTAGTCCTGCAAGGTTCACAGGAGAGCTTCTGTAAAGTTTGGAACGTGAAAGACGAGGTACTGGCGGGAGTGAAGCTGTGACGAGGGAGCGTGAGTCGAACTTGGGTAGCTCAGATGGTAGAGCACTTGCCCGCTAAAGGCCAAGGTCCCGAGTTCGAGTGTCGGTCCGGCACACAGTTTTAATCTGCCAGGAAGTTTCATACCGGCGCACTCTCCGCTGCAGAGTGAAAATCTCATTCTGTAATGCAGTTAAGTGTAGTTCTCAGTCTAAGAAGTTAAACAGATCTGGTATAAATCTGTTTAGTGCATAGATGAATATTCTGTACAGAAAAAATCACTTTGGTGCTCTCATATGATTTTTCCGATTTTTTCGATAGGCTTAGTGAAATTATTTGAAAAACATCCTATCAAAATCACTTAATGAATTTCAGCAGAAAAAGGTACGCGATATAATGGAGATAAATTTTATAAGTAAATTGTGGTATGCTTGTGTTTATTAACTTCAGCTTCCACAAAAGTGATCTGAAGTTGGTGTACAATAATATTACATTTCGTAAACAGTGTGACAGAAATATTACTGTTCGTTATTTGAAATATATTGAAGGTATTTTTTGTTTGCAGACTCAGATAAATCTCTGTTTAGTGTTATTATCAACAGCCAGCAACAATGGAGGTGATTCATTCTAATAAAATCACATTACCTCAACAATGTGAAGTCAGTATTATTGTAGATTATTGTAATTGATGAGCACAAACAGCTAAACTTCCATACCTAATTCTTGCAATTCACTGAAATTTTAAAATGCATCAAATACTTTTCGTTTTTTCTATTTTAAGGAAATGAATTTGAATCTCAAAACTCATCAGCTGGTAGCAGAGCAGATGGTGCAAGCAGAGTATACGATGAAACCCCACACAGACAACAGAACATGTTAAACGAAAGCAGAAATAGTATCAGAGGGGCGTGGGGGAAGTGCTTTTAGTGAAACAGTCAAGCATAGCGCAGAAGGGAATGATTTTGACTCTGATTGTTTCGGCAAGCATCCTGACCAGGATCCAGGTTCCAGCCGGCCGGCGTGGCCGAGCGGTTCTAGGCGCTTCAGTCCGGAACCGCGCGACCGCTACGGTCGCACGTTCCAATCCTGCCACGGGCATGGATGTGTGTGATGTCCTTAGGTTAGTTAGGTTTAAGTAGTTCTAAGTTCTAGGGGACTAATGACCTCAGATGTTAAGTCCCATGGTGCTCAGAGCCATTTGAACCAGGTTCCAATGACACACATCGCCTGATTAAAGAAATCTATGCTGTAAAAGAGAGTAACAGTGCTAAACTGTCAAGATGGAATAAAAGTGATCCCAAAAGATGGAAGAAGGGTACAAAATTGAGTAGTGAAACAAACAACAAAAATTTTTCAGTTGAAATGAGGTAGTCCTTTTGTAGAACCTTATCAGCCTTCTGCGATTATACAAGGCAGGAAGATTTCATTTTTGGTAACACAGTGAGTCTAACTCCAGCCCAAAGGGAAAAGACTGATCAGCCACTGAAATAACGTGAGGATTCTAAGGTTTACTACTTAAATAAAGACAATAAAAAAGTCAGAGTCTGTAACAACTTCTTTATTAAAACTTAATGTATTTCGGCTGATGTCTGTATACTGTATACTGCACATAAAGGGAAAGGTGTTAATGGACTTTTCATACGAAGTGATAAGAGAGGCAAAATAATTGCATGTAATGAAACTAAACCACCTGATACATAGAGAGTTAAAGAACACACAGTAAAGAATCCTGCAGTGGAGTCTCACTAATCAATGAAATCCACAAAACGACTGCACATAGACCCAAACGATGTACATCTATAATGTACAATCTGTTCAAGGAAGAATTTAAAGATTTCAAGTCAGTCAGCAAAATAACTTATAGAAGAATATTTTGTCAGATCTACGATTTCGCCTTCTACAAACCTAAAAGTGGTCAATGTCAAACACGTGTGAGTTACGAATAAGCAAAGAAATATGAAGAAACAGAGTATAATGAGCATATTGCAAGAAAAAATGAATGCAGCCATCAAAAGCTACTGATAAAGAAAAATGTAAAGCAGACAAGGCATTTATGTGTTCCACATTTCATTTACAGCCTGTCTTGCACATACCTTCAAGAGAAGTCAGTGAAATGTACTATACGAGATGTGTTCAAAAAGTAAGGTGAATTTATACACACATCAAAAAAAGTTTTGCATCACCCCAGTTCCCAGAACTCCTGAAGACAGACATTGACTGTGGATTGCATCACAGACACAGTCCTTTTGACTGTTCGGACATCTCACTAAACCCACCCAAAGATGTAAACAACCATGTATGAGCAGCCCCTAAGAGAAGGCGAGGAGGGGGGGTTCCGGCAGCCGATCAGTTCCAGTTATTCCCCCAGGAAGGAGGTACACAGCTCGTGTTGTCTGTGGTTCGACCATGCCTAGAAGGTCAATACCACAGTTCGATCGCGACCACATTGTTACTTTATGCCAGAAAGGGCTCTCAACAAGGGAAGTGTCCAGGCGTCTCGGAGGGAACTAAAGCGATGTTGTTCGCACATGGAGGAGATACAGGACAGGAACTGGAGATGACATGCCTCGCTCAGTCCGCCCAAGGGCTACTAATGCAGTGGATGACCGCTACCTACAGATTATGGCACGGACGAACCCTGACAGCAACGCCACCACGTTGAATAATTCTTTTCGTGAGTCACAGGACGTCGTGTTACTACTCAAACTGTGCGTACTACGCTGCATAATGCGCAACTTCACTCCCGACGTCCATGGCGTGGTATCATCTTTGCAACCACAACACCATGAAGAGCGGTACAGATGGCTCAAAAACATGCCGAATGGACTACTGAGGATTGTCATCACTGTCTCTTCACCGATAAGTGTCGCATATGCCTTCAACCAGACAATCGTTGGAGACGTGTTTGGAGGCAACCCGATCAGGCTGAACGTCTTAGACACACTGGCCAGAGAGTGCAACAAGGTGGAGGTTCCCTGCTGTTTTGGGGTGACATTATTTGGGGCCGACGTACGCCGCTGGTGGCAATGGAAGGCGCCGTAACGACTGTACGATACGTGAAAGCCATCCACCGACCGATAGTGCAACCATATCGGCAGCATACTGGCGAGGTATTCGTCTTCGTGGACGACAATTCGCGCCCCATCTTGCACATCTTGTGAATGATCTCCTTCAGGATATCGACACCACTCGACTAGAGTGTCCAGCATGTTCTCCAGACATGAACCCTGTCGAACATGCCTTGGGTAGATTTAAAAGGACTGTTTATGGAAGACGTGATCCAAAAACCACTCTGAGGGATGTACGCCCAATCGCCGTTCAGGAGTGGGACAATCTGGACTAACATTGCCTTGATGAACTTGTGGATAGTATGCCGCGACAAATACGGGCATGCATCAATGCCAGATGACGTGCTACTGAGTATTAGAGGTACCGGTGTATACAGCAATCTGGACCACCACCTCTGAAAGTCTCGCTGTATGGTGGTACAACACACAATGTGTGGTTTTCATGAGCAGAAAAAAGAGCGGAAATGATGTTTTACTGATCTCTATTCCAATTTTCTGTACAGATTCCGGAACTCTCGGAACCGAGGTGATGCAAAACTTTTTTGATGTGTGTATTTTTATGAAAAAATATTTATTTATTCATCAATATTCTTGTTGTCTCCTTCAAAGTAAACCCCCTCAGATACAATACACTTGTGCCAACGCTTCTTCCAATCGTCGAAACAGTTGTTCTAAGCATATTTTGGTACAGCCTTGAGTCTTACACTGCATGAAAACAAAAGACTAGTTCGAAAGTTTCTAAATAAAATAACTTTGGACTGTTTACTTGGCGTAAACAAAGATCCTCTTTGTCGGTTTGTAAATAGTCTTTACGCCGTGTTTGCAAAACATATGGCCAATTCTGTGCATTATTTTGGGAATGTGTGGCAGTAAGGCCGTACCAGACATTTCCTTTCCTGATATGTGATTTCGCCGAGTGTTTGAATCTGGTATATTTCTAATAGAACTTATGGAGTGTCCATTGCCCCTCAGAACACTTCCCAGGTGCTGAATTTCGCGTCTGAGGTGCTGTAGCTCACATATTCGTCTTGCTCGCGTTAAGAGTGAATTAATCATGCCTATTTTGGGGCTCGGTAGGTGATTTGATAGTTGGTGTCGGTTTCCAATGCACCCTGTATACCAGGTTTTCACCATCCCTTGTGACCAGCACATCTAGAAATTGTAGTTTTTGTCCTTTTCTGCTTCCATGGTAAATTTAATGTTGGCATGGAGGCTCTTCAAGTGTTTTAGGAAGTCATGGCTCCACAGAACGAAGGTGTCATCGACGTATCGGCCTTCCAGCTATTCGTATAATTTGCCATTCCACGTGGAATAGTTCGTGGTGAGACATCCATAAAAAGCTTTGTGAAGTCTGGCGGGAAAATGGAACCAATGTGCTCCAGAGTCACTAAGTGTCACTTTTGTAAACAAATAAACAACATCAAAGCTGACCAGGATGTCGTTTGAGGCAAGTTTTAGTTTCTTCGGCTTCTCAATCAAATATCCTGAGTCCTTTATGTATATATCAGTCTTACACGCATGCGGCTGGAGCAGAGAGGTCAAGTGTTTTGCCAGTTTATACGCCGGTGAGCCAGGATCACAAAACATAGCGACACTGCAGGTTGCGGCAGGTGAATAAATCGGTCGTGGGAGAGCACACGCTGTCTGAGACCGACCACTTAGTAAAATACGCTGACACGGAAGTTCTGGCTGTAGAGAAGAGCTACCACACCCGTTAGTTCACCGAAAATAGCTTCAACAAGAAGGAAGTCTCAAGGTAAACAGATTCTGGCTTCGCGTGCTGCAGCGAACGACCGTTGCAGGTAGCAACATGAGAACCGCACCGGAAATGAACGCAGAGAAGCCCTTGGACGTTGGCGCGCCAGGTACGTATAGTCTGCGACCGCGAACTCGACTCCAGTCCACCACCAACAATGGAGGGCGAAACTTTGACAATGCCAGCCAGAAGAACCATCACACGAATGTCGGCGAAAGAACCCGACACAGAAGCCAGCAGGCAGTTTTCCAACAAGTGTCCACGAAAGCCTTAACAGTTTTGTAGTATTAGAATGATTTTAACGTCTACAGTGACATTCTGATTACAGTACATAATGCTGACTATGAACTTAGGAAGATAATATTGGCAGTACTTGTACCACTACTGCTGCTTCCACTAATAGCGATAATAGTAACGACAATAATATTAATAATGATAGTGGCAAACATGAAAAGAATTTATAGGTGTACAAAATAGATGTTTTCTGATGCAGCGAGCTCTACGGAGAGTACATTTAAGGATACATTAAGAATACTGGGGAATGAAGATGCGATTGAAAAGAAAGCTGTACAAGAGTAACGAGTGCATACGGGCACAACGGTAATCCTTATTGTTGCTTTAGTAGATATGTCGCTAACTGTCTTCTGAAACTTCAGATGTTTTTCAGATCTCTAATATAATGCAAGAAGTTGTGCTAAAATCGGGCACCTGCTTCTGAGAAGGACTTCGAGAAAGTGGCTAAACAATGGAGCGAGACACGGATTTTGCTCTGATGGGAACCGGTGATCCTGTCATGTTCTTCAGACAAGAGCGTTTAAGTCGAGGAGACATAAGAGGAACAGTTTTCATCGGTAAAACAGCAGAGAAGACAAGGGGTATAGTAATCTCTGTGCTTGTCTGCACGCAGGCAGGATAGCTGTTCATATGATGATGAACAGTGATCAAAGAGTCGAACATTACAGATGTAAAGAACGCGGGCATTTATAAACAGTTCCAGGTGCCGTGAGCTTTTAAAAGAAATGCCTCGCAGAGTATGATCGCTATAATCAATAATTGTTTATGTGTTCGTACAAGTTTCTTTTTCAGGTCAAGAGGGAAGAGCTTTTTGTATTTTTGTAGGGCATGGAGAGATGCTGATGCCTTCTTGCACATTGCAATTATGTGCTCAGTCCAATTTCAATTTTCATCTACTGCTAGACTCTTTGCTGAAGGAGAGAAGTTGATATTGGTCCCATTTAAGGATAAAGATGATAGAGATTACTAATATTTCGGGCTAATGAGCCTAGAACAAATAGTATAGCTTTGGCTGGAGGGATTGACCTTTAACCCTATATCCTGCACCCATTTTGATAGCGCATGCAGGGGGGCATTAAGATTCTCGATAGCTGTCTTCAGTTTTATTTATTTTATACTTACATTTAGATACAACTAGGGGTCAACAGCGTACATGTGGTATTTGCAGTTGTACAAAATTGCTAAAACATCGTTGACATACGATGAAAAGAGTATCAGGCCTAATACCGAACGCTGGGGACCCCTGACATTAGCTGCCTCCATTGTGACTTTATGGTGCCGGACTTGACACATTGCTGGTGAGGCGTCGGATATGAGCAAAACCATTGCACTGCACTTGGTGGGCAATGTAGGCTGCTAATTTGTAAGTAAAATGTCGAAGTCGACATTGTCAAAGGCTTTGCTCAACTATAAGAAGCACATGACAGTTGCCTATTGTGCATCTATGGCAATTTTCAGGTCATCTGTTACCTTTGCTAAGGAACATGTGGTGCTCTGATGTTTACGGAAACCTGACTGTTATCCGTTCAGTAGGTTGTTTATAATTGTGTAGTTCGTTAGCTGCTCGTGGGCTCCATATTCTAAGACCATGGAGAGTGCAGGAAGAATGCAAACATATCGGTAATCAGAGGGTGCTGTGGCAACGTACTTTTTAGATAGCGGCTTAACTAGTCAATGTTTCCAGGCCTCAAAGAAAACACTTGTGGTTAAGAAGTGGTTGAATATATCTGTTGTGGTAGGCAGTAGTGGGTCAAAAATAAGCTTCATCATTTGGACTGTGATGCCTTAATGTCCAGTATATGCCGATCTGATATGCACGATAGCTTTTTGACGGTATTGCAAGTAACATGCTTTAAATAGAATTTTTCATGGCTGGCGTCGTTTACCCCCATGAAACAATCAATGAGTCTCTGTTTCGTTTGAGGTCAAGTTGTGATTGTTGGTAACGTGAAGTACGGGTTTAGTTCTTTGGCTGGGATATAGGATCAGTTGCAACTTTTGTGTGTGTGTTTATTATGTATTGAACCGAGGACCTAGAAAGGACAGAAAGGCCTCATGCCGCCGTAGCCCTCAGTGGTTCACAACCCCACAACAGGCCACAGCATTCCACCCACCCCACCGTCGCCCCTCAAGATTTTTGTGCCGTTCGACCGCCAGTGGACCCCCGCCCCCAGGGAACGTCTCATAACATACGAGTGTAACCTTACATGTTTGCTTCGTAGAGCAATTATCGTGTGCGTTTACATGGAGACAGTGCTTGTGCAGCAATCGCCGACGTAGTGCAACTGAGGCGCAATAAGGGGAACCAGCCCGCATTCGCCGAGGCAAATGGAAAACCGCTTAAAAACCATCCACAAGCTGGCCGGCACACCGGACCTCGACACAAACCAGCCGGGCGGATTCGTGCCAGGGACCGGCACGCCTTCCCGCTCGGGAAGCAGCGCGTTAGACCACGCGACTAGCCGGGCGGGCTGCAACTTTTACTTTGCCTGTACCAAGACCATGCACGGTTTTACACATGACAGCTGATCTGTTTCTGTTGCGGGTTAATGAATTCGCACGTCTGAGTTTCTCATTTCTCAGTGCTTGACTGACTGTTCCGTTTCAGCTTGTAAGTAATACGATTTTCAGGCATGGGGCATTGTTTGTATGACAGATGCGCAGCGTCTCTGAGATTCATAAGCTGTTTTGATTCTTCAGTTACTCAAGGCGCATGTTTTCTTCCTACTTTTGTGGTCTTTAGGGGTTCATATTTGTCACATAGCTGAGTAAGCTTGTTAGTAAATACAAGAATTTTTTCGTTTATGTTCGATAAGGGAATAGAAGACGTTCCCCTAAGCATATCCTGAGCCTCAGTTGCAAGTTTAGGTAAACTGATGAGTTAGAAGTCTGGATATATATGTGTGAAATCTTATGGAACTTAACTGCTAAGGTCATCAGTCCCTAAGCTTACATACTACTTAACCTGAATTATCCTAAGGACAAACACACACACACACACACACACACACACACACACACACACACACACACATACACCCATGCCCGAAGGAGGACTCGAACCTCCGCCGGGACCACCCGCACAGTCCATGACTGCAGCGCCTAAGACCGCTCGGCTAATCCCTTGCGGCCTGGGTATATTGTCAGCTGCGGTTTATTTCTGGGACTCTCTCGTATGTACCTCACGAAAATTATGTCACGAGCAGATGTGCAAGGTGCTGAGATTTGAGAAGTACGAATTACTCTGTTTGGGTACTCCGTCGCAAATATATCTATGAGAGTGTGACTATTGTTCGTATGATGGATGGGAGCACGCTGGAGTAGCGACCCCTCTGAAGAAGAAGATATGCGCTTGGCTATCATGTTGCACGGAAAATGTATATTAGTGTCTCCACCTACAATTATATGCTCGTATACCGACACTTTCGGAAGTTTGTAGAGGACACATACCATACAATTTCTGGTTCAAATGGCTCTGAGCACTATGGGACTTAACATCTAAGGTCATCAGTCCCCTAGAACTACTTAAACCTAACTAACCTAAGGACATCGCACACATCCATGCCCGAGGCAGGATTCGAACCTGCGACTGTAGCGGTCGCTCGGCTCCAGACTGAAGCGCCACCAGCGGCCGACCCAGACACTTTCTGTCAAGGGATTCGATATCTCGGAATATATATTTCACTTCTTTATCTTCGTTATTGTTAGATGTGTGTAGTGAAGCAGGTGATAAATGAGAGCATATGTACGCCCCTACTCCATCCCCTCGTCAGTTACATCTGTCGTGTCTTAGAAAAATATACCCCTCTAGATTTACCGAAAGTGTGAGAATGCCTGGTTTGAGCCAGGTCTCCGACAGAAGTGTAGATGAATGTCTATGTCTTGAATTACTTGTTTGGGTTATCATTTATCGAGTTTAGATTTGACCAAACCCTTTCTCTTGAATTATATGTAGTCGTAGTAAGCAGCAGCTGCTGCAGCAACAGCAGGAGCCGCCATACAGAACATGCATTGCACACAGCATTAATAATAGGATTTTTTATGTTTTTGTTAAATAATGGAATGCAGCAGATCAAGCAGTGGCAGCAGAAAGACCAAGTAAGTTATTTGTTGCGCACAGCGTCAATTTAAAAAAAAAATTAGGCGATCTCTGTGATAGTAAAGTTACCAAGAGTACAAGCACGAGATTTTCAGTAGAAAACACGAGATAAGAAGATAGAGCTCGCGACTTTCACAAGCAGTATTTGAGGCGTAGCGCCGTATACCGATCCTGCCTTGGAGGCGGTTAAGTGGGAGATGTGTCTCACGGCTGGATAGTGACAGACGGTGACGTGAGATTGGACTTGCACGTAGTTTATGTATCAGCCAATAGAGGAGATTGTGCTCCCTGCCGCCGTTGGATAAGCAGCTGCAGCAGCAAGTCGTATAACCTTAGCTTACTTATTTGTTAGATAGTTTAATTAATTTCTTTGCATTTTTTTGGGTACTTGCATTGTTTAATTCATATATTTCGGGCGTATTATAGTATTTGACAGTTGAAGCATCGCGGTTTAGTGTTTACTTGGTAGATTCTTATTTAAATTGCGTGTGAGTTTCGTATAGGAGGTGCAATTTCGAGTTTTAGTTACTGTAATCGTAAATTCAGCAGATTGTAGCGCAGTCATTAGGCATTTGTACAGGTTAGTTGATACATTCTTTGCGTGTTTCGCTTGCGTTATCTAGGCACGGATTCGTGTTTCAGTAACTGTTGTTCAACATCGATTAGAATGGACAGCGACTGCGATTGCTGTGTTCGGATGAGGGCTGATTTGGCATCCCTTCGCTCACAGCTGCAATCGGCGCTGACTTCGGTCGCGCAGCTTGAGGCTGTTGCCAATGGGCACCACTGTGGGGAGCCGGACTTGGGTATCACGGGGATGTCAACCTCGTGCCGTCTGTCCCCAGATCGGTCTGCCGCTGTGGTTGCCCCGGTTGCTGCCCGCAGTGGGGCTGAGCCCTCGCCTGTGGTTGATTGGGAGGTCGTTCCAAGGCGTGGCAGGCAGCGAAAGGCGTCCCCGGAGGCTGATCAGAAAGCCTCCCCGGTGCGTCTGACAAACTGGTTTCAGGCACTGTCTCTGGCTGAGCCAGATGCAGCTGCCTGCCCTTTCAGAGGATCATTCTCAGCCTTCAAGGTCCGGGCAATCGCAGAGGGTGGGCTTACTGGTAGTTGGGAGCTCCAATGTTAGGCGCGTAATGGAGCCCCTTAGGGATACGGCGGCTAAGGAGGGGAAGAAATCCAGTGTGCACTCCGTGTGCATTCTGGGAGGAGTCATTCCTGATGTGGAAAGGGCCCTTCCAGATGCCATGAAGAGCACAGGGTGCAGCCAGCTGCAGGTGGTGGCACATGTCGGCACTAATGACGTGTGTCGCTTTGGATCTATCTGATTTGGTGAAGGCTGCCGGTCTTGCTTACGAGATGAAGGCAGAGCTCATCATCTGCAGCATCGTTGACAGAACCGACTGCGGACCTTTGGTGCAGAGCCGGGTGGAGGGTCTGAATCAGAGGCTCAGACGGTTTTGCGACCGTATTGGCTGCAGATTCCTTGACTTGCGCCATAGGGTGGTGGGGTTTCGGGTTCCGCTGAATAGGTCAGGAGTTCACTACACTCAGCTGGCAGCTACACGGGTAGCGGAGGCTGTGTGGCGTGGACTGGGCGGTTTTTTTAGGTTAGAAGGCCTCGGGAAAGTGCGGGATGGGCTGCAATGTCAAAGGGTGCTTGGCAATTACAGGACGTGCTTGGATCAAGGAACAGTCGGAATTATAGTTATAAATTGTTGTAGTTGCTCTGGAAAAGTCCCTGAGCTTCACGCGCTAATAGAAAGCACAGAAGCTGACATCGTTATAGGTACAGAAAGCTGGCTAAAGCCTGAAATAAGTTCTGCAGAAATTTTTACGAAGTCTCAGACGGTGTTCAGGAAAGATAGATTAGGCAGAATTGGTGGTGGAGTGTTTGTCTCTGTCAGTAGTGGTTTATCTTGTAGTGAAGTCGAAGTAGATACTCCTTGCGAATTGGTATGGGTGGAGGTTATACTTAACAGCCGAATTAAGTTAATAATTGGCTCCTTCTACCGACCCCCAGACTCCGATGATACAGTTGCGGAACAGTTCAGAGAAAGTTTGAGTCTCGTAACAAATAAATACCCCACTCATACGGTTATAGTTGGTGGGGACTTCAACCTACCCTCCGTATGTTGGCAAAAATACTTGTTCAAAACCGGTGGTAGGCAGAAAACGTCTTCCGAGATTGTCCTAAATGCTTTCTCCGAAAATTATTTCGAGCTGTTAGTCCACGAACCCACGCGAATTGTAAATGGTTGCGAAAACACACTTGACCTCTTAGCCACAAACAATCCAGAGCTGATAGAGAGCATCATGACTGATACAGGGATTAGTGATCACAAGGTCGTTGTAGCTAGGCTCAATACCATTTCTTCCAAATCCATCAGAAACAAACGCAAAATAATTTTATTTAAAAAAGCGGATAAAGTGTCACTAGAAGCCTTCCTAAAAGACAATTTCCATTCCTTCCGAACTGACTATGCGAATGTAGACGAGATGTGGCTCAAATTCAAAGATATAGTAGCAACAGCAATTGAGATAATCATACTTCATAAATTGGTAAGAGATGGAACGGATCCCCCGTGGTACACAAAAAAAGGTCCGAACGCTGTTGCAGAGGCAACGGAAAAAGCATGCGGAGTTCAGAAGAACGCGAAATCCCGAAGATGGGCTAAAATTTACAGACGCGCGAAATTTGGCACGTACTTTGATGCGAGATGCCTTTAATAGGTTCCACAACGAAACATTGTCTCGAAATTTGGTAGAAAATCCGAAGAAATTCTGGTCGTATGTAAAGTACACAAGCGGCAAGACGCAGTCAATACCTTCGCTGCGCAGTGCCGTTGGTACTGTTATCGACGACTGTGCCACTAAAGCGGAGTTATTGAACGTAGTTTTCCGAAATTCCTTCACCAGGGAAGATGAATGGAACATTCCAGAATTTGAAACACGAACATCTGCTAGCATGAGTTTCTTAGAAGTAGGTACCTTAGGAGCTGCGAAGCAACTCAAATCGCTTGATACGGGCAAGTCTTCAGGTCCAGATTGTATACCGATTAGGTTCCTTTCAGATTACGCTGATACTATAGCTCCCTACTTAGCACTCATATACAACCGCTCGCTCACCGATAGATCTGTACCTACAGATTGGAAAATTGCGCAGGTCGCACCAGTGTTCAAGAAGGGTAGTAGGAGTAATCCATTTAACTACAGACCTATATCATTGACGTCGGTTTGCAGTAGGGTTTTGGAGCATATACTGTATTCAAACATTATGAATCACCTCGAAAGGAACGATCTATTGACACGTAATCAGCATGGCTTCAGAAAACATCGCTCTTGTGCAACGCAGCTAGCTCTTTATTCGCACGAAGTAATGGCCGCTATCGACAGGGGATCTCAAGTTGATTCCGTATTTCTAGATTTCCGGAAAGCTTTTGACACCGTTCCTCACAAGCGACTTCTAATCAAGCTGCGGAGCTATGGGTTATCGTCTCAGTTGTGCGACTGGATCCGTGATTTCCTGTCGGGAAGGTCGCAGTTCGTAGTAATAGACGGCAAATCATCGAGTAAAACTGAAGTGATATCAGGTGTTCCCCAGGGAAGCGTCCTGGGACCTCTGCTGTTCCTGATCTATATAAATGACCTGGGTGACAATCTGAGCACTTCTCTTAGATTGTTCGCAGATGATGCTGTAATTTACCGTCTAGTAAGGTCATCCGAAGACCAGTATCAGTTGCAAAGCGATGTAGAAAAGATTGCTGTATGGTGTGTCAGGTGGCAGTTGACGCTAAATAACGAAAAGTGTGAGGTGATCCACATGAGTTCCAAAAGAAATCCGTTGGAATTCTATTACTCGATAAATAGTACAATTCTCAAGGCTGTCAATTCAACTAAGTACCTGGGTGTTAAAATTACGAACAACTTCAGTTGGAAGGACCACATAGATAATATTGTCGGGAAGGCGAGCCAAAGGTTGCGTTTCATTGGCAGGACACTTAGAAGATGCAACAAGTCCACTAAAGAGACAGCTTACACTACACTCGTTCGTCCTCTGTTAAAATATTGCTGCGCGGTGTGGGATCCTTACCAGGTGGGATTGACGGAGGACATCGAAAGGGTGCAAAAAAGAGCAGGTCGTTTTGTATTATCACGTTATAGGGGAGAGAGTGTGGCAGATATGATACACGAGTTGGGATGGAAGTCATTACAGCATAGACGTTTTTCGTTGCGGTGAAACCTTTTTACAAAATTTCAGTCACCAACTTTCTCTTCCGAATGCGAAAATATTTTGTTGAGCCCAACCTACATAGGTAGGAATGATCATCAAAATAAAATAAGAGAAATCAGAGCTCGATCAGAAAGGTTTAGGTGTTCGTTTTTCCCGCTCGCTGTTCGGGAGTGGAATAGTAGAGAGATAGTACGATTGTGGTTCGATGAACCCTCTGCCAAGCACTTAAATGTGAATTGCAGAGTAGTCATGTAGATGTAGACAATATTGGATAGGGGACTGATTTAGTTTCGATTGTGCCCACTAGAGTGCCCTAAAGTAATAAAATGTTTTTCATAAACTGTTCTAGTATTTACATAAAGCGTTATTATGTCTGTGTGTATGTAAAATGTTACAAATGTGTTTTAGCAGTATGAATTATGCGTGAGTGTGGTTTAAGGTTAATATGAAGATAATTGTTTAACGAGTTATGTAGAGGGATTTAGTGTGGGAACATTTCGAAAAAGTATGGATGTGGACAAAGAGATTTTTGTAGAATAGATTTGTAAAGTAAGTTTATGGTAAAGGGAAAGTTAATTCAGGTATACATAACAATAGTAAATAACTTTATGGATAAACAAAACTTCAGTATATTAGATAATTATGTCGGTAAAAAGTGCAGTCGTTACGTTTACTATTTTGCGATTGGCTATTGATGTAAAGCGTGGACTAACGCAGGATTATGTTGTTTTGATATTGGCTGTTGAGTAAACTGACCAATGGTAAAGCAATATTCTTAGCGCGCCTTTCTCTGCTGGTAGAGAAGACGGAGTATTCTAGAGAGGAGTCGGAGCCTAGCCATGAAACAGGTCGGACGTGTGTAGTAGTAGTTCCGATGGAGATGATAAGTTGCCGGATCTAGCAGTGTTTCATAGATCAAAAGGGTGGTAAAGTGACGGCAAAGGCATAATTATTCCGATGGGTGTGTAGAAATTTCGGAATTTTTAAGTGAATTTTGTGACGAGAAAAGACATATAATCCGCATGGCGTATTGTGCAGGTCGGTGGCTAAAAGCTGTGACTGCATTAGTTACCGACAGACCTAATATTTGGCGAGCATTCTCGACCAAAAACAATACGTATTTTTGTAGCTATTACGTTTTCGGGAAATGCAACACCATAAACTTGCTAACCGGAGTGAATGAGATAGTGAGTGACTGCGTTAAGACTAGCACGGGCTTGGCAGTGATACTTGTTCACCTAAGTTTCAGAATATATTAATTAAGGAAAAAATTTCCAACCTTTCATTTCGTGTGAAAGCTTTCTCCCGAAGCGTAGATTTAGTGACTAATTGCAGACTGGTTCACGTCGAAGTACAGTAGGTTTTGCTTGGCTTTCCTACTGATGATCTGCTGAAACAATATTCATAGGTAGGTGCAGGTTCGTCGTAAAGGGACGGAAAGAACCGCGCCGCCGCATATTGTCTGTCCAGAATCACTTCACAGCACCTGTCAGTGCTGAAGGCTAACATTTTGAGGCATTGGTATGACAGCCATGACAACAAACACAAGAATCGTATCCGAGTTAGTCATTTGTTTACATTTACTACATTGGAGCAGAGGTTTATGGGACCTTTTCCTGCGATATGTCAGCGTATTGCCTTGCTGTTTATTATTATTTAATGAAGTTCCACGCACATTATGTCGCTGAAGTCCTCTTCGAAGGCTCTTTCCAATACCACAGGGAAAATATGCAGTGTAATTAAAAACCAAAACAGAGCCGACGTCGTAATTTGGCAGCTATGAACGTGAAAGTAGCTTGTGTAGGTCAGAAAATTCATCACATTTTTCGATAAACTTAGCGAGAACCGCACCTGCATACATTAATTCGTGCTGATTACATACGGGATGGCCTGTCGTAGTGCCTTACCCTATACACCTAGAGTTCATTAGCAACTGAATGTTTTATAAACATTTCAAGAGTTAATTGACGCGTCTCCTCGTGCATGTAGGCAACAACTTCTCATTTGAGTACTAAAGAAAAAAGCAGCACCAGTTAATTAATTCGCAAATTCTTGTTTATAGCCGTCCCGAAGACGGTCGTTCGATTTTATGATCGGGCACGAAGCCAAATAGTTGGCATTTCCTGCCCCGAACACGAGTCTACAAGAGAGGAAGATGGAGTGGCTGGTAATGACCCGTCCGAAGACAAGCGCGAGACTGCATTACGGCAGTCCAGGAAAAAGAGCGATCCAAGAACTGGAGCAGCCCGCTCGTCACAGCTGTAACATTAAGAGCGCCTAATTGCATGGAAGAATATTTCCGGCTCAGATAAAATGTTGCACTCAATTTTACTGGAAATTAATGAAGAACATGACTCCTTTTTATCACAGAGTCAGTCCTGTCTAGTTTCTCTTGACAAAAATACTACAGTTCAAGAGAAGGAACGGCCAGCTCCCAGTTCTCATAATGATCAAGCGAAAAACAAGCGAGAAACACAAATACATGACAAACGGGTGCTCAGTTGCAAGAAGCACAGAAAAAAGTTGTGGGATGTTCAGTATCAGATCCCTTGTAGATTTACCTACCTGTCTCCGTAGTCTGTTGCATCCAGTTCAAAGAGACTACTGTAGGTCTGCAACGGCAAAATTACCTGCGTAGTTGCAGGTGCCAGACTCTGTTCTCTACTAAGTTGTCCTGGGCATTTCTGGTTCCGTTCACAGTACACATCCCAGACATGCTTGTCTCCACTGTCAATGTTTCTCGTTGAGGAAAGACGGGCATAACGGCTACCCTAAGACTTTGTGATTTGAATATAAATAGCAATCGATCTAAAAAGTTCAAAATCAAAGGGTTTATAGTCAGGTTCTCCTTCTACCTGTCTCATTTTTTTGGACAAAACGACAACAACTAACTATTCAGTAATGCGAAAATTACCCATGTGATCACTGTCCCCGACGAGACAAGGGATATGGCCAAAGAGCTAACAAATTGAGAAAAAAAAACAGCTTTAACGCTGAAAAAGCGTATTGAGAGAAGAACTTATTTACAGAATAAATTACTTGTTGAAAGTAAAAAATGAATTACATGCTACATCATTTTTTCAAGGAAAGTGTATTATTACGTCCAATAGAAACTAGCGCGAAGTGATTCAAAATAATTTAGACACAGTTTTCGTACAAATAGTCGCTTTCGTCCTCACCACCAGCCGTGCATTGTTTGTAGGCCCACATTGTATATCCTCGGCACTTGACCTCGACCTTAATTTGGAAACCTTTTTCGGAAAACACTAATTGGCCCGTTTCCAATAATTCCTGTTTCCTTATCAAAATTATGAAGAGGACTATTTCTCTATGCAGCGCTTCGCAGATCTTTAACTCTCAAAACGAAAATTCTTCTGTCCAACAACAAGCGATATCTTTTCATGTTTTGAGGTGAAAACGGACTGACAACCTCCAACAACGTCATGTTGCCATCAGCTTCAAAACTTTCCTCGTCATCGTATTCCTTGGAAAATTTGTTGTAATGTCTTACGGAACCAAACTGCTCAGGTCATCGGACCCTAACATGCTGACATGAACTTCAAAACAAAGTATGTTGCTGGAAAAAATTAAAAAATGAACATTTGTGGTAACGGTGACTGAATTGTTAGTGACAAGGGAGTGTAATATTGAAGATTAGCTGTAATATGTAAAACAGTGGCAAGTCGTCAGTATGCACGGAAAAAAGCGATACGTTAAGACGCTGATATGAGTGTAGAACAAAAACAAGCAAGTCGTCAGTATGCACGGAAAAAAGCGATACGTTAAGACGCTGATATGAGTGTAGAACAAAAACATTGACGTCAATGTGTTTGGAACGGACGGGAGTTAAAGCGCATCAACAATGGAAATTTCTGCTTCGCTGCGGAATTTGGCTGAAGTGAATGGCGAGCAGGTGCGAGTGGAAATGTTCGTGGAACTGTGTGTAGGATGCAGATTGTCAACGTAGAGGAACGCTTATTAAGTACCTCCGCAGTGAGGTGCAACATAATTTCAAAAACCAGACGAATTAATAAGTGTTTTACAGACTATTTGTGAATCATTTGTGGTTCAAATGGCTCTAAGCACTATGGGACTTAACATCTGAGGTCATCAGTCCCCTAGACTTAGAACTACCTAAACCTAACTAACCTCAGGACATCACACACATCCATACCCGAGGCAGGATTCGAACCTGCGACCGTAGCAGCAGCGCGTTTCCGTACTGAAGCGCCTAGAACCGCTCAGCCACAGCGGCAATCAATTTACAGCAACCGTGTTTTGGAAAATGAAGACACTACATGCTCACGCGAGTGTAGCGTAAGAGACACTGACAGAAACTGGGGCTGTACGGAACAATAAATAGGAAGTTAATCTAATTATATCGCGCAGAAAAATAACATATGCGTGTAGTCAAAATTCTGTACTATGTTTAAATTTATTTTTATAAAACAGTTCGTGCCGAATCGATCTGTCATGTTGAGTATCGGAGCGGAGGGCGTGGATCTACACGACCCCGACCGGCGACTTTCCAGACCAGCAGCAGCATGGCTGCGGGTTCGGAATTCGAGACCTGAACGCGTCTTCCGGCCGGGCGTTGATCTCACCAACGACATCGGTCGGTTTCCAGCCGACGCACGGCCACTCCATTCGGCGTAGACTTACGACTTGTGACTACGACGACTCATCAAGGCAACGGCATTCAAGAAAATACAGGGGAACGGGAAATTTTGAACGTTACAGTTGGCAGCACTGTAGCGCCGACAGTTGTTCGAAACTTTGCACAACTGATGTGAACGCATTGCCATTTAGTAATAATGGTGCATTGCACTGGTGCGGAACGTGAAGTAGCTGCGAGAGCATTTTACAAAAGTGGTGATAGTGCGACTGCCGTGCAGAGAACATTTCGACAGCATTACCAGCTTGGACGTTATGGACGTCTCCCATCTGCGCATGCGATTACAACGTGGGTGCGTAATTTTGAAGAAACAGGATCTACCTTGAAAAAGAAACCTCCAGGTGGCATTCCAACGGTACGTACCCCAGAGAACATTGAACTGCAATCGAGAGAAGTCCTGGCCGCTCCTTTCGACAGCATGCATCTTCGCTAGGGATTAAGCGACGAAGTTTGCAGAGAACACTGCACGAATTAGACTTCCATCCCTATAAGTTGCAGATTGTGCAATACTTACATGAACGAGACCCAGCGTCACGTATGGAGTTTAGTAGTCAGATATTGGCCAAAATCAACGAGGTCGCGAATTTCCTTGGTAACTTGTGGATATCAGACAAAGCCTATTCCCACCTGAACGGATTCGTGAACAAACAGAATTTTCGTTATTGGGCACAGGGCAATCCTTGTGAGTTTCACCAGCGACCACTACATAGCGCCAAAGTCACAATATGGTTGCCGTATCATGTCATGGTGTTATCGGCCCTATTTCTTTGAACGTGAGGATGGTAATGCAGTGACAGTAACATCCGCTCGATATGTTGAAACGCTTCAATCATTCTTTACACCGAGACTGTAAGAGCTTAATCTTAACGTCGAAAACATGTGGTTTCAGCAGGACGGAGCCAAGTCACATACTGCTCGACAATCGATGGCAGCAGTTCGTCAATTATGTGGAAGACGCATTATTTCACGTAACGGTGACATTGCATGGCCTGCGAGATACCCTGATCTTAGTGTGTGCGACTTCTTCCTGTGGGGATATCTTAAAGGCAAGGTGTACCGTACACGTCCTGCAACAATCCATGAACTGAAGGAGAACATTGAAAACGAAATCACTGCCATTCCCCAAGATTTGCTACACGGCGCATTCCAGAGTTTTCATAACAGGCTGTTAGAGTGTGAACGCCGAATGGTTGCACATCTTTTCGATGTAATCTTTAAAAAGTAAAGAGACACTTTTGGACATTTTGATTGTAAAGACATACTGAATAATGGCATATTGAATACATTCACTTTCGTTAATAAATTACTAGCTTTATGAATTTATTCATAGAAATGACATTTCGAAATATCCCGTTTCCCTGCGCCACCCTGTATTTAAATACACTATTGTATAGAAGCTCACAAAGTAAATTAGACTCTTTCACCATGTAAGAAAGAAAAATTAAATACACTCCTGGAAATTGAAATAAGAACACCGTGAATTCATTGTCCCAGGAAGGGGAAACTTTATTGACACATTCCTGGGGTCAGATACATCACATGATCACACTGACAGAACCACAGGCACATAGACACAGGCAACAGAGCATGCACAATGTCGGCACTAGTACAGTGTATATACACCTTTCGCAGCAATGCAGGCTGCTATTCTCCCATGGAGACGATCGTAGAGATGCTGGATGTAGTCCTGTGGAACGGCTTGCCATGCCATTTCCACCTGGCGCCTCAGTTGGACCAGCGTTCGTGCTGGACGTGCAGACCGCGTGAGACGACGCTTCATCCAGTCCCAAACATGCTCAATGGGGGACAGATCCGGAGATCGTGCTGGCCAGGGTAGTTGACTTACACCTTCTAGAGCACGTTGGGTGGCACGGGATACATGCGGACGTGCATTGTCCTGTTGGAACAGCAAGTTCCCTTGCCGGTCTAGGAATGGTAGAACGATGGGTTCGATGACGGTTTGGATGTACCGTGCACTATTCAGTGTCCCCTCGACGATCACCAGAGGTGTACGGCCAGTGTAGGAGATCGCTCCCCACACCATGATGCCGGGTGTTGGCCCTGTGTGCCTCGGTCGTATGCAGTCCTGATTGTGGCGCTCACCTGCACGGCGCCAAACACGCATACGACCATCATTGGCACCAAGTCAGAAGCGACTCTCATCGCTGAAGACGACACGTCTCCACTCGTCCCTCCATTCACGCCTGTCGCGACACCATGGAGGCGGGCTGCACGATGTTGGGGCGTGAGCGGAAGACGGCCTAACGGTGTGCGGGACCGTAGCCTAGCTTCATGGAGACAGTTGCGAATGGTCCTCGCCGATACCCCAGGAGCAACAGTGTCCCTAATTTGCTGGGAAGTGGCAGTGCGGTCCCCTACGGCACTGCGTAGGATCCTACGGTCTTGGCGTGCATCCGTGCGTCGCTGCGGTCCGGTCCCAGGTCGACGGGCACGTGCACCTTCCGCCGACCACTGGCGACAACATCGATGTACTGTGGAGACCTCACGCCCCACGCGTTGAGCAATTCGGCGGTACGTCCACCCGGCCTCCCGGATGCCCAGTATACGCCCTCGCTCAAAGTCCTTCAACTGCACAGACGGTTCACGTCCACGCTGTCGCGGCATGCTACCAGTGTTAAAGACTGCGATGGAGCTCCGTATGCCACGGCAAACTGGCTGACACTGACGGCGGCGGTGCACAAATCCTGCGCAGCTAGCGCCATTTGACGGCCAACACCGCGGTTCCTGGTGTGTCCGCTGTGCCGTGCGTGTGATCATTGCTTGTACAGCCCTCTCGCAGTGTCCGGAGCAAGTATGGTGGGTCTGACACACCGGTGTCAATGTGTTCTTTTTTCCATTTCCAGGAGTGTATTATCACTCTAAACTGAAAAACATTTTTGTCATGTGCCATGTAATATCATGTGATGTAGAGATGATATCTTTTGCGTTATTCATTGTAGTATTTTCAGTACTGTTTCTGTAAAACTGTTTTGATTTCGCCTTGACCCATGGCAAACAAAAGCGTAAAATGAAAGAAACGACTGGTATAGTGTGTCCGCTCCGCCGGGTTTTATGGTGTTTCTCTGTCGGCCCGCGTCCAAATCCAACGAGAATCAGTCCCTAGCACACAGTAATCTGCAAACTGTACTCAGCTGAACAAACACATATGTATAAATATATAAAGCTATTAGTCATTATTACTGTGTAGCACCAATGAAATCAAATCTAGAGTCAAAGACGCCGTCAACTCAAATACTTTTGAATGTGCGTGTACAAATATTGTAATGTATGTCAATTTTCGAACTTGCGAAAACAAAAACTCATATTATTTGTGCAATAAAGCGACACTGAACGCTTAAGTAGAATGCCACTCACCGACTGCGAACAGGTGTGCTCCTGAAAGGGGGCAAAATATAACTTATCCAAATTTGGACATTAAAGACTGCGTGATTTTTCTAACTTATTATTAAAATGTCTGGAGTGTACAGTGATTGTTTTTATCTGAGACATAGCCTGAACAATATAGCTACCATCCCTGACAACTGCGATTATAGATAACAATGTCGTTTCTTGTCCTACAAAAGAAGCGGTCGTAATAGCCGCTAAGTCTTCTGTCTACCTTATTTTTGTTTTCGCTGTTCTCGGAGAAATAGTCATTTACGTTGAGGAGGTGTGTATGATGTAGTTGTTAATATATGTATGAAATTTTAGCCTTGTCGTTATTGAGAGTAACTTTCCGATCTCTCATATCAGTGTTTGACCATTTCAACAATTTCTAGCAATTATAGCTGCCGCGATGCCAGGAAACGGAACATCACTGGTGTGCAACAATCAGTCATCATTATGAGGCAATTTCAAATATTACAAAATACGAGGGGTAGCCAAAAAAACGGAATAATTTTTTGAAAGCTATATATTTTCAAACTGTTTACAAACCCATTTTATCCAGGCGCGCGGGGTAATCACACGGTCTATGACACCTTGCCACGGTTCGAGCGGCTTCCCTCGAAGGAGGTTCGAGTCCTCTCTCGGGTATGGATGTGTGTGTTGTCCTTAGCATCTTATTCCCTTCAAAATACTCTCCATTACAACGAATACATTTGTCCCACCGGTGCTCCCATTATTATAAACATTTCTAGTAGTCATCTTTAGAAATGGCTGAGAGTTCCTCCCTAGTTTTTTTCTTGACTTCATAAATGTTGTCAAATCGGTATCCTTACACGCCTTTTTTCATGCGTGAAAACAAGAAAACGTCGCACGGAACCAGGTCAGTAAGGTGCGTAGGTCACTGGAACCATGCATTTCTAGCCAAAAACTAGCAGAAATCGCTGTGTGTGAAGGTGCATTGTCATGGTGGAACATCCAGCCTCATGTCTGCAAGAAATGGGATCTTTTTTGAGGAACATTGTTGTGCAATCTTCTTAAAACTTCCAAATAAATGTATGATTGACAGTCTGTCCTGGGGCAACAAACTCTGAATGAATTACGCCTTTGGCATCAAAAAAGCAAAGCAGCATTGTTTGGATGTTTAATTTGGCTTGACGTCTTTTTTTTTTTGGATGGGGTGACGATGACGTCTTCCATTGACTTGACTGTTGCTTTGTTTTTGGATCGTAACCATAGCATCAAAGCATCAAGACTCATCACCTGTAATGACCTTTGACCGGAAATCCGCATGACTTTCAAGCTGTTGGCATATTTCATCTCGATGTTCCTTTTGATTGTCAGTCAGAACCCGAGGAACAAACTTGGCATCAACCATTTTCAATCCCAAATTTTTCGTTAAAATTCGCTGAACCGAGCTGTAAGATAACCCACTAATTTCTGACAGTTGATGAATTGTCTGTCGATAGTCTATGAGCACAAGCTCACGAATTGTTTCAATATTTTCGTCGATTCCAGCAGTCGATGGACGTCCAGAACGAGATTTGTCATCAATCAACATGCCACCATTTTTAAATCGAGCAAAGCGCTTGCACACCTGACCTTTCTCCACAACGTCATCTTGGTAAGCTGTTTTCAATATTAAAATAGTTACAACAGCACTTTTACCTAGTATAAAGCAAAATTTCACAGCTGTACGTTGTTCAGTTAATGTTGCCATCATAAAAAACGAAACAAGAACAAAACAGCGCTAGCAAAAATAGTCATTGCAGATGAGCAGAACAGGCGTGGTTGACAACAGAGGCGGCACTGAGCTAACAACGAATTGCGCTATGCATGCCTAACAACAGAAATGCGTACACAAGCTCCTCCCATGACAAATGACAATGTTATTCCGGTGTTTTATTTTTGTGTGTGTGTGGGGGGGGGGGGGGGAGGGGGTATCGCCTCGTATTTCATGTCTTTTTCCACAGCAGCAGCTGCAAAGCAGTTTAAAGCATTATAATAGCTTGCATAGCAAAGAGTTTATTTTATTACACTGTCAGTATTTACAATATTTTAGATTCAAGTTAGGTACAGCAGCTCTGGCCTTCACTACGAACGAAAGAATATTAAAGCATTTAAATTGTTAAGCGCTTTCTATGATAAAAGTGCAACCCACCAACAAACAGTAAATGCAAGGCCAGTATTTTATTCTCTTTATATAATCTCATTTCGTCGGCTTGCCTACGGAATTCTGACCTCTATTATATGCAAGTTTACATAATTTATAAGCAAGCTTGGTGTCGGAATATCAATTAATGTGCTTGTAAGCAAGAACAAAATGAAATAAGACCTCCCCCCCCCCTCCGCCCTCTGTCCCTTGAGAGGGTGAGAGACTCATAGCGGATCTTAAAACAGCATGCGCATGCTAACAAAGGGTCCCAAAGCCACCAGCATGTAATGGGCCACAGCTAGCGGGCTTGGAAGCATCTGCGCAGCATGAACAATGCGCAACACCAAATTTGCATTGGTGTATTGCGTCCATTGCAGGATGCCTAGAGCTCTAAGACGGTGATCGGTTAGACCTGATCTGATCTGGTTTACTACACCCCAGCACTGAAGACAACCGAGTGCCACCGGTCAGTTATGAAATCAATCCCGAAAGCAATACATAGTGTCATGTACTCGTAGGGGGTGGCGCACCTGTTGGGCAGTCTCTTACTTATAGACAGAGCATGCGATTTTTGGGCGTAGAGACTACTGCCAATGCCGCACTCTAGGTCGCCACCCACGCAAATGCTGCGCAGTACCAGCTCGTTGGCATAGCAATACAGTAAAAAGTATGGCCAGGCGTTGACTGAGGCCAGAGAGCAGCGGTTCCAAAGCAAAGGAGTACAATAACGCTGAGAGACGGCAGCTCTGTCTCGCCCACAGCAGGATGAGGATCGGCAGGGTGAGACGGCCGTTCTACAACACCCTGGACGTCGCACCGTGAAAGAGACACATCACTATCTCTACGATTGTGTCTGGGTACCGATGAGTCGTAGTACCACCGTTAAAAACGCGTGCTGAACCCTATCAAAGGCTCGGCTGAAGTCAAGAGAGGCCAAGATCCCACGTATTTGGCGCGCATGGGTAAGTGCAATCATGTCGTGATACTGACAGAGTGCAGCGCCGATGTTATGATCTCCCACTAACGATGCCTCTTCCATGAAAAGACATAACGGAGCGTCGGCTTGAGACGCACCACCACCAGTTGAGAGAAAATTTTCATGTCACTGTTGAGTAATATCAAGGGGTGATAACTGCAGATCCTGAATCCCCCTTGTGATTTATGAATGGGTACGATCAGTCTTTCAAAGAAGCTCCCAGGAACTGTACCATGGGAGACAGTAGATCATGGCAGGTGTCTGTACAGGCCGGCACCACCAATCGGTGGAAGGCCCAGTGGGATTCCAGAGGGAAGCTATCGGGTCCCAACAACTTACAAGCAGCTCCCATCTCTATTGCTTCAAGGACCTACGCCTGCGTCACATCTTCAGTCAAATCCATTGCTGAAGCCAGGGGGATCATGTCAAAAGTGAGCTGTAAGACCTTCACGATCACCTCCAGGGGGTGTTGGTCCTCGAAGTAGAGTCCTTGTGTAGAGGCTACGAAGGGCATTTCCCACAATGAGCATCTAGGCATCGTCTGTCTCCATGGTGACAACATGGATAAAGGCCCTTCACTGGCCTTGTCTTTCTCCAATAATATGATACATGGATGGTCCCTCCTGAGCCACTTCACGCCAAGGCGATCGTCCCCTCAAGGTGGAGGCATGTGAGTGTGGTGATCTGGGTCTTGGCACATCTCACCATCATCTGCTATGCACACAAGTGCAGCCATGTGTAACATTCCCAAAAATGCTGTAATAGAAGTCCGTGGAATGTCGCCTCCATGCCGCCACATCTTTATCATAGTGAATCAAGGTCTTCTGGAAGCCAGGCTTGGAGCAGAGTAACGAGCACGAAAAGGCAGACTCATAGGCATCGTACTGTTGAGTACAGGAGCCCCCTGTGTCCTCCATCAGCTGCTGACATTCCAGAAAATCGAGACTGGTCATATTCAACTTCCATGTACCACAGCCGAGCCATACTCACTGAGAGCTAAGGGTGACAGCATAGATGTGAGCTGCATGGTCATAAAACGATACTAGCCAAATTTGAGTAACTCTCGTACCCCTGGTAATGGAGCTTGAGATATAAACCCGATCGATGCAGGTAGATGAAGGGCTAGTGTAGTACATAAAGCAGGACCAATCGCCTTTAATGTGTTCCCACAAGTCCACAAGCTGAAGGTTATTGACAATTGTGGCAAGATCTGTGCATACAGAGTGACATGGTAACTGAGCCTTGGGTGTCAAAGGCGGGCTGTCCACTCAGCCACAGCGCTTTTACATCAACAGCTCCTCAAAAATCCTTTATACTCTACATTTGTACAATATGTTACACACACCTTTTAGGAAAAATGTTCATGTGGTGCTGTAAGCAATGTAGACTCATAGTGCTGGAAGAGATGATGTCATATCTGAGCATGTGCAGTCGAAAACAGACAGCTACATCCCTTCTCTGAGTTGATCATGGCTTGTATATCATTTCAGCACACGACATCAATTCCCAGTTGTCGCAGACAGAGTGCTAATAAACTTTTTTTTTGTTTTATTTGCACACCAGCACACATTCGAAGAGAAACGCCGTAATTTTAGAGCAATTTCCAGCTTGCATTCGAAGGGAAATGGCGTAATTTTAGTGTTAATTTCAGCTCATATTTGAAAAGAAATGATATAACTTGATTGCGAATTTACAGTGTGCTCTAGCACATCTGAAAATTATAACCGGCCGCCGCTGTGAATCCGTATGGCCAGATGGTGATTTGAACTATCATCCTGTTGAATAAAAATCGTATCTCATACTCTCTATGTCATCCACACCGATCATAATGCAGGGTGTCTGCACCGAAATGTCCTGTTTTTTTTTCAGGTGGTTAATGACAGTGAATCTTTCTTTACTTCAAGACTGAGTTGACTGGTCCGTTGGGTCCAGAAGAACCTGAAGTTGCTGCTTAGTTATTGTGAACATTTAGCGCACTTTAATATTTTCATTGTTGTCTGCCCAAGCGAAAATGGCGTCATTCAGGAGAAGGAGCAAACTGTGCTTTGCTAGGTAGAATTTAAATCCATTGTTATGGTGCAAAGGCAGCTTCGTTCTTTTTACAAGAAGTAGCACCAAACGCGAATAAAGATTTTAGTAAGAAGAAAAAAAAAATATTTATTGTGTAAAATGAATGGACGAAAATGGGGAAGAAATGGCTTTAAATATTTTTGTTATTTACTCTTTCAGTACGAACTTTGTTGTAGAACCCCCTTTTTTACGTGTGGTAATAAAAATTCATTTACACAGAATTAAGCACATTTAAAATTACGTTAACTTTAGCAACCTTCTCATGCTGATAAATTCAAACTAACTGATTAATAACATTTATGACTTTGAAAATTATTTAAATTAATTTTTTTACGTATTGCTGCCTTGGCACATATTTTCTAGATGCAGCGGGTTTTTAAATATTTACTGAATTCTTTCCCGGCGTTAGCTATGGAACACAAGACTGTCTCTGTTAGCATAAAATGGTTAAATATTTCCAAGCCGACCTGAACGTTTAATTATCATTGACAAAACATTTCCTAATTCACTGCTAATTTTACCTGCTCCCGATTTACGGGTTTGGTTAATTTAATAGCGGAACAATTTTTTTAATGTGCCGCCGCTGCAAATCGTTCGGTCGCGGCACAGCCCAGCAACACCAAAGATAATCGCTAAAAATTATAGATGACATGGGCAAGCTAATTTACATTAGTAATACACAATTTTGATAAATTATAATGTATTTAGACCATAACAATAATTAAAATTACACACCTTTATAATTTCTCCTCAAATGGCGGCTAAAGATAGATACAGACAAAAGAAGTATACTCATTCATATAATGCTACGTCACAGGTTCCTCTCTCCCTTAGTCCTCGAGGAAGACGACAAAGAATGCTCATTATGTAGTGCTATTTATATTATTACTGATTATGACTATCTCTTTGTAATCTTACAACATTATTTTCCTCTGTGGCTACATTTTACATTTTTTCATCGCAGATATTAACATATTCCGTAATTACATTATGAGTATAGAAATATTAAAATCATAAATACATCGAGCGTATACAGTACAATTAAATGTCATTTCATTTTATTAATAGCGTGTGTGCTGCCAGGGAACGTTACAAGATAAAAACATGGCGTAGATTCTTTCCTGATAACGGAAGCATTCTGAAGCGGTGTGCAGGCAGTCGGCACGTCTTTGAAGAACAATGTCCGTCAAACATTTCAACAAAGTCCCCGCAAACCAATACCTCAGGCTACACAGAAATTTCATGCGTCACGCAGAACCACTCATAAAGCCCTCAAACAGCGGATGCGTCTGTTTTCATACAAGGTGCAGATTCTGTAGACCATAAAGCCCATTTGGATTCCATGTATAACCGTTTACCCGGATGTATCAGAATCCTGGTTTTTTTCTTTTCAAGTGTAATGTTTTCTTATGAGGCCATGTTCTATGTCTCTGGAACTCTGAACAAGCATAACGTTCCCATTTTGGAACCACATAACCCACACAGTATCAGTGTGAAGGTGCAAGACAGCCTGAAAATGAATGTTTGGTTCAGCCCATTGTGTGACAAGATGATTGGATCATTCTTATTTGGTGAGCAGGGACAATATACGTAGATACGATGGAGATACTTGCTTTTTCCCAGCTTCAAGACCTGCAACCAAACCTTTAGTTTCATCAAGATGGTGCTCCACCTCACTGGTGATTGGATGTTTGGACAACAGTGAATCGAAGGACAATGGCTTGAATGAGATGGACCTGCGAACTGCATTTTTTTTCTCTGTGGCTACGTGAAGGAAGGGCGCTCGCCAATGCAGCAAAGGACCTTTAACACCGCCGCACTCGGACTGTGGAAGTCGTTAGTACCATTCCCCTGGATGTGTTGCAGCGGACCTGGATGGTAATTGAATACAGACTAGATATTATTTGCACCATCACAGGGGCTCACGTGGAAGTGTTTTCATTTGACGTCGTAATTCTTTTTTTAAATCTTATCTTGACATAAACTTATTTTGGAGAAGGAAATAAATTCATTTCACTTAATTTTGTGTTGGAAACAAATTTAAACTAGAGAATTACAGTGTAAACACACTGTATTACATCCCAAAGACTGATTTCTGTAAGATGTACATGTTTTTTCAGAAAAAGAATTTATTAGTATAACGCGCGGAAATTAGATAACCAGCGTTAATTTTCCATTAGTCCTCTAAATTTTAAGATGCTTTTGTATGTCTTACCACTTAAAACAATGGTGGAAAGCTATCCCATTTGCTTCGTGAATACTGTATCCCTTGTTTCTGTGGTATTATCCGCGTTTTCGGAAATTTGTATGACAACTAAGAATTGTGAATTTCATTCCTATCCAGTGCAAGGACGCTCTATTCGTTAGTCGTACTAAATAATACTCCTGACCCCCATTTAAAAGACCACACTGGTGTTTTTGGAGCGCCGTAGATGGTGTAAATATAGTACCTCGTGAACTTATACTGAGCACTCACAGCTCTTCTCACACACACAGGCAATAAGTTCACTGGACAAAATACAGTGTGTCCATAAAAGAATGTCCCAGTTGTATATTTTAATACGAGGCGTGTTTTTTAAGTAAGGTCCGTTTAAACACAAGTACACAACGAAAGGTTATTAAAAAATAAAAATTATTTTCAGGAATTGCATACTTCACTCTATTTTTCGACATAGTTGCCAATTTTGTTCAAATACGTATCGTACCTCTCAACCAACTTTAAAATACCCTCTTCACAAAAACTTGCCGCCTGCTCCGGCAATCAAGAGTTCACTGCTGTTTTCACGTCGTCGTCATCATTGTAATGGCTGCCACTGAGGTGTTGTTTGAGGTGTAAGAACAGATGGTAATCGGTCGGCGCAAGATCAGGACTGTAACATTCAAGCCAAAATTATCCAATAAATCGCGGGTCTGACCTGCGGTGTGAGGTCTTGCATTGCCATGGAGAAGGACAATTTCCTTTGTCAGCATGCCGCGTCTTTTGTTTTGAATCGCTCTGCGTAGCTTTCTCAGGGTTTCGCAATATGCTTCTGCACTGATAGTGGTTCCTCGTTGCATCAAGTCGACCAAAAAAACACCACGCCTATCCCAAAACACAGACGCCATGCTTTTGCTCTGGGACGGAGTCTGTTTGGCCTTCATCTCTACAGGCGAGTGTGTGTGTCTGCATTCAATGCTCTGTTGCGAAACCCATGTTTCGACTCCAGTTACGATCTGACTCAAGAAGCCATCACCTTCTTCGTGATAACGAGTCAAGAACTTCAACGCACACTCAAATCTTTGGTTTTTGTGGTCCTCTGTTAGGAGTTTCAGGACCCAGTGGGAGCACAGTTTCCTAATCTTTAGGTGTTTATAAACAATGTTGTAAAGCACTGATCTCGACACGTCAGGAAATTCGTTTGAGAGACCTGTAATTGTGAAGTGCCTGTTGTCACGAATCCTCGCTTCAACTGAAGCCACCAAATCGTCTGTAATCAAAATAGGCGACCGGAGCGTCCTCATCATGGACGTTGTCACGGCCATATTTGAATTCTCGTACCCACTTATGCATTTTGCTTTCACTCATAACAGTATCACTGTTGTTGTGGTCTTCAGTCCTGAGACTGCTTTGATGCAGCTCTCCACGCTACTCTATTCTGTGCAAGCTTCTTCATCTCCCAGTACCTACTGCAACCTACATCCTTCTGAATCTGCTTGGTGTATTCATCTCTTGGTCTCCCTCTACGATTTTTACCCTCTACGCTGCCCTCCAATACTAAATTGGTGATCCCTTGATGCCTCAGAACATGGCCTACCAACCGATCCCTTCTTCTAGTCAAGTTGTGCCACAAACCTCTCTTCTCCTCAATCCTATTCAACACCTCCTCCCACAGTATCACTGTACACTTCGCAAATCTGTCGATGAATTTCTACAGCAGACAGGTTCCTTGCTAACAAAAACCGTATCACTGAGCGAACCTCACACGCGGCGGGCGAGATCACAGTCTTCAACATTTTGAAAGCACAGAATAGAACAGTACAGGTTAGCTACAGAGCTTAAACTGAGCAGAGTTGTTCCCGAGGCATGCCGGTACACGACACACGCGCTCGTTGCGGTATGCGCGCGACCTACTGGTGCCTACAACAAAACGGACATTACTTAAAAAACACGCCTCGTAGTATCAACTTTAAGCGTCGTAGTGCGATGGCTCAAGGTCGCAATTAAAAGTCACTCCAACAGCTTTAGATAAGTGCTTGCACCAGTACTGCTTTGTTGTTTTAACGCTTGTAGCGTCACACACGCAAAATAATGACTCCCGAGCGTAAAGCGTTTAGTATTCTGCAGTTTGCAAAGAGTGAATCCGTAATTTCAGTTCAACGGACATTTCATTTAAAGTTTGGCAAAGACATCCATGGATGGTATTGTCAATTCGAAACGATCCTATATGTATATAAAACGAAAAGAATTGGGAGGACCAAGAGAGTCTGAAGAGGCCGCTGACTGTGTCAGAACATCCTTAGCTTCGTAGTCTTTTAGGAAAGCGAGTCTTTAACTTCAGTTCGTAAATACGACAGTGTGGAATGTTTGAAAAAAGCTTTACACATGCCTCCAAACTCTTACAACTGGTATGTGCGTTAAACTTACATGACTAAGGTATATATTATACCTTTGCAAGTGAAGTGTTGCAACAGGAAGATGACTTTCTTGATCGTGTGGTGTTCAGTGCTAAGGTAACTTTTCATCTATGTGAAGGAAAGTAGCCATAATGTTCGTTCAAATGGTTCAAACGGCTCTGAGCACTTTGGGACTTAACATCTGAGATCATAAGTCCCCTAGAACTCAGAACTACTTAAACCTAACTAAACTAAGGACATCACACACATTCATGCCCGCGGCAGTATTCGAACCTGCGACAGTAGCGGTCGCGCGGTTCCAGACTGTAGCGCCTAGAACCGCTCGGCCACTCCGGCCGGCCATAATGTTCGTATCAGGGAGTCAGAACATCCTCATGAACGAGTACAATATCAAAGAGATCATCCAAAATTAACCTTTTTCCGCACTGTGTCCCGAACTCAAGAGTAAGGACCATGTTTTTTCGCTGAACCTATTATAATAAGGATGGCCTATCTGGGTACATTGTAAGAGTGGCTCTTTCCCCAATTAGAAGATAAACCTGAAAGCTTCATTTTGGCATCGAGATGGAGTCTTTCGCCATTAGTATCTCTTTGTACGAATGGTCATAATGGTCAATATGACAGATCTCTTTTCCGCTGGCCTCCACGTTTAAGAGACCACATGCCATGCAATTTTTCTCTTTGGAGCATTACAAAAGATCTTGTCCATGTTCCGCCAGATTTGAGGCACAGAACTAAAGACGCTATTGTTTCCATCATTCCAGACTTGTAAACGAAAGTGTGGGTTCAAATTGTTCAAATTGCTCTCAGCACTATGGGACTTAACATCTGAGGTCATCAGTCCCCTAGCACTTAGAATTACTTAAACCTAAGTAACCTAAGCTAATCACACACATCCATGCCCGAGGCAGGATTCGAATCTGCGACCGTAGCGGTCGCGCGGTTCCAGACTGAAGCGCCTACAACCGCTCGGCCACACCGGAAGGCTGAATTGCGGGAAGAATTGGGTTTTAGGTTGGATGTGTGACGTATGACTAATGGTAACCGTATTGAACATTTGTGACAGAAATTAGGTTAGCTTACCTCCAGTCTGATGTATGACTTGAAATATACCATTGAAACTGAAAAATTCTGTAATCGACACTCTACATAGGTTTATCACAAATGATTGGACCGATTTAATAGATTTGCTGTAGCTATATTACTTGACATATTGTCACAAGGTTTCGCACAAACACACATAGAAAACTCAAAAAGTATTTTTGAGATATTACAAGTGCAGCATGCAACCGTAGCTGAAGTATATCATGCGTGGCAAAATGGTCCTGTCCAACTGAAGCAACTACGGTGCACCGAGGGCCATAGATAACAGATGTAAATAACATCTGCGGAGACGTGTATGGGTGAATAGAGACGTGCAACTGTTGAGCAACTGAGCGCCCAGACGAACCAATGGTCCTCCAACAGTGTCTGCTCAACGACCGTTTAGGGCACGTATCTACAAATGGGCCTCTGTAGCAGGTGCCTGGCTCATGCACTGATGCTGACTGTTGTTCACCGGCGACGAAGGCTGGACTATGCAAGATAACACCGCAACTGGACGTTCACTGGGTGGCAACAGATGGCCTTTTCAGATGAATCACGTTATATGCTTCATCGGCGTGAAATGCCCGAAAGCAAACACCCAATAGCAATCGTCAGAGGGGTCCAGGCCACAGTAGGGACGGTTGTGGTCTGGATCATCTCGTCATTCTGGAAGACACAATGAATCAACACAAGTATGCGTCTATCACCATGGCGATCCCTACATGGAACTTGTTTTTTATCAGCACCATCTATCATCTACAATGCAACGTCTCATGCAGCTCACAGTGTGCGTATGAGATTGTAATATCACCAGGATGAGTTTATAGTATTCCCTTGGCTACCAACAACCTGAACTTAAACCCAATAAAGAATCTGTAGGGGCACGTCCATCGGAATCTTCGCGCCATTGGATTCCCAACAAAGAAAACTTGTGCAGCTGCCCACGACACTAGAGTCGGTAGGCCTCCACATCAGTGTAGGACCTTCCAGAAGCTCACCGATTCTTTTCCTGCACTTCTCGCAGTGATTCCACCGTACAAAGGGTGGTTATTCAGGCTTTTGACAAGTGGTTACATTACAGTGACTGGACAATGTATAATAACCTTGTATTAGTAACACTGGTGATAGTACAATAGTCGCTTTGGAGCGCTGCAGATGGTGCAGAACTGTAACCAGGCATCCATGTGACCCTCAAATGCTGAGGTAAACCATGGAAATGAAGAGTATGTCCGAACCGATCGGTTGCTCAGCCTGGTAAGATAGGTCGACGTGGAAACGTAAGAGGACAGCAGGAAGGAGATATCCCGTGAATGAAGATGCCCTACTTGTTAGCGTTTCAACATGAACTGTCCAACATGTCTAGGAGGAATGGTGCGCCACGTAGCAACCATGTAGCACAGTGTAAGAACAGTGTTTGTAAAAACGACAGGGACTGGAGGTGAGTACGACACGACACCAATGACAGTCGGTTTCAGACCCGATAGTAACTGTTGTCAGCAAATGTAGCTCCATCTTAAACAGTTTCCGAGTGAAATTTAGGAAGGGTCTTGCATGGAACGAATGTTCGGAGATAGATACCTTGCTAATAAGGCAGATTATCCATCACAGAGACCCACAAAACTGCACGCATCCAATGGGCCAACCAATGCAGGTATTAGCTGGCTATAGATGTATTGTGTGAACACCACCGTGTTCAGAGGGCTGCGCACAAAGGTTCCTTGTTTGACAAACACTTAGGTACCCTGCTGCATCTCTACTGGCCCTCTAAACCAAGGGTTCCCACACTTTTCCTCGGACGGAACACTTTGAAAATTCTGGTACTCTGATGGAACACGTTGTTCATTTCGAAGGATAATAAAACTTTGAAAATTGAAAAAAACTTGCTTGATTAAGGGATTATTTCAATTTATTAGTAGTTTTTCGCGGAGCACTTAATCAATGCCCGCAGAACGCCAGTGTTCGGCGAATACGGTTTGGGAAACACTGCTATAAAACAACGGGACTTAATCTTGCAGAAAAAGCCTGGGACTGTTTGGAACAGCGGGTGAAGCGCAGCAGTTAACATCCCGCAAATTGGTAGCTCGTAAGGGCAGAATCATCAACAACTGGATATGGCATACAGTGTGGAGACTCTTCCTCACCGAATTGAGGCAGTGAACAAAGCCACAGATAGAGTTAACGTGATGTCTTCTGCAAGGGACTAATGTCTTGTTTAGTGAGCTTTGTTGTTGTTGTGGTCTTCAGTCCTGAGACTGGTTTGATATAGCTCTCCATGCTACTCTATCCTGTGTAAGCTTCTTCATCTCCCAGTACTTACTACAACCTACGTCCTTCTGAATCTGCTTAGTGTATTGATCTCTTGGTCTCCCTCTATGATTTTTACCCGCCACACTGCTCTCCAATGCTAAATTTGTGACCCCTTGATGCCTCAGGACATGTCCTACCAATCGGTCCCTTCTTCTTGTCAAGTTGTGCCACAAACTTCTCTTCTCCCCAATTCTATTCAATACCTGCTCATTAGTTATGTGATTTACCCATCTAATCTTCAGCATTCTTCTGTAGCACCACATTTCGAAAGCTTCTATTCTCTTCTTGTCCAAACTATTTATAGCCCATGTTTCACTTCCATACATGGCTACACTCCATACAAATACCTTCAGAAATGACTTCCTGACACTTAAATCTATACTCGATGTTAACAAATTTCTCTTCTTCGGAAACGCTTTCCTTGCCATTGCCATTCTACATTTTATATCCTCTCTACTTCGACCATCATCAGTTATTTTGCTCCCCAAATAGCAAAACTCCTTTACTACTTTAAGTGTCTCAATTCCTGATCTAATTCCCTCAACATCATCCGACTTAATTCGACTACATTCCATTATCCTCGTTTTGCTTTTGTTGATGTTCATCTGTTCATCTTATATCCTCCTTTCAATACACTGTCCATTCCATTCAACTGCTCTTTCAAGTCCTTTGCTGTCTCTGACAGAATTACAATGTCATCGGCGAACCTCAAAGTTTTTATTTCTTCTCCGTGGGTTTTAATACCTACTCCGAATAATTCTTTTGTTTCCTTTACTGCTTGCTCAATATACAGATTGAATAACATCGGGGAGAGGCTACAACCCTGTCTCACTCCCTTACCAACCACTGCTTCCCTTTCATGTCCCTCGGCTCTTATAACTGCCTTCTGGTTTCTGTACAAATTGTAAATAGCCTTTCGCTCCCTGTATTTTACCCCTGCCACCTTTGGAATTTGAAAGAGAGTATTCCAGTCAACATTGTCAAAAGCTTTTTGTAAATATACAAATGCTAGAAACGTAGGTTTGCCTACCCTTAATCTTTCTTCTAAGATAAGTCGTAAGGTCAGTATTGCCTCACGTGTTCCAATATTTCTACGGAATCCAAATTGCTCTTCCCCAAGGTAGGCTTCTACTAGTATTTCCATTCGTCTGTAAAGAATTCGCGTTAGTATTTTGTAGCTGTGGCTCATTAAACTGATTGTTCGGTAATTTTCACATCTGTCAACACCTGCTTTCTTTGGGATTGGAATTATTATATTCTTCTTGAAGTCTGGGGGTATTTCGCCTGTCTCATACATCTTGCTCACCAGATGGTAGAGTTTTTTCGGGACTGGCTCTCCCAAGGCCGTCAGTAGTTCCACTGGAATGTTGTCTATTCCCGGGGCCTTGTTTCGACTCAGGTCTTTCAGTGCTCTGTCAAACTCTTCACGCAGTATCGTATCTCCCATTTCATCTTCATCTACACTCTCTTCCTTTTCCATAATATTGTCCTCAACTACGTCGCCTTGTATAGACTCTCTGTATACTCCTTCCACCTTTCTGCTTTCCCTTCTTTGTTTAGAACTCGATTTCCATCTGAGCTCTTGATATTCATACAAGTGGTTCTCTTTTCTCCAAAGGTCTCTTTAATTTTCCTGTAGGCAGTATCTATCTTACCCCCAGTAGATAAGCCTTACATTTGACCTCTAGCCATCCCTGCTTAGCCATTTTGCACTTCCTGTCGATCTCCCTGAAACTCTGTACAACCTCTGGTTCTTTCTGTTTATCCAGGTCCCATCTCCTTAAATTCCCACCTTTTTGCGGTTTCTTCAGTTTTAATCTACAGCTCATAACCAATAGATGTGGTCAGAGTCCACATCTGCCCCTGGAAATATCTTACAATTTGATACCTGGTTCCTAAATCTCTGTCTTACCATTATGTAATCTATCTGATACCTTCTAGTATTTCCAGGATTCTCCCAGGTGTACAACCTTCTTTTATGTTTCTTGAACCAAGTGTTAGCTATGGTTAAGTTATGCTCTGTGCAAAATTCTACCAGACGGCTTCCTCTCTCATTTCTTTCCCCCAATCCATATTCACCTACTAAGTTTCCTTCTCTCCCTTTTCCTAATCTCGAATTCCAGTCACCCATGACTATTAAATTTTCGTCTCCCTTCACTACCTGAATTTTTTTCTTTTATCTCATCATACATTTCATCAATTTCTTCATCATCTGCAGAGCTAGTTGGCATATAAACTTGTACTATTGTAGTAGGTGTGGGCTCCGTGTTTATCTTGGCCACAATAATGCGTTCACTATGCTGTTTGTAGTAGCTTACCCGCACTCCTATTTTTTTATTCATTATTAAACCTACTCCTGCATTACCCCTATTTGATTTTGTATTTATAACCCTGTATTCACCTGACCAGAAGTCTTGTTTCTCCTGCCACCGAACTTCACTGATTCCCACTATATCTAACTTAAACCTATCCATTTCCCTTTTTAAATTTTCTAACCTACCTGCCCGGTTAAGGGAACTGATAGTTCACGCTCCGATAAGTAGAACGCCAGTTTTCTTTCTCCTGATAACGACGTCCTCTTGAGGAGTCCCTGCCCGGAGATCCGAATGGGAGACTATTTTACCTCCGGAATATTTTACCCAAGAGGACGCCATCATCATTAAACCTTACAGTAAAGCTGCATGCTCTCGGGAATAATTACGGCTGTAGTTTCCCCTTGCTTTCAGCCGTTCGCAGTACCAGCACAGCAAGGCCGTTTTGGTTAGGGTTACAAGGCCAGATCAGTCAATCATCCAGACTGTTGCTCCTGCTACTACTGAAAAGGCTGCTGCCCCTCTTCAGGAACCATGCTTTTTTTCTGACCTCTCAACAGATACCCCTCCGTTGTAGTTGCACCTACGGTACGGCCATCTGTATCGCTGAGGCACGCAAGCCTCCCCACCAACGGCAAGGTCCATGGTTCATGGGGGCGGGGGGGTTGGTGAGCTTACTAGACACATTTTCAGGGTGAAAATAACAGCAGGTAACAATTTGATTTTCTATTGCCTTTTTCGTGGAGTCCCTTGTTTGACAGGGACAGCTGGTTTTTGGCACGCTTAGGTACGGCTGAAGTTTAAGAGAGAAGTCAGGAAGAATTAGTACGCAAAGAAGCTGGATACGGAAGTGCTAAGGAATGGAGAGATTTCTATGAGGCTATAGATACTGCGATAAGGAATAGCTCAGTAGGCAGTTCAGTTGAAGATTAATGGGCATCTCTAAAGAGGGCAGTCACAGAAGTTGGAAAGAAAACCGTTGGTACAGAGAAGGTAACTGATACAAAGCAGGTAACAGCGAAGAAACAATGGGTAATAGAAAAAATACTTCAGTTGATAGATGAAAGAAGCATTTACAAAAATGTTCAAGGTAACTGAGCAATACAGAAATATGAGTTACTTAGGAATGAAATAAACAGGGAGTGCAGGAAAGCTGAGGCGAAGTGGCTGCATGAAAAACGTGAAGAAATAGATAAAAAAATGATTGTCGGAGAGAATGATTCAGCATATCAAAACAATTTTCGGCGAAATCAAAAGCAAAGATGGTAACGTTAATTAAACGCAGAGGAGAAGGAGAATAGGTGGAAACAGTACGTTGATGGTCTCTGTAATGGGGAGGACTTGTTTGATAATGTGATACAAGAAGAAACAGAAATCGACAGGGAAGAGATAGAGAGTCCTGTATAATAATCAGAATTTAAAAGACTACTGGAAGACTTGAGTTCAAAGAAGGCACAATGGACAGATAACATTCCATCGGAAATTCTAAACTCATTGGGGGAAGTGACAACCAAATGGCTGTTCACGTTGTAGTGCAGAATCTACGAGACTGCTGTATGCCACCAGACTCTATGCAAAACATCATCCGCACAATTCCGAAGATAGCAAGAGCCGACATGAGCGAGAATTATCGCACTATCGACTTAACAGCTCATGATTCCAAGTTTCTGACACGAATAATATTCTGAAGACTAAAAAAGAAAATTGAGGATCTGTTAGATGACAATCAGATTGGATTTAGGAAGGTAAAGGCACCAGAGAAACAGTTCTGACGTTGTACTTGAATAAAAGATACGCTCGTAGGATTTGCTGATATAGAAAAAGCGATCGGCAGTGTAAAATGGTGCAAGAAGTTCGAAAGTCTGAAAAGGTAGGGGTAAGTTGTAGGGAAAGGCGGATAACACACAATATGTGCAAGAACCGAGAGGGAACAATAAGAGTGGAAGACCAATAACGAAGTGCTCGGATTAAAAAGGATGTAAGACAGGGATGCAGTCTTTCGCTCCTACTGTTCAGTCTATACATCGAAGAAGGAATGTCGGAAATGAAGAAATGTTTGAGAGTGGGATTAAAATTTAAAGCGAAAGAATGTCGGAGACTCGCTGATGACATTGCTGTAAGTGAAAGTGAAGAAGAATTACAAGCAGGATCTGCTAAGTGTAGAAAAAATGTAAGTTAATGCGAATGAGTAGGAAAACTAAACTTTTAATGTTCGGATACAGCATTAGTCGTGTCCTGCTTGACACAGTCACGTCGTTTGAATATCTGGGCATAACGTTGCGAAGCGGTATGAAATGGACGGAGCAAGTGAAGATTGTGGACAGCATATAGGAAGCTAGTGTTACCTATTCTTGAGTACTGCTCGAGTGTTTGGGATCCGTTCCATGTCGGGTTGAAGGAAGACATCGGAGCAATTCAGAGGCGAGCTGCCAGATTTTTTACCGGTAGGTTCGATCAGCATGCAGATGTTACGGATATGCTGCAGAAGCTCAAGTGCAAATCCGCGGAAGGAAGAAAACATTCACTTCGAAGAATACTGCTGAGAAAGTTTAGAGAACTGGCATCTGAAGCTAACTGCAGAACGATCCTTCTGCCACCGACATACATTTCGCATAGGGACCACGAAGATGAGATACAGGAAATTGGGGCTCACACGGAGGCATATAAACAATCGTTTTTCCCTCGCTCTATATGCAAGTGGACCAGGAAAGGAAACAACTAGTTGTGGTACAGGGTACCCTCCGCCACGCACCGTATGGTGACTTGTGGAGTATGTATGTAGATGTAAATGTGAATGAATAGAATGAACAGTCTAATGAGAGCAGAATGTGGACTGAGAGTAAGACGAAGGAAGACGAAAGTAGCGAGAAGTACCAGAAATGAGAACAGCGAGAAACTTAACATAAGAATTAGTGGTCACGTAGTAGATGAAGTTAAGGGGGTCTGCTATTCAGGCAGCAAAATAACCAATGTTGGAAGGGATAAAGAGGACACAAAAGGCAGCCTAGCTCTGGACAAAAAGGGTGAGCTGTGCGTGGCTCGTCTTCCCACCATCGTGTATTTTACACTCTGTTTTTAACGTACTTCTATCTCATCATGTTAATTTAAATTACTACTGTCACTGAGTTGCTGCTTTGCCTGGCCGTGGCTGGAGCTAGCAGCGCGTATCGATATATCCCTTAGCGTAGTATCTTTGCTCGATTGCTATTACTTCACGGTCGTTGTCTGTCATAGTCGGTTCGGGTTGCGAGTTCAGGCTGCCAGTCAGTTGGAACGTGTCTGAAGCGCAATCCGGACCTGCCGGTAGGGAGTTGCAATGCGGCACTAGTGCAGGCGGGTTGGAGCAGCAGTGAGGTCTGTGTCGACATGGCTCGCCCGACCATTGCCGCCACCCATCACTTGAGCCGGGCCACGGTCTTGGTGGATCGTCGGTCGGTCGGCCAACCAGACGACGCGTTTTGGCTCGCTGATCGTTCATGAGTCAGCTGTGTGTGTGTGCATCGACTCCCGATTTGTCTTCGTGCATGCTTAGTTACTGTTGGGTATCGTTCAAGTCTTCGTGCAGTGTGTGTGTAGTTGGCGTTATTTCCTTGACAAGTTATCTTAAATGTAGTTGGCGTACTGTCTCTGAGAGGTCGGTCGTCTCATCGGGCGACGTGTAACTGGTTCTCAGAGCGCTTCTGGGCCCCTTCAATTACCATCTTGTTGAACTTGGGTCGGCTCTTTCCCAGTGCAGGGATGTCGTTTAGCCAGTGGGCGTGTTTCCCCCGCATGGTTGGGCCCGAGCCAGTATTTCCGCCGTCGTGTGTCTGGAAGTGAGTGGGAGACGCATCAGCAGTGCAGTCGCGACAGAGCAGCAGTCGCAACGGACCAGCAAGCAGTCGGTCGGTTGCTGCAGACCAGGGAAGATATCTCCGAGCGGTGCAGTCGCTGGGTCCGCTGCCGGTCCCTGCGCAGTGTCGGAGCTCTCCAATCGCTACGAGCTTCGCGGTTCGCCGACCCAGAACGTCAAAGTTGAGTGTGGTTTTAAGTACCCAAGGCTCGTCCACTCATGTTGTGGTTCGTTTCGGTGGTGTGCTGTTGGGAATGTTTTCCTGTGACCAACACTAAGTGTTTGTACATATTTGATTGTGGATAATTACGTCCGTAACATTTTCTGTTTGAGTTCTCATGTACTGATTGATGGGAAGCAAGTCGTTGTGTCGGTCGGTCCGTGGCTGTCCCCAGGTTGGGTTCCGACGGATCAAGTGTAGTTGAGCTCACCAACTGTCTCGCCTAAATGAACGACGGCAGACAGACCTCTCTGGAGGCTGCTGAGTGCCACTGGCGTTTAATTATTTGTTTTCAGGTGCTTAAGTTTAAGGCTTATGGTTATTTTCCTTTTTTCTTAAAAATTTTGCAAAATTAATTCTTAAATTTGTTTTTCAATCTTAAACTTTGCGGCCTTCTGCCTTTAAAAGATTAAGGTAATATATTTTAAAATTTTGAAACTGAATTGTAGCCTTCAGCCATTGGTATTGCACCTTTCATATGTTTGTTCTATCTACTTAGCTGTGATGTTTTTTTAATTATTTTATTGCTATCTTAATTGGATTTTATCTTGTTGATTTGTTAAGATTTCTTGTTTGGAGGCCTTCAGCCGTGAAAGAGTTGCATTCGGTAAAGGTCCAGCTACGTGCCGCTTTGGTTGTAATAGCGTTATTAAATTACAGTTAGAAGGTGAAACTGACCCCAACCTTATTTGACCCTATCCACAATCCTAATTACCTGGTCTGCCCAGGGGGTTTAACGGGCGGATCAAAGGGCATTGCCAGCCACGAGAAGTCTAGTAGCATTAAACAATTTGAGGAAGAAATTTATGAGAATTTCCGTTTGTACCACAGCATTGTATGGTAGTGAAACATGGACTGTGGAAAAACCATAACAGAAGAGAATCGAAGCATTTGAAATGTAATGTTACTGAACGATATTGAAAATTAGGTGGTCGGATAAAGTAAGGAATGAGGAGGTTCTCCACAGAATTGGCGAGGAAAGGAATATATGGAAAACTCAGACACAAAGAAAGGGATAGGATGACAGAACATGTGCTACGACAGCAGAGAATAACTACCACGGTAACGGAGGGAGCTTTACAGGTTAAGAACTGCAGAAGAAGACAGAGATTGGAATGCATCCAGCAAATAATGAGGACGTAAGTTGCAAGTGCTACTCTGAAATAAAATGTTTGGCACAGCAGAGGAATACATAGTGGGCCTCATCAAAGAAGACAGACGACTGATGACTCAAAGGAAAAAATATTGGGTTGAATACAGAGGGTGGAACTTGGCCCCACCTGCCTCTGTGTTTTGTTGGCACCGAGGTGATTTACAGAAGCAGCGAGGTCGTCTCCCTCTGATTCTGTCCTTTTATTTCAGTCACATGACACTCTTTTATTAGTACTCTCGTGAATGGGGTCGGGCGTAAAGCCAAATATGTCTCAGCAACGTTGTCGACCAGTGGTCTCCTCAAATTCGTCTAAAAAAGTCACGACAACCGAGGTAGCATGGGTGTCCACAGAGATTTAACAGGAGGGGAATAAAATTGCCTTTTATGAGATAAATTATTCGGTCATTTTTGAAACTTCTCACTGCCATCAGTCGCATAATGTTACAATTGGCTAAGCGAGAGGTTTAGTGCAAGTGTATGGAAATAAAAACGCTGTACTCCAGATTCCATGGTTTGGGGAATGCCGCCCCCACTCTCACCCTTGTGGATGCCTATGAATGCTGGCTCTCATTTGTTTCATTTCTGCAAAGCACAATGCCGAACCTGCAAGCATTACCCAGCAGTCTTTTCAAAATTGTGTCTGACCTCTGATCTCAGTCTTCATCCACTCTCACGTCAAATAATACAACCCTCTTTCATACACTATCTGATCAAAAATATCCAGAGCCTTATAGCGGGCATTCGTATGGGAAGTGTCCACCTTTCGTAGTTATGACAGCTCGAACTATGCTGGGGCCACTTTCAGTGAGCTGAATGAATGTCTGTAGAGCAATAGCAGCCCATTCTTTTTCAAGAGCCCAAACCATAGAAGGTAGCGATGTTGGACACAGAGGTCCGGGACTAAGTCGACCTTCTACTTCATTCCGAAGGTACTTCATTGGGTTCATTTCGGAACCCTGGGCAGAACAGTCAACTGTAGGAATGTTATTGCTCACAAACCGTTGCCTTACGGATGATTGTTTCTGGTAGGGTATTTTGTACAATGACGATACATTCATCGTCTCCGAACTGATCCCCTATTGTAGGCAGTGTACAATGCTGTAAAACGTGTTGATATCAACCTGCATTTAACCTTTTCTTTAGCCCAATAAGGGGACCACACCCTAAAGACAACGTCACCCTCAAACTCTCATACCATCTCCTTGGGCCATTAGGGCTCAGTTCGAACCGGAACTCATCACTGAAGACAATTTTGCTCCAGTCAGTAAGTTTCAAGGCCGAAGAAGTTTCTGGAGATGTAATGGACAGTGGTGGGATACGACCTTCGGATGGTTCAAATGGCTCTGAGCGCTGTGGGACTCAACATCTGAGGTCATCAGTCCCTCAGAATTTAGAACTACTTAAACCTAACTAACCTAAGGACATCACACACATCCATGTCCGAGGCAGTATTCGAACCTGCGAGCGTAGCGGTCGCGCGGTTCCAGACTGAAGCACTTAGAACCGCTCGGCCACTCCGGCCGGCGGGATACCACCTTGACTAACGCCCAGTATACGGCCCGACAACCATGAGTGACGATCTGGGATGCCATTTCCATTCATAGCACGTCCGCTTTGTTTGTCATCCACGACACCTTTACAGTACAGTGGTACGTCGACGATTTTCTATGCCCTGCTTTGTTTCCCTACATGGCAAGCCATCCTGGGCTTAGATTTCAGTCGGGAAATGCGTGCCCGCAAACGGCGAGAGTTTCTACTGCTTGTCTGCGTACTTGCCAAACTCTACACTGCCCAAAAAGGTCGCTGGATGTCTCCCCAGTTGAGAACGTTTGGAGCATTATGGACAGCGCTCTCCATCCAAGATTCTAGGCGCTTCAGTTTGGAACCGCGCGAAGTCGAGATTTGACGATCTACCTTGCCAATTGGACAGAATTTGGCACGACATCCATCAGCAGGACATCCAACAATTTTGTCAATCAATACCAGGCCGAATAACTACTTGCATAACGGCCAGAGGTGGACCAATGCTTTATTGACTTGCTCAGTTTGTGAAGCTCTTTCTCTTGACTAATACATCCAATTTTTCTAAAACTGTAATTTTTTTTTTTTTTTTTTTTGAGCTGTACATGAACATCACATCTATTGACTTTCGTCCCACTCGTTATGCTTCACTCTTTTTTCTTAAAGTGTATATTAAATAAAAGCTAAATTGTATTTGTTGAAAACGACAATCCCCTGCACTATACGTTTTCATTTTGTTTTCAACGCACTATTTTCTCAAAACATCAACTCCGTTCTCGAAATGACCGTTACTCATAACTACATACTGAATGGAATTTAATTATTGATAAACATTTAAAAAATGACTCATAACCTAAAAAATAGGCTTGCGCAGATATAACGCTTATGTATCAGAGAATATCATCAGAGAATTATAATTAAGTTCATACATACACTTCATTTGTTTCATCAGGCTCAGAGGCACAGCAGACTTCATTGTTTTCTTTCTACAACAGTTCCGTGAGTCCTGGCGTGTTCAAATAAATTGGACGCATTACCACAAACTGTACTTGCGCTTTGCTATGGTGTCACCCATTTTTAGTAAGATATGTTCATACTTTAGATTGCAGCGGTGACATAAAGAAAGCTAACAAACTCTTGACAAGAAGCACGCACTGCACGACTGCAGAGAACAACAACGTGGAAAGGTATGCGCGTAAAACCGATTCGTTTTTAGCGAGTAACTATCGGAAGAATGATTCGATTCTAAAAGTAATCGGTATCGAAACAAAAGTATAGAATACTTAATTTATATTTACTTGTATCGGAACACCCCCAAGTACAAAGACACTTTCGACCAGATAATGTGTATTACGTATCGTAGGAAAAACTGCTCTAGCCTGACGGCCATGTGACAGATTCAACTACTTTAGTTATTTCCTGCCTTGCTTCCGTTCAGCATTGCTTTGCGAAATGTTCTCCGTTTCTTTTTGGTTTTAATTTGAATTTTTTTCATTCTTTACCGCCATTTCTGTGCATACCTTAAATCGTGCCATAAGCTTGTATGCACTTTCTGTGCTGACAGTAAAAGTGATTGTCGAAAGGGACTCTCAGATTTATTTCTTGCTTCTGACACTATGTGTCCTCCACACCCTTTTACATTACTGTGTTGCCTGCTACTAATTAACATTTGGATGTGATGAGGAAGAACGCTGTTCAGCGAATAAGCCCGGCTATTCTTGTATCTAACAGCAAACTCGAATGGATAGTCTGAGATAACCTGGCGTTTCTTTCAACAACCTGATGTAAGAAGACGAGCAGTTAGCCGACACTCGGTGGCAAGCCAACAAAAGGACTCGTTTCAAAGGGCAACAAGCTACCTTTCGTGACTCGTGTCTCACGTTTCGTGTAAATGAATGAAGACATCTATCCCGTCCTGAAGAAGCGTGTTTATTTCAAAAATGGCTCTGAGCACTATGGGACTTAACTTCTGAGGTCATCAGTCGCCTAGAACTTAGAACTACTTAAACCTAACTAACCTAAGGACATCACACACATCCATGCCCGAGGCAGGATTCGAACCTGCGTTTTTCTTATTCGTCGTATGGACGACACTAATTGTCTTTTTCTAAATTTTGTTATGATTTCTGCGTTATTAGTCATGAATTAAAATTGAACTTATAACTGAATAAAATAAGTTTTTTCCATTTAAAAAAAATATTAACCTTCGAAATAAACAAGGTGTGCCATCAAAAAACACCACAACTCTCAGAACGATCCGCCAGAGGGAAAGTTTGGCAAAACCTGCTACACACCAGCCCTCTAGGTCATTTATTACTGTACAAATAGATTTCAGTTTAGTCTTTTTTTACCGCTTGGTCCTACTCTAATTATTTATACAGCGCTGCTGATTACTATTCAAGACGCGCCTCATACAAAATTCGGCCAGCCGCCAACCGCTTGGGCAAGATTTAAACACGACTGCAAAGCAGAGACAGGAATTTATCTGCTCTCTCTGGTATTCTCGGCGTGACTGATTCATGGTGAGCTACCGCATGTTCTGCCGAGGTACTGTTTAATTTCATGCACGATATTTCGACGACCGACACAGCCGTCTTCGTCAGGTGCTCTGCAGGGTGTAAATATTTCATAAAGTACACACTTCGGATAAGCTCCGCCGGAAGAAAGGTTGACTTCTCAGTAGACTTGCCTTCCTAACAAGGTGTCGAGATAAAGAAGTTGCACCTAACAAAAGAGCATCAAAGGCCGTAGTGAGCGTCGGGAGTCGAACTCGGTTATAAACAGTGCCGTGAGACCAACAATAGTTCACAGTCTGGTTGCAGTCGGGCAGGCAGCGAGTATACATAACAGTAAAACTCGCAGCACCTGAAGAAGATGGCTGTGTCGGTCGTCGAAATAGTGTGTATAAAATTGCACAACAAAGCAGAACACCTGGACGCACATCATTAACGAATTTAGCTGGTGATCTCGTCGCTGAACAGACCCTTGTTTTCAAATTATAAACATCATCTTCCCTTTACATTGATTACCATTTCCCTTCAGTTGGTTCTCCTCGTTCCTAAAATTCTTTCGTTACTAGTTGGCAGTTTAATATCTGCTTCTTCGACTGATCTATTACCCACACGTTCATTATTTCTGTTTGAAATATGTATCCACTTACGAATTAAGTGGCCATGAAGGTTGTGACGAACTTTATGCGCTTCTGATTTCGAACATGCTTTTACAGTTTACTTTCTCCAAGAATTTCCACATTACATGCAGCACTTCTACATTTGAATTCATTATTAGGAAGTTGTCTTAGCCACCACTTAGAAGTAGGATCAGTTAGTCGTTGGCCTCGAAATTTCTTCTTTGTTATAACTTTCTCACTGACTCCTGGTACTGATCCACCTCACGTTATTTTTTTTTTATTTTTAGAAGTACATCTCTGCCTTTCATTTTACACACTTCCTCGACATACACTATATACTGAAATGTTAATATAGCTAGATTTTACTACGTAGATACTCTTTCATTCAGACTGAGAAAACGCAGTTGCACGGGGGGACGAATGCACAAAAGATACTTTTTTCTCATGGGTTAGAAGATACTGAAGTTTTATTAACATCCTCCTCAGAGGATATGGAAAGATAAACAGCCCGTAAGTGAAGGAATTGCTTCTTCCTGTTGCAGGAGATATCGAGAACCACTGCATTTGTTTGTAATAGTCCTTGCGATTAAGCATTGTTCACTGTGTTGACCGTCACACTTATTGTGCGGTGTGAATGGACAGAGTTATAGTTAAACGCCTGGGAGCGAATTTTTGAGTGGCATCATGTGACAGAGTTATAGTTAAATGCCTGCGAGCGAATTTTTGAGTGGCATCGTGGTGGACTGGTTATTGGACTGGTGTATCACGCCAATAGTTAGACTAGGAGCGAGTAGGAGGAATTGACTTCATCAAGGCGTAGGGAGAGTTTGATTGAAGAAGGTCAATCCAGATAGAACGAGAGTTATCTTATTTGTCAGCAGCGAGTGGCGCAGACAGCAGTTATCGCAGGTTACGGTATTGTGCGCTACAGCTTTTGCGAGCCTCATATTTTCTCCACAACAGTACATTTCACTGCATTTCACACGCGACAGCCTCGACGGTACCTAGCAACATTCTAAAGGATAATTATTCAAGTTGAGTAGGCGCAGCTCTCAGCCAATCTGCCAAGTCAATAACAATCCTAAACTTCGTATAGAAATTTCATTGGCGAATCCTATCCTTAAGAGGTAACTTCACATTCTGAAAAGAACCCGGAAAACAGTTGTTCAGTTCATAACTAAAAGTGCCATTGTGATTTCTCAGAATGTTTGCAAAATAGATAATAATTTTCGTTAGTTTCATGTTTTTCTTACACTAATTACCACTCCTCCAGTAACCAAGTATCCCACTAGTTACGTAATAAATTTTGTGAATTTCTTTGTCATTTTCTTACAGCGGACGACTCCAGAAGATATTTATTGCTGAAAGTTTTTCAGGAATTTCTCTTTAGAACGTTAGGAGCGTCTGTCTGACTTCGGTAGTAGTGTGGGGAAATATTGCCTGCAGATGTGCCCTCGCTTGTTTGCTGAAATGCGCAGAGGCTCCGTCTTGCCGGAATCGAATGCGGCGACGAACAGGCATGGGATCATCATTCAGTATGTCCCGCAGGACCTCTTGCAGGAACACGAGGTATGTGCGACCATCGCGTCAATGGGGGAGAATGTGGCACTATTAAACGTCTCCGACTATGTCAGCCCACATGTTAAGGGTAAATTTGCGTTGTGAGCTATGTGTACATGTAACACATGGGTTTACGTCTGCCCATGTATGCAGATTGTGAATGTTCATCAAACCCTCGAGTGAGAACGCAGCCTCATCGGAGAAGAGCATGTATGTTGTATGTTAACCGGGGACCTAGAAACGACGGAGAGGCTCCGTCCCCACTGCAGCCACAGTGGTCCACAACCCCATGACGACTACCGCAGTCCACTTCACCACTTCACTCCTCCACTGCCCCACACCAAACCTAGGAATACTGTGCGGTTCAGCCCGCGGTGGACCCCCTCCCCCTCCCCTCAGGGAACCTCTCACACCAGATGAGTGTAGCCCCTATGTTTGTGTGGTAGAGTAATGGTGGTGTACGCTTACGTGGAGCACTTGTTTGCGCAGCAATCGCTGACATAGTGTAGCTGAGGCGGAATAAAGGGAACCAGCCCGCATTTGCCATGGCAGATGGAAAACTGCCTAAAGATCATACACAGACTGGCCGGCTCACCGGACCTCGACACTAGTCCACCGGGCAGATTCGTGCCGGGGACCAGGCGCTCCTCCCGCTCCGGAAGGCCATGCGTTAGACAGCTAGGCTAACTGGACGGGTGGAGAAGAGGATACTTGCTGTGAAGCTTGTGTCTGCAGCAGATTGCCGGAGAAACCATGGCACAGATCCAATGCGCTCGTTATAGCCCCCTCCCCCACTAATAAAACGGATGCAGTCCTTCATCATGTAAAATGTTCCAGACGGAAGGGTGGGTACATCTCATGTGGGTGGTGAAGGCGTATGCTGCACACTCTCGACAACGCTTTCTTGCGCCGAAACCGTCTGTGATGTTGGCAGGCGACCAGCATCCGACCTGTGTATATGGAATGAGCCAGTTTCGCACAATCGGCGATGCAGGGTGGTGAATACTATTTCTATCGGAATATTTTGCACGATTAAATCTAGGTTTCTCGTCCATTGCAGTTGGCCGTGTCATAAATCAAATGCATCTCAGTTAATTTCACTCTCCGTTCTCTTCCTGACTATTACTGAAGGATTTTCAAACTGCTCTGACAGTTGTGTTGCCTGCCTCATGAATGCTGTGAAGTGTCGTGGCAGCTGGCAGTCAATGGTGATTACAGACATGTACAAACATCTTTACTACTGTGGGGGTAACCCTTCTTAGTTGCATGTTCCCCATGCCATAATCAGTCAAATAACGTAGGGCTCGATGTGCTGAAAAACTCAACCTCAACAAGTACTTAAATAAGAATCTGGGAGCGACAGAAACAGTATTAGACTTTTGGACAGAAGCATGGAGCGCTCTCAACTTTTTAGAACCTTTCCACTGGGGACAACGATAATAATCTCATATCACTGCTGCGGGATCCTAAAATGTTGTGGTCTCACTTCATACTAAAACAGTTGCTATGGCATAAGAACGGGAAATGAAGTATAAGCTCCTCAGAAGTTACTTTCAATTACAGGTAAGTTCTTTAATAATTCTTTGTATATCGAATAAATTTTGATATTCCTTTTGTGAGAGGGTTCTTTTTTTCCTTGAATCCAAATACAGGGGAGAGTGTATCGCTGGTTTATTTTCTGATTGATTAATGATACGATACTTGCTCCACTTGTTCCATAGAATCTATGAACTGAGCCTTGGTCTGGCTACTCAAAGAACATGCAGATAATGCACACTGCATTCAGAGCCAAGATGTAGCCTCTCGTTTGAATATTGGCGTCTGCCACAATGGTCCTCAAGCACACCTTGCTAGCACTGTGTACTGTTCATCACGTCACTTAATGAGTCACGATCCAAGGACGTAGCCGATGAGGGAGGAATCCAGGTGGTCCGGCGGATCTCACCTATCACCTGAATGAAATTACACACGACCTATTTACCATGTAGTGAAAGTGAAAGACATTTCGATTTTCAATGATGCGACGAAAAAGAGATATGCACTATCGATATTCAAGTTGTTTATCGATCGATTTAAACTGTCGATATATCGAGAAAGCTTTGTCTATCACCCATGCCAATCTTAACTAAGACCAACTACTGAGCGTTGTTGGCCTTACATGAGCTTGGTTGTTGTTTCGTTAATCAGTTCAGTTCTTACTTGAAGTTGAATTTATTGTAAGTGCTGCTGTGTATTGTTTTTGTGCCATGTGCTGTTGTGACAATGTAACAAGATTTTAAAAATGTACACACTACTATAGTAGCACCTATCTACAGCAGGTAAATGTTAGCACTAGAGTCGTTATCTGCAGACTGGCAGAATTTTCTGAAGTTTTCAGCTAATTTCAGTATTTCACAAGGCAGCAGAGCTGTAAACATCTTTACAAATTACGTTAAATTAAAATCAGTGTATAAAAATACACTCCGATTTGCCAGTGTAGCATAAAAATAGCGTTGATCCACAAAAATATCGCCCAAACGGCGATGGTTGCATTTCTCTAAAAAAACTTGATCAAAATTCTATCATTAGTAGCCCAAACAGCAAAATATCTCTCATTCTGGTCAAACTGGGTGAAGCTCGATTATGAAAATCATTTCAGACATGTAACGATGGGGAGGGGTTTTTGGAGAGCAGAAGGGGTATGTGATGACAACAGACACTATAGTTCGCGTGTTCCTAAAAAAAATTTCAGTGGTTTGCTTGAATTCGTCCTAGTTGATGACGCCCTGCATCCCCACTCGCTCTCCACTTCTCGCCCAAAATCTGTTTGCGCTCTTGTTATAGCATAATAACTGAAGCCAGGAATCCTATGCACAATTAAATCTTAGTATAGGTGTGCATTCATGCACTATCAAATCACCAAACAAGCACAATTAAAGGAAAATCATGCACTATCAGAATTCCATCTTTTGTTGTGAAACATTTTATTTTATTTTTAAAAGAATGTACAGCAACCAGTTTCTCCAAATTCTCGGCCGTAAATTTCGGAAGCGAGGTGGTTCGAATCCATCTACCAGCAACCTTGAAAATGGTTTTCTATGGTTTCCCACTTTCAGTTTAGGCAAATGCTAGGGTTGGTACTATAATATCGATACCTATATTTTATTCAGAATAATATTCACGACAGCACTTTCTGTGGAATGTGAATGAACGTTCTCGTGATATAAATAAAAACGACTTTATAGTTAATAAAATAATAATTATTGCCAATGACATAATTTAATATTTTGTAAAAAATAATATCTCAGACAGTACCCATTGATAAAGATAATGAAAATCTCAATCTTTTGTTATCTATGATTCTTCTAGAATAATCCTTCTTCTTGTTAGATCTGTTGTACTGATAGGATGCGACTTATGACTCATAACACAAAGGTCTGTAAAAAACTATATTACGTTACTAATTTAATATTTGAAAAATAGAGTTTATGTGTCATTGAAATGAATATACTTTGTTTGGAGTTTTATTTCATTGTAATTCTCGGCCTATATAAATGTTAAGTTTTCTGACCAGCTACAAAGGCGCGGAGTCATTAGTGCTATTGATTTACAGCGCGGTTTATTGGTAAACGCTGAATAATAAGCGATTAATTAATGTATATGGTGAAAGCACAAAAAGATTTAATATACATTATGTGTTAGTAGTATAAAGGTGCCTGAGGGAGAATCGATAAGTGTTTGTCTTACGTTAGTCGCTGTCTTTGGAATACTGAGCAGCAGTTTTAAATTGATTTTCTATACAGACATAAATGTTATTGGCCATAAGTGCGATAATAATTGTGTACTGGTGGTCTAGAGCTCACTTTGAGGTAATAAATTCCAGTTAGACTATGAATAAACTCTAAATATAGCGAAATTCTATGAATGCAAACAGCATCTTACGTGATACAAATCCTTATATGCTGATGTATGAGGCCTTGTTATTTCGTAAAAACTTATGAAATATTTTGACAGGAACAAAAACATTAGTGTTGTGTGCGTGTGGTATTGTGTGACAAAACTTCATTTTGCTTTAAAAAAAGTGGTGCCACCTCGAATAACAGTAGAGTTAAATTCACTAAACGATCTGCAACTAGTAAAGAGACTATTATGCAACAACACTGAAAATTACTAAAATTCATTAATCTTGCTTACTTCAGATTAATTATCATACATTCAGCTTGTTTGCTGGTTATATGTATATTACTTTTGTGCATGAACGTAGTGTCATTTACACTGCTTGACAGACAACATTGTTAAACGTTCCCAGGTGAATATTTCTTTAAGAAATATCGATCATTAACCGGGAAAAGCAGTGATTAAATAAAACCTCATGTTACATTAATAATAAGTAACTAGTTTTATTGTAATTGTGCAACACGCAATCAAACCACGATACGGCACGCCACAGTACCTTACTATAGGCCACAGTCTACACCTTCCGAAATCCTTTCTTTCCTGACATTCCAATTCCCTTTAAAGATGCAGCCTCTCTGCTTAAATGAAAAGAGCCGCATTGAAGGCAAGCCGAACCACCTCTTCTGAGAATTGTGGCACTAAAAGCCATATGATAGATAAATAGTAATTCCAGTTCTTCTTATTTATTCTCATGTATTTAACTGCGAGTACATTCTTTGATGCAGAAAATGAGCTTTCTACATTGGCAGAAATGACAAATGGATGTTAAATTGAGGATAGTGTAATCTTGAATAATTCCATGTCTTTTGCATTTTCCCCACCAAAAATTATTCTAATGTATCTAACGACAGCGCGACTGCTACGGTCGCAGGTTCGAATCCTGCCTCGGGCATGGATGTGTGTGATGTCCTTAGGTTAGTTAGGTTTAAGTAGTTCTAAGTTCTAGGGGGCTGATGACCACAGATGTTAAGTCCCATAGTGCTCAGATCCATTTGAACCATTTTTTTTCTCTAACGACAGAACAATGTTACATCTTTTTATTCCAACGACACTCTCGGCAATAATCAAGATTTCTTAAACTTCTTGGCAAGACAGGCGAAACGAAGACTTTTACCCCAGTTATCAAACCATTCTGATTTCATATCACATGGGTAGCACGAGGAAATATTTTTTTTAATTTTGTTGTTCTATACAAAAATATTTTCAGTCAAATTGGTTAACTCAATTTATAATTTGCCCTCTCCTATAAAGTAAAGATAAGCGATATATAAGATATTCATACAACGACTGGATTGACTGAACTATGGATTAAACATTGCTTTAATCTATTTAAACTCATTCAAATTAATTATTTTTACCCATATACTTTTGTTTAGTAATTTTTATACTTTTTCGGATGTTCTATTATTATCCTCAAACTGCAATGTTTTAAGTTGCAGAAGCAATGATACAAAAAAATTCTTTTTTGTTAATTTTGTAACTGTATTTATCTTTATTTGCGGAGAAGTTATTTATCTCTCAGGAAGACAGTATTTAACTATAAAGTTTTTCTGAGTAAGGTTTCGGCGATTTGCGTATTGGAAGGTGGCTAGGGATCGACATTTTGTTCTATGTATTTGTGCGTAAAGATGGCTCATTTGTGGAACTGCGTTTCATCATGTCCTCAAGAACCATGTTCTACTATGAAATGTCTCATTCATTATATCCCTGGAACAGTGAGCTCAACTGTCACAGATCTAACTCATTTGCAAATAAAAGTAATACAAACAACAACTTATGTTATATATTATAAAGGATCTTATTAGCATCAAAGTCTGTATAACGATATTATCATGGATAAACACAAACTCATTTATTAGGTTGCATTATTACGAGTGTAATTGAAATCATTATGTGAATCAGTGTTAGAATCCCAAAACTATAGTTCACAGTTCCTGTGTATTCTCCTTTTTTTTAAAATAAATTTTGTTGCTGTAGTTTCAAGCTGACTGTTGAAATAAAAAATTTTAAAAACTTCTTGCTCACTTAAGAAAACTGAATTGTTATGAAATGAGAGATACTTTAATATCATTTGAGACTATATTGGGGAACTTTTGATGCTCTGATGTGCTGAAGACATTCTAACTTGGTTTCAGATAAATAATACTGTTGAGAATATATGTTGTTACACTGTTTTAAGAAAAGCTTTACTTGCTATTTATATGAAAGTCTCCGGAAAGCAAATTGCATACATACATAAAATTTTAAAAAATAAATAAATATTTTATGGAATAACGAAAAACATGAGCTCCTTTAAGGTCATCTTTAATAAATTGGGCCCCATGATTGATAAAATCCTGGCTTCATCCTTACAGTACCTCAAGAGTATTCTATCTGTACTAAATACGTTACAGACGAAATATATCAAATATTTAATAAATTTAATATGCAGGGCACGAGCAGAGTTAAAATCATTTTTTTAACTGACTGCTAGATTAAAATACAGAGTGCACCTGGAACATTCTGTGCTCTGGACGGACTCCACCGTAAGCTCTTGCTGGCGGTTTCCAACAGTTTTACACCCAATGTCAGAAGTGTGTTGTTAGCTAATCTTGATTACTTTGAAGGCCAGTAAAGGTATTTTCTTCGTAACTCTTGTTTCTTTTATTTTCTGAAACCCTGCACCGAACTTTTCCAATCTGCCTTGTACTTCAAAATGGCTCTGAGCACTACGGGACTTAACTTCTGAGGTCATCAGTCCCCTAGAACTTAGAACTACTTAAACCTAATTAGCCTAAGGATATCACACACATCCATGCCCGTGGCAGGTTTCGAACCTGCGACCGTAGCGGTTGCGCGGTTCCAGACCGTAGCGCCTAGAACCACTCGGCCACCCCGGCCGGCAAGCCTTGTACTTCACTATCATATTTAAGAGTATATTGTTAATAACCAGCCCATCCATCAGCAAACAAGATCTTTCAAAGACGTCATGGCGTCGATTACGATAAGCCCTTAACGATTTTTTTAAAATGATGTTCCAAAAAATATTTTTTTATTAATGCAAAAATTCTGTAACTAATGACATAATGTATAGTCATATAAAGATGGCTTCTAAAGTTCAAAATAACGAGTTACAAAATTTTGAAAATCATCAGTATTAAAATCACGATTATAATCATGCTCTAGATTTTGTATAAAATATCCTGAAATATTAAGTTATTTTTCAATTTCTGTGCATCTATGAAGTATAAGAATGTGTTTACAGTTTCCTGTGAACATGGAAACTATAGGAGCTAGCTGGAACGCAATGGATATTTTTTTTCTCGTAGCACTGGCGAGCACTTGACGAACTTTTGTCATTTTCAGTCTCTAATGAAGTAATATCACATTTTTCTTCACTTTCTGAGCTGTTAAATTAAATGACAAACTCAGGATCACCGTAGTTACCCTTTTCTGAACGCATTACTCAATCAAAAATACAGGAGAAAGTCTGAATGTGCGTGTTTTATTGCCGCGTATCCAAAGCTGCAGGCAGTAAAGACGATATCTACACTTCGTTCATCATAAGAATAAACACGGATGTTAAGCTCCTGGAAATGGGTCCTTACGTATTCGATATCGTATTGATACATGATGTAAATGAAGTTTTAAGACATTGTATGCCATCAACGTTTTGCATGATCGTACTTTAGCGTAAGTAGTTTCCATTCCAAAAATCGTATACAGTCGTAGTCTCTGTAAACGCTAGTTCTGCTCTGTTTTTCTTTTCCCCTTCTCTCTTTCTCTCTCTCTCCTTCTTTCTGATCGTCACACTGTTAATGGGTACAGGGAAGACAGCTGACGCTGCTCGCTGCTTCCTGCTCCGTGAACACGAGCGTTAAACACCGTTAAAAGTGGCAAGAAATGGGTTGTTCTTATGTTTATCACAAGTCTGCTAAGAAAATCGGCTTTGAAATTTTCCGAGGAACGTTAGTACATTTGTTTAGCAGTTCATGTCAGGCGAGTGCGTGGGTAGTCGTTAGTGTTGAAGAACTATACTTAGGTACCCCACTTGTCACTGACTCGAATCTCGCTGTGGTCTCTGCTTCGTTTTCGATTTGTTTTTTTTTTCGTTCAGTTCGAATACCTTAACCATCTTACATAAAAATTCGTCAAACATATGCTAAGTAACACACATCTAATCATAATTTTTTATTAAAATGCACATATTCTTTTTTTCTAATTATGTATCATACGAAAATTCCAGCTTCCACTGCAAATATAAATTCTTAGTTGCGACTGCTTAAATGAAGTTTTTTTTTATTATTATTATTACAGTTTTCTGACGGAATTACTCTCCTGTGCAAACCTTTTCATCTCGTAGTGGTAATTGCAGTCTATGTCCTCACTGATTTGCTGGATGTATTCCAAATTCTGCCTTCCTCTACCTTATGGGTCAAATTTCTGGAATGAAAATGACAAATTAGATACTCTTAATTTGGACGGTGTCCACTGTTTTATACTACAGATGTGGTCTCATACGATCCAGAGTGATGATCATCGTAAAAACATGGAAAAAAATCGAGGCATCGAATACAAGTAAAGGTGCAGCATTTTTACATTTGATAACCTACAACTGCAGCCTGAACCCAATGGAGTTGATCTGGATCCAACTTAAGGGCTTTGTCGCGTGAAATAATAGACATTTATTGCTGCCAGTCGTACTGGAACTAATGTAGGAAGTTTACTTATTGTAGAACACAGGCGGTATACAGAATAGAAATGGGTCGTTCGAGAAGTAACGGGTTCAAAGTAACGGTTCATCAAGATGAACGGAGTGAGCGAGGAACACATTCTAAGGAACGGTCTTTCATAGTTCACTTCGGTCGCAGCTTTTTACTTGTAGTTCCCGGGAACGAGAAACGATCGATCTCGTTCTCGCAACAGCACGTCGGCCAGGCTTGTTCCACCATAGGTTCCGTTCCCGTCTGTCCCGGTCTCGGTCGGGCGGACTCGTCCTTCTTCGCTTGGCCACTCGTCGCAGTTCCACTGCCGACTGCTCATAGTTCAGTATCGACTATCGACTCCTTGCTAGTTTCGTTCGCTGCGCAGCGCTGTTTCAAACCTTGTTTGAACTCTTAATTTCGTATTCCATTCAGCGTCCATGGCCGGCAATTAAAATGTATTTTACAATTACGTAAATTACATCAAAATTACGTGATATGTAATACACACATCTTTTCAGGTAACAAAACGGCGCATCAGCTTACTTCACTACTTTGATAAACAGCAGAAAATATACTTGTAAAAAGGCAAGATTTTTTTTGTTATTAGACATGCAAAGGAAGTCAGCACGGAGTGACTGTAATAGCGTAATATCTTCTGTTCAAAAATGGCTCTGAGCACTATGGGACTTAACTTCTGAGGTCATCAGTCCCCTAGAACTTAGAACTAATTAAACCTAACTAACCTAAGGAAGTCACACACATCCATGCCCGAGGCAGGATTCGAACCTGCGACCGTAGCGGTCCGTTCCAGACTGTAGTGCCCAGAACCGCTCGGCCACCCCGGCCGGCAATATCTTCTGTGGCTTCGGTATTTGACTGTACGATTAAATCCCTGCAATACCCTTTCACGTCACACATACCTCAAACAGGATAGCTACCTATGTTTAAGTTAAGAATTTTCATCACTCTTGTTTTTAATTACAATACTGTGTTAGCTATGAAGGAGAGCATGTTATGTTTTCCGTCTGGTCTCCTAAGAAGCGTACTGCTGGTGTTTTGCAGTATATTATTTGATCCTGTTTACAAATTAAATGACATTTGATGCTATACTGTTGCTCTGCTCGTCGCTTCTTACGCCTAAACTGCAGCTGTTCACACACTGGAGCTACAATGTTACCCAAGTTACAGGCGCTGGAAAAACTGTTGTTCAGTATTAACGCTGAGTTGAGTAATGCATAGCGTAAAACGTATCCTTATCATCGTACTTGACTGCACTCAGACAGCTTGGCTTCCAGTCCACGTGAAATGAAACCCAATAAGATTCCAGAAAAACTGAGGAATACTTACAAGGGAACTTGCCCATCGCACCCCCCTCAGATTTAGTTATAAGTTGGCACAGTGGATAGGCCTTGAAAAACTGAACACAGATCAATTGAGAAAACCGGAAGAAGTTGTGTGGAACCATGAAAAAAATAAGCAAAATATACAAACTGAGTAGTCCATGCACAAGATATGCAACACCAAGGAGAGCGTGAGCTCAAGAGCGCCGTGGTCCCGTGGTTAGCATGAGCAGCTGCAGAATGGGAGGTCCTTGGTTCAAGTCTTCCTTCGAGTGAGAAGTTTTATTTTTTATTTTCAGACAATTATCAAAGTTCAAACACTCACACATAATCAACTTCGCTCTCCAAAATTCCAGGACATGTTCGGATTTTTTTGGACATATGCAGGATTTGACGATCTACACACGGAAAAATTTGCAAACGTTAAAAACATATGTTTTGACAGAGCAAAGGGAAAACTGTGCGACTGTGAAACTGTTGCATTCATTTGTTGCTGTTTATGTGACAAACTCTTATGTTTTCGTCACTTTTTTCGGAGTGATTATCACATCCACAAGAAAACTTAAATCGGGCAAGGTAGAAGAATCTTTTTACCCATTCGCCAAGTGTACAAGTTAGGTGGGTCGACAACATATTCCTGTGATGTGACGTACATGCCGTCACCAGTGTCGTATAGAATATATCAGACGTGTTTTCCTGTGGAGGAATCGGTTGACCTGTGACCTTGCGATCAAATGTTTTCGGTTCCCATCGGAGAGGCACGTTCTTTCGTCTACTAATCGCACTGTTTTGCGGTGCGGTCGCAAAACACAGACACTAAACTTATTACAGTGAACAGAGACGTCAATGAACGAACGGACAGATCATAACTTTGCGAAAATAAAGAAAGTGAACTTTTCACTCGAGGGAAGAGTTGGACCAAGGACCTCCCGTTCTGCAGCTGCTCACGCTAACCACGGGACCACGGCGCTCCTGAGCTCACGCTCTCCTTGGTGTTGCATATCTTATGCATGGACTGCTCAGTTTGTATATTTTGCTTTTTTTTTAATAGTTCCACTCAACTTCTTCCTGTTTTCTCGATTGATCTGTGTTCAGTTTTTCAAGGCCTATCCACTGTGCCAACTTATAACTAAATCTGAGGGGGATGTGATGGGGAGGTTCCCTTGTTAGTGTAATGTTTACATCACGTTTATTCTTATGATGAACGCAGTTTGCAACCACTTCATTCGAACAACGGCAGCCAGGCTACAAACGTAATTCCAGAAGCTCTATAGCGGTAGAACACGTAGCTATCAGTGCTGAAATGGATATAAGCGGGGATTATTTTTTTTCGAAGGTCTATTCTTAAGTTGCCCGATTTTAAGTTTCTGACAAAATAATAAAAACGAGATAACTTGGCATTTCATGTTAAGGGGTTAAGTGCCTCGACAGCGTAGTGTGAAGCTTTATGGTTCACCAAGTACTTTCATCTACATAATTAGTATTTTGGGTTCTCTCTGTCTGAGGCAGACTGCAAGTCGAGAACCTGTTCAACATTAGCGTCTTACGTTTTTATTGGCACTGTATCCACCCAGTTACATTGTAATCATTACGATTAGATTATTCTTGCCATTCCATCAGTATTTATAGACTGAATGAGTTTTTCTTAACCCTTCGTTACTGCGCTGGGATTTCAAGCACCCCAACCAATGTATTTCTAAACTTTTCCACGATACAGCACTTAATTTCGCCTTCAACGTTTCGGTAGCTTACCTTTACACTCTATAGATGGCGTTATTGTACTTCACGAGAGTTTACCTCAGACTGCATAATTGATATGTAATCTGATCTATGATCTAGGAGTTTACCTTCGTTTGTAGAGGAAGATAAACGCGTTTTGGTTGCTGGAGGTTCCCAAATACTATCACAGTACAGGGGTATCTCTGGTTTCACAATTATGGTATCCTGAAATTGCAATATAAACTGTTCTATATGTAGTATACGAATTGTTTATTACTCAGCTGTTAAAACATTAGTTGTCAACTGTCAAAGTAGATCTCTGGGAAAGTTGCGATGTAGATCTATTGGAAGTTTCCCAGATGTAACCAATTTTCATCTAAAATTTTATCTAATTTTCAAATTCATATTTTTAATTTTCTGTGGTTTTACTAAGAGATGTCACACGAAGAACAAGAAGAACGTCTTAGAAAACTACTGCAGGAGGTGGAGGATGATCCAATGAAACTCTCCTGAGAAAAAACATCGTCACAGAGCAGTTGAAAGGCTTGTTCTAGATCCAAAGACAGGAAAATTGAACACTGCTGCCGTATGTGCAGTAAATTATTGTGCTCCCAACACATTATTCCAACATATGTAGTCTGTTTCAGCACCAATGAAGAAGACATTGAATGAACATTGTTTGCTCGTGATATTACAATCAACTATAAATTACTAATAACATTAGGACAATGTGAATATAATTATTCTTTCTTTTCTTCCTGAAAATTTCTGCATTACGATTGGAAATTACAAAACTTTTCAAAACTTTAAGACATTAATGTTGTTACAGATAAATCAAAGCTGGTTTGTATTTTATATGAGATGCTGAAAAAAAATCCGGAACATTCGTAATTTCACGCCAATGGTGTGTTGGGGCGAAATGCGGTTGACATCGCAGCACATGCCCGTGTTTAATGCGTAACTGCGGAAAGTTTCATTGTTGTAGGTCTGTTAGTTATTATTGTTCAGCGCTGTATTGAGTAGAACGTTGAGTCGCAAATTTGCAAATTTCGAGACGGCAGAGTTAGAGGAGCAAAGCGTCTGCATTAAATTTTGCATGAAACTCAAGAAAACCTTTACAGACGCACGGCAAAGTGATGAGTGCTTAAGCTATACTCGGTGTTACTTATGGGTAACATGTTTCAAAATGGCAGGACGGAAGTTTTTTTAACTTCCTGAAGGAGGATCATTTTTTGATCCTCCTTCAGGATGCCCTTTGCGTCTATAGAAGGATTGGATCATGCATTGGTACCACTGGGACAAACTGTTAATCGATGGTACTATCGTGACGTTTAAAGACGCCTGTGTGGAAATATTAGGATGGTGTGTGTGTGTGTGTGTGTGTGTGTGTGTGTGTGTGTGTGTGTGTGTACAAACTACAAAACCAAACAAAGTATGGAAAGATAGGAAAGAAGTACATTTCAAGTGTTCAGAAATTTACTTATTAAGAAATGTAACATTTATAACACAGAATGTAGAAAGACATACAGTAAAAATCACTACAAAAAAAGTTCTTAGTGAACACGAGGAATTTATAATTTGTGGATTCCACACTGCAACCATATTTATTTGAAGATGAAATTTCATTCAGCAACTCAGGTTTGCCTAATAGGTATGAATAGAAGTCAGTGCAACTGTATTTACTGAAGTTTAAACAGGTCAGTAAAATACTCTTAACGCTCCCCACCGTAAATCTATTCCCCTCATCAGTCCACTGTGACGATAGTAAGGTGAAAACTCTTTCAACATTTGCAATGTGGGCAGGGAGTGAAAAGAAGTAATGTGCTATATTAAGCGACTTCTGAATTGTTCATTACACTGGCAAGATCTGAAAAACCTACACCATTTTTCATGTGCCATCAACTGATTCCACTGTCTGTTTCCACTTGTTTTACAAATAACTGTATATGAACTATTTCATCAAATAAGAGGCTGTCATTTACTAGAATGCCCTTTTGATTTAGCCACATTAAAGAACACTCCTGGAAATTGAAATAAGAACACCGTGAATTCATTGTCCCAGGAAGGGGAAACTTTATTGACACATTCCTGGGGTCACATACATCACATGATCACACTGACAGAACCACAGGCACATAGACACAGGCAACAGAGCATGCACAATGTCGGCACTAGTACAGTGTATATCCACCTTTCGCAGCAATGCAGGCTGCTATTCTCCAATGGAGACGATCGTAGAGATGCTGGATGTAGTCCTGTGGAACGGCTTGCCATGCCATTTCCACCTGGCGCCTCAGTTAGACCAGCGTTCGTGCTGGACGTGCAGACTGCGTGAAACGACGCTTCATCCAGTCCCAAACATGCTCAATGGGGGACAGATCCGGAGATCTTGCTGGCCAGGGTAGTTGACTTACACCTTCTAGAGCACGTTGGATGGCACGGAATACATGCGGACGTGCATTGTCCTGTTGGAACAGCAAGTTCCCTTGCCGGTCTAGGAATGGTAGAACGATGGGTTCGATGACGGTTTGGATGTACCGTGCACTATTCAGTGTCCCGTCGACGATCACCAGAGGTGTACGGCCAGTGTAGGAGATCGCTCCCCACACCATGATGCCGGGTGTTGGGCCTGTGTGCCTCGGTCGTATGCAGTCCTGATTGTGGCGTTCACCTGCACGGCGCCAAACACGCATACGACCATCATTGGCACCAAGGCAGAAGCGACTCTCATCGCTGAAGACGACACGTCTCCATTCGTCCCTCCATTCACGCCTGTCGCGACACCACTGGAGGCGGGCTGCACGATGTTGGGGCGTGAGCGGAAGACGGCCTAACGGTGTGCGGGACCGTAGCCCAGCTTCATGAATACGGTTGCGAATGGTCCTCGCCGATACCCCAGGAGCAACAGTGTCCCTAATTTGCTGGGAAGTGGCGGTGCGATCCCCTACGGCACTGCGTAGGATCCTAGGGTCTTGGCGTGCATCCGTGCGTCGCTGCGGTCTGGTCCCAGGTCGACGGGCACGTGCACCTTCCGCCGACCACTGGCGACAACATCGATGTACTGTGGAGACCTCACGCCCCACGTGTTGAGCAATTCGGCGGTACGTCCACCCGGCCTCTCGCATGCCCACTATACGCCCTCGCTCAAAGTCCGTCAACTGCACATACGGTTCACGCCCACGCTGTCGCGGCATGCTACCAGTGTTAAAGACTGCGGTGGAGCTCCGTATGCCACGGCAAACTGGCTGACACTGACGGCGGCGGTGCACAAATGCTGCGCAGCTAGCGCCATTCGACGGCCAACACCGCGGTTCCTGGTGTGTCCGCTGTGCCGTGCGTGTGATCATTGCTTGTACAGCCCTCTCGCAGTGTCCGGAGCAAGTATGGTGGGTCTGACACACCGGTGTCAATGTGTTCTTTTTTCCATTTCCCGGAGTGTATTTTCAACTACTGACCATTCTGATGGTTCTGTGAGCATCATCCATGAGAATACAGAAAACGCAGCTACTCCCTGTAACCATGAGGATAAATAGTCTACTGAAGCATCCTAAAACGTTGATACTGCAATGTCAAATTTCTTAACAGACTGGACATCACAATCATTCATTAGGTTTTTTACACTTAGTGGTACTCCATGTTCATGTTTCCTTGAATTTAGACTTGTCAAAGCTTTATTTAAGACATATGGAATTATTCTGTTTCTCAATGCTCATAATGGAATGTTGGAAAACACTCATTTGTGAATGTACAAAAAGTAAATAACATTCATTTATAGGATCACTGAAAAAACTCTTTAAGATTGCAGGGCACTTTGAGTTAGACTGTGACAGAAAGTAAGATTTCAAAGGTTCATACACTTTCAAGATCCTTTCTATGGCTTGTAACAATGAAAGCCATCTTGTTTTGGAAAAGGAAAGTAAATTTTTGTAAGTAACACCAACAAATTCACAGAATTCAGTGAATTCTGCAACACGAATACAAAAATATGAAAATGGTTGTACAACTTCATGACAATGCAGTCATTGTTAACAGGTAAAACATCACAAGCACTTTGAAGTATGTGAAAACATTATTACCCTCTTTCTTCATTAACCCCCCAAAATTACAGTTAGTATTGTCTGAACAAAATGCAACGCACTTTGAGATGATACTGAATGACTGTATAACATAAGATAATTGGAAATTGTTTTGGACTTTTCGTTCTGCAATTCATCAAGATCAATCAATTTCGTCTGCAGTCCACCCTCACTTACAGAAAAATACTGAACTATCACAGGAAAAATTTTCTGACGCCCATGGTTGCTAGCATTAGTAGATATTGAAAAGTATTTTGCACTGTTTACGGCAGCTATTACCTGTTTCTGGGAATGCGAAGCTATAACATTGTTGATAATTGCTTCACATTTTGTTCTTCCGCACGAAACATTTTCTGCAATCTTAGAATCAGGAATTTTTTTGTTTAGCTGCAGTCATTAGAACGATAGCTTTGGTGGTGTTTAACAACATGGAATGACAGGGTTCCTTCTGCTGCGGCTTCGTTTTTCTGTTCCTGTGTATTTGAAGTTACAAAATATCTCGTCATTTTTTGCGAGGAACCTGCCGGTCGAAGACTCTTCCTGTGTTTCTCTGATTCCATATGATGCTTGAGATCTGCAGCACCAAAATGAGTCACGGATACAGCACAGTTACATTTTGCTGAACAGTCATTGTCTGTAGCAATGAAGCAAGGAAATTTCCTCTGAAGCTCTTCCGAAAAGTTTGATTTTCGTTTCGGCATCGCCACGACGTGCTAGCACTTCACGAAACGGATAGTAAGTGCTGACAACAATGGCAAGCAAAAGCGAAGAGTATGCAACAATTATAGTGCTTAAGCTGTACATTATCAGGGGATACCAACGTACGGAACGTCAGTTTCAATAGATAGTTATAAAATCGACACCCAGAAAATATTTTAACCACTTTGTAAATGTCTGAAAATAATCCTTGAAAATCGGGACAAATTGCTTGTTTTTTAAAAAAGGTCGGGACAAATTTTTGAGCCTCAAAAAACAGGACAATCCCGATTAATCGGGACGTATGGTCACCCACCTGAAATGTGGCGAGACAATTTGTGGCTCTTGCATCAAGGTAATGCAACCCGCACATTCACCCCAGTTGGTGCATGACTATTGCCCCAAAAACGAAACCAGTGATGCTACCTCATACTCCGTACTCTCCAGACCTGGCCCCTGCGGACATTTTTTTTTTATTTCCAACGCTGAAAACACCGTGGAAATGACAGATCCGCAACGATAGACGAGATAAAAGAAAATTCGTAGAGAGCACTTTCCCAGCAAGGCGTACCAAGGCTGCTTTCAGAAGTGGAAACGGCGTTGGGAGCGGTGTATCAATTGTGGAAGACATTATTTGGAAGGAGACCATGCATAATGGGTAAAAGATAAGCGCGGAAAAATTTTGTGGACAAAGGTCTCAAATTCTTTGTACAGACCTCGTATGTGTTTTTAAGGCCCATTAAACATGTTTTCAGCAATATTAGGCACAATAAATGTTCTTATTATTTCTAAATAATAAATTTATTTTGGGGCTTCTCAACCACTAACTCACTAACAACGTTAAAATATCGTACCACAGTAAGAAAGGGTTTAAAATGACTTTTCTAGACATTGCCGTCAGTAGTTTGTGTTCTTCGTCCCACGTTCTGATGCAACTGCTTCTCCTTTCAAGTTAGCAGAAACCTGAATCGATACTGTATCCCCACATTCATTGGTTTCATTTTCTTCATAGCTTCTTGTGTTGGCTTTTTTAGTCTTCGCACAGCTGATTTTCGTGATTTGAAATTATGTCATTCATACCCTTTCAAGTGAACGTTAAAGTTTTGCAGTCAATGACGTGTTGTCTTTTTGTATGTGTTCCTCTGTTTTGGGTGTAGATCCAAAAACAGCATTCGTTGGTTGGTTGATTTGGGGGTGGGGATCAAACAACGAAATCATCGGTCCAGCATCATTCATAATAAACACAAAATAAGTCTATAACGATCAAAAGATATTTGCCTGCTTGTAACATTTACAGTATAACCACTCGAGGTACTTAAAAACGTCTATCTTGTCTGGGAAATGAGCTTTCCAATTTCTAGTATGCTTAAGACAGAAAAACAAAAATAACTATAACCATTACTGGTTTATGGTATTCAGTTTGCAGTCGGTGCTTTGTTGCATTATTATTAATTACTGTCTAGTCCATAAACCTACTTACAGGAAAAATACTGACTTACACATATGGTATTGCGGTCTTCATTGGCCATGTCTTTGAGGTACAAGTTACATTCACTTCCGAGCGCCCACTTAAAAAACAGATAAGTTGCCAGAAGTGTAACTGAAACTTCGCAACAATGCAGAATATGTTATCGCTCAGTTACTTCTTGGTTGGCGCTGAATTGTCCTGTTAAATGTGTTCGACATTTCCTTGTCATTTCCGTTGAATAATCTTAGCGATTTTCAATTAAGAGGTGCGAAAGGATGTTAACAATTTATTGTTTTGAATCCAGAAATGTCATTCCAAACACTGCAGCCAATCTTGTCTTATATATTGTAATATATCGGTCCTAGCTACATCTGGGGCAGTAAGAGAGGAATGATATTGCAACTGTTCGCAGCTCTGAGGTAGTGGTAACTGTACTGTAAAGTGAAGGCTGTATTGGGTATTGGTTTAAAATCTCGATGGAAGCCAGCTTTTTACCTATCTTGTGACAGAGCTCCAAGCAGCCATACTGAAAATCAAGGAGGAGATATTTAAAACACTTCTCCTTCATACGTCTTCTCAGTACTTTCAGTTCCCTACCATCTAAGGGCGAAAATTACAACTCGATAATGGCCCTTTCTGCTTCTGCTGACAGGGGCTAGCGATGACAGGCTAGGAGGACTGCAGAATCTAAGGATGTGATGCAGGGACAATTCCCAATCCCAAAATTCAGAGTTGCTGTTATGAGTAAAGATCCACATGGCATGGGCTGTGAAGTAGCCATTGAAATCGAGTATGTTGTGCTCAGTAGTGCGTTCTGCCACTGTACAGTAGGGTGTCAATTTCATTTTCATTGAAAAAGGGGGCATTTAAAATAAATTAGAGAAAAACCTGGGACAATGAAGAAGAAAAAAAAGGAACATAAATATTGTATTGACTAAATTTAATACACATACAAGTTTACCTTTACAAGGTGCGCTCAGATGATCCCAAATCACTTTTTACAATTATTCTGCCACACTACCACCGTACTTTTCACTTTTATATACTTGATCAAGAAGTGCATTTTCGTTTGAAATTGTATCATAAAAGTCAGTACACGATACACTATTAAAGTGTGTTTTGACAATGAGCAAGGCCCTCACTGTTTCAACTTTAATTCTGTTTTCTTCATCTGACCACAAAGAGTCCACTAACGAAAACACACGTTCCACAACAGCATTTGACCCAGGAATTGCCAGACAAAACTCCACCAAATGAATCATGTTTTTCATGTTAATGTTTTTACTTTTGAAATAAGCAAATATTTTACACCATGTTGCACTAACACTTTCTTTGTCTCCTTCTTCATTTTCATGAAGTTCCGTGCACATGACAATTCATCGAACAGTTCGTCTTCATCAACAGGAAAATTTGGTATGATACTTTTAATAAAAACACAACAGTCCTGAATATGCTTCCACTGTAGCTGGTCCTTTTCAGTATTAACCCAGTCAAATGCTTTAAAAGTGTGAGAAATGGTAAACACCATTCTTTAATATACTCAATAGAGTCATAGAAGATGTCAGCATAAATATGAAATTGTTCTACAGTAATTTCACCCTCTTCTTCCAGTTTTTTTTTAGAGTCTCATGTACAAAGGATGTGAGAAATCTTTCAGATTTTCTACATTGTAATTTGCCCAATAATTTGTTTATTTCTTGATGAACTTTCACTATCGTGATTTCTTGTTTCTCAATACATTTAATTGTTGTGGAGAAGGGTTTTAGCTGGCTAACAAGAAAATGTAGAAGAACAAAAGACACAGGGTTATCAAAGAACTGTTTAAAGATAACAGGCCACTTATCAAGGGAAATGAAATATGATTTCAAAGCAGGAAATATCTCCACAATTGTTTCCAATGCCGGTAGCAGAGATAGCCACTTTGTCTTGCTGTGCCCAAGTACAGTTTTGTATTCAGTTTCAGTAAATGTACAGAATGACTTCAGATATTCGTGTGTGTGTAAATGCTGGTAGATTAGGCAATCTGAGCCAATTTGTAATATTATTCACTGTGTTCTGTTGCAGTTTATAGAACAAATTGTTTTTTTCCTTTCCTCTGCTTGCCACCAAAATTGGTGTTAGTGTTGTCTGCAGAAACTGCAATCACCTTTCCCTCAAGAACATATTTCTTTAAAACCTCCAGCACATAATTCCGAAGTAAATATGAAGTTCCTCCAGCTAAATTAACCAATTCGAGCACTTTCACTGTGATGCCATTTTTAGGGTGAAAATAACTGATAAGGAGAGGAACCAACTTCAAATCCAGATGATTTGATGTATCAATCATTACAGAAATGCATTGAGTACTTTTCAGTTCATTTAAAACGTGCCGAGCTGCATACAGTGCAATAACATTTGAAATGATTGCATTACATTTTGTGTGTCCACATGTGAATTGGATTGAAAGGTATATTAACAACTGCTGTAGTACAGTAAATTGACTTAAAGCTATGGTTATGCATTGCACTGTGGTATGCAAACATAGCTTCTTGTGCTGCCAACTGCCTATCCATTTCTGTTACTGATTTTAAGTTTACATAGTAATCACTCAGGCATTTATTTGCTCTTTTCGTTTGATCACTCATGTGATGTGTCTTCGTCTTAATGTGATTCACAATGTCAGACCTTCCACCATGACCAATAGCAAATTTTGATCTGCACAACATACATTCTACAGTTTCTCCACTACCAGTGATAAAAGGAAACTCGCTTTTTATGTTGCTGTTAAAATTACACTTTCGTTTTGGCATAATGAAACAGTGATTGCACAGTGCAAAACATTAACAGTGTGGTGAGGAAAGCCAGAGAGCTAGTATCAGTGGTGTAAGGTATCTCTGGACCGAAAGGACAGATTCAGTGGATTAATTTAGAAGAGAAGAATCTTCGTTGTTATTCGTAACCTATAGCGCTTTTAAAATTACTTGCGATTTTTGACAGTTCAGTACATGTTTGGGGTATGCTGAAAGTCATCACACGCTTCCTAGCATAAATAATTGCGCAGTTACTAGCAAGTCAAACAAGCAGTAGTGTAAAATACTCTAGGCAAGCGGATTTATAAAAAAAAAACGGGACATTTAGGCGTCCCCCAAAAAACTTTCAGCACAGCGGGACACGTTGGTAAAAAACGGGACTGTCCCAGAAAAACAGGGCGAATGGACACCTACTGCACAGTCAACTCTGTTCTCTGCCACAGTTTGGCTGCGGCAATTCATTTTGATGGGTAGCAGATTGGTGGCAATGCCCACATAAAATGCTGTGCAGTAGAGCTGGTATATGATACAACTGCTTTCACAAGTGGCTCTGCTACTGCAACGATAAGATAAGCTTAGGACAGGGCTGGAACACATGTGCTGGGTGAGTTTATGGGACAGACCTTGGACTGTGAGGTTTGATGATGTTTGGTTTGAAGGTTACTCAACTGTGCAATCATCAGTGCCTGTGCGAAGTCCAAATTTTTACATAGTCCAATTTTTTCACAGTCCATTGTAGCCACTGTCACAAATTATTATGATGATGATGATGATGATGATGATGATGATGATGATGATGATGATGATGACAACACAAACATCCAGTCCCCGGGCAAAGAAAATCCCCTACCCGGCCGGGAATCGAACCTGGGACCCAGTGATCCAGAGGCAGCAACGCTAGCCACTAGACCACGAGCTGCAGACGGAATGTGAGATGGCATGGGTTAGAAGTAAATTGGCATAATGATGTAATAAGATATTGCATAGATGTGGTGGGAAGCAGGATACCAGATATAGGAATGGTGGGATTGATTGTGGATAGGTTGTTCCTCATGAAGCTGGTAACAACTGTATAATTATTATATAAAGAAATATAAATGCAATGAGAAACAAAACTTGCAAAGTGCTGCTGGGATGAGTTGGAGAGTAGGGCAGCTAGGTACAGTCGGGAGGTTAGGCAGAGGGCAGTGGTGAGAGGAGGGGTAGCAGAAAAGGAGAAGTAAATGAACTGGGTACATTGGTGGAATAGAGGGCAGTGTAGTGCTTGGTCAGGAACAAGGAAGGAGCTAGATGGGGAACGACAATGACTAACGATGGCTAAGGCCAGAAGGGTTACGGAAACATACGATATATTGTAATTCAGAAAATCTGCCACTGGTGGGAAGGATTCAGATGGCACAGGCTACAAAGCAGTCATTGAAATGAACACCTTGTTGGGCAGCTTGCTCAGCAACAGGGTGGTCCACCTGTTTCTTTCCAGAGTTTGTCACTGGCCATGCATTCGGACAGAGAGCTTGCTGGTTGTCATGCCCATGTACAATGCAGCACAGTGGCTGCAGCTTTGCTTGTAAATCAGCTGATTGGTTTCATAGATAGCCCTGTCTTTGAAGAGGTAGGTGATGTTTGTGAATGGACTGGGACAGGTTGTGGTGGGAAGATGTGTGGGACAGGTCTTGCATCTATTACAGTGATATGAGCCAAGAGTCAAAGGGTTGGAGACAAGGGTTGTGTAGGGACGGATGAGGATATTGTGTACGTTTGGTGGGTGGCAGAATACCACTGTGAGACAGTGGGTAGGATATTCTTCATTTCAGGGCACAATAAGAGGTAGTTGGAACCCTGGAGGAGAATGTAATTCAGTTGCTCCAGTCCTGGGTTACACTGAGTCATGAGGGGAATGCTCATCTTTGGCTGGACAGTGGGACTTTGTGAGGTCAACATCAAGGAAGATGGCTTGATGGGTTGAGCAGGACCAGGTGAAGCGAATGGGGAAGAAGGTGTTGGGGTTCTGGAGGCATGTGGATAGGGTGTCCTCACCCTCAATCCAGATCATGAAGACATCATCAATGACTCTGAACCAAATGAGGGGTTTGGGATTCTGAGTGTTTAGGAAGGATTTCTCTAGATGGCCCATGAATAGGTTGGCATAGAATGGTACCATGCAGATGCCCAGTCATACTCCATATTTGTTTGTAGGTAATGCCTTCAAAGGACAAGTAATTGTGGGGGAGCATATAGTTGGTCATGGCGACTAAGATCGAGGTGGTTGGTTTGGAACCTGTCGGGCATTGGGGAAGGTAGTTTTCAATAGCTGTAGGACCTTGGGCATTAGGGATGGGACCAATGACCTTGTCATTTGGCCCCTTCCCCCTCTCTTTTAAACCAACCACTACAGATGTTCATGAAAAGAAAGGTGGCATCAGTAGTGATGAGAAGGGTACCATGTGGTAAAGGGACAGGAACTGTGGCGAGTCGGTGGAGGAAATGGTTGGTATCTTTTATATAGGAGGGTAGGTTGTCGGTAATAGGCTTACGGTGTTGGGCTATCACAGTAGAGATTCTCTCAGTGAGGACACATTAACTGGCCACAATGCACTGTCTTTGGTTGGTTGGGTTTATGGACTTTAGGAAGCATGTAGAAGGTAGGAGTGGGTTTCTGGAATGGGGTCACTGTGGCAGGATACGTAGGTGGATGAATCTGACTGCTGGCAGAATCTGTCTGTCAGGTAATCCTTGTGGTTCAGAACAGTGGCAGAGCCTTTGTCAGCGGGTAGGATTATAAACTCAGGACCAGTTTTTAAGTGGTGGACTGTGGATCTTACTGTGGATCTTTCTGTGGATGTAAGGTTAATTTGCATGTTTAGGGATTTGGGGAATGATGGTGAGGCAAGGTTCGAGGTTGAGAAATTCTGGAAAGGCGACAGGGTAATATGGAGGCAGTGGGGGTGGATCATGCTTGGATGGAGGAGTCAACTGAGTCACGCAGCATTCAACATTGGTCTTTGGTTGAGTCAAATTGGTAGGGTTGATGGTGATAAAGTGTTTTCACTGTAGGGACTGGGAGAAGAAGAGAAGGTCATTAACAAGGCCTGCATGACTGAATTTGGGGGTGTGCAAAAAATGAGGCCTTTGGAAAGGACTGATACTTCTGCAGGGCTACGGCTTTTGGAGAAAAGGTTCATGACCGTGTTTGAGGCCTGTTTAGGTTATGATTCTGTGTGGTGGTGGGAGGGAATTTTGGAGGGAGGGCTAAATGAAGTGGGTCTATGAGACAGGGTTTGTCAGCTGTGAGAGGATGTGGAACAGGTTTGGAAGTTGTTGTAGAGATGGTGCACAGTGGTAGTCCAAGGTGGGAATAGGAAGTGAGCAAGTTGGAGAGGTTTTTGAGGTGGTGTTGTGCATGACAACCAACAAGCTGTCCCCAGAATGATATTTTCACTCTGCAGCGGAGCACTTGCCCATGAAAGGCAAAGGTCCTGAGTTCGAGTCTCTGTCGGGCACACAGTTTTAATCTTCCAGGAAGTTTCACAAGCTGTCTGTCCACAAGAATAGCCACAGACAACTGTGGCCAAGAAACAATTGGAGCACCCTGTTGCAGAGCACGCTGCCCAACAAAGCATTCTTCATTTCAATGACTGCTTCATAGCCTGTGCCATCTGGATCCTTCTCACCCCTCCTGGCTTCAAACTTCCTTGGTCATTGTCCTTAGCCATCTAGCCCATCCCTGTTTCCATTCCAGCACTACGCAGCCCTCTATTCCACCAACACGCCCAGTCTTTTTACTTCTCTTCTTTTCCACTACCCCCCCCCCCCTCCCCCACCATCTCCCCTGCCCTCTGTCTAACCTCCTGACTGCACATCACTGCCTTACTATCCACCTGGTCTCTACATGCTCCCAGCAGCACTTTACCATTCCCCAACTCTACCCTGCTATCCCTCCCCATCCCCACCCCAGCCTCTTCCTCACCCTCACCCGGTTGCCTCTCCCATAATGCACTGCTGCTCGCAGTCTGGCTCCAGCTGACATAGCCTGTGGTCGTGTGTGTGTGTGTGTGTGTGTGTGTGTGTGTGATGTCATGTAATGTCAATTTTCAATTTTCAATTTTTGATAAAGAACTTGTTAGCCGAAAACTAACTTTCCAACAGTCTTTTTGTTGTGACTTCCTGTGACTCAGTATCTCCACTATATGATGAGTATTAGCTATCCTTTTCATTATATTGTTACATTCCATCCTGGATTTTCCAGTGTTTGATTTTAACTGTGTTTCTCCATATGTCAGCCACGTGACCCAGTGTGAACACCTGTGATAATTTACCATTTCATGAAGTGACCCGACATGAGCATTTGCTTTTGATCACCATAATTGTCTTTCGTATACATCAACTCTTAATTTATTATCATTTTTCTCACCCGTTACATGCTTTAGGAACTATTCATTGAATACACAGAAGGTTCCAAAGTTGGTTCACATGTCCTTTCTGAAGATGTCGCAGATCAGGAATTTATGTCAGAGCAGCTACAAACTGATGCTGAACAATATATCTCTCTCTCACTCTGTGTTCAGAATATGGGGTGGAGAATGTTGACGTAGGTGAGAGGGATATTGAGTCAAATGGGGTTGCCTCTTCAAGTGACAAATTCTGTGTTCAGCAGGTAGTGTTATAGGCCCTCTGTTGTTCCTTATCTATAGAAACAATGTAGGAGACAATCTGGGCAGCCATCTTAGGTTGTTTGCAGATGATGCTATCATCTAGTGAAGTCATTAGAAGATCAAAATAAATAGCAAAAAGATTAAGGAAAAGCATCTGTATGGTGAGAAAACTGGCAATCGACACTAAAGAATGAAAAGTGTAAGATCATCCATGAGTGTTAAATGGAATCTATTAAACTTCGGTTGCACAATAAATAAATCAAATCTGAAGGCCGTAAATTCAACTAAATAGCTAGGAATTCCAATTACAAGTAACAAAATTTGAAAGAACACACACAAAATGCTGTGGAGGAAGGGAAACCAAAGGCTGTGTTTTAGTGGCAGAATACTTAGAAGGTGGAACAGATCTGCTAAAGAGACTGCCTACACTAGGCTTCACCATTCTCTTTTGGAGTACTGCTGTGCAGTGTGGAATCCTTACTAGATAGGATTAACAGAGTACATCGAGGAAGTTCAAAGAAAGGCAACTAGTTTTTTTTATTATTATTATTTTTGAGAAATAAGGGTTGCAGTTACTAAGCCTTATAGAAGATACTGCTTTTACTTTTGTGTACTCATTTCAAAGGAGAAAAAAAAGACTAGAAATGAGAGGAAAGAGACTGACAAGTTGGCTGCTAAATGTGAACGTGTCACAGCATTGCAACATTTATTATTTGAAGCTGTATACCCCTGGAGAATATGTGAGAACTTATGTGCAATTACTTCAATTTTGAGGATGATATTCTTTCTGACAATATCTGCCAAGAAAGCCAAAGAAATATGACATGAACATTTTTACTTTAGTACACTCCAGAACACTTTATCTTGTGAACATATGATCATATGTAGGTACACAGCAACATGGTCTTTTCAACAAACCAAATAAGACTTGAGAAACAGTGCAATGCCTTCTTATTCCTTTAGAAGGTACTGGCAGAAATATAACTACTGACAACTGGTTCACAGGAGTGCCTCTTGCAACAATTCTAGTAGAAAAATGTTGACACTAGCATGAACATTATGAAAGAACAAACCAGATATTCCCCCACAATTTTTGCCCAATAAACAAAGAACTGTAGCTTCAAGCCTTTTTGCTTTTACACAAGATTTAACACTGGTGTCATACGTTCCAGCAAAATCACAATCTGTGGAACTCTTTCCCCATGTTACACACTGATGGAAAGGTCAATGAAGACACAGGCTCTCAGAAAATATCAAAAGCTATAATGTTATACACCCACACAAAAAAGGTGGAATAGACAACCAGTGGCTTTTTTCTTTCTTTTTTTTGGGAGGGGGGAGTAAGTATGTCTGCTCTGGCTTCATATATACTTTATAAACTAAGCTCTGGTCATAAAGTTACAAGATGTTAATTTTTGAAGAAGATGGATAAGAACTTACTAATTGTCCAAAGGGTGAACAGTTCTTATACAAATTGAAATCTATGACAAAAAATAGAGCTTTATCTAGTAGAGAAATGGAATGGTGCCAGCACACAAAGATGTGTAGAACAAGACCATATACCACTGCCTAGTGAAAGAAGAAGGTGTTGCACTAGCCCTGGTACAAATGACAGCAAGCACTCCACATTGTGTGCGGTTTGTTCCAAATGTGCATGTAAAAAGCACTCTGAAGTGATCTGCATGTCTTGTAAAGATGACAACAAGCCATTAACATTTTCTACCACATAATGTGAACAATGTTATGCCTCCTCTGAAAAGTTACTGAAAATTCACATTTAAAAATCAGTTGTAAAAAAAGATGAATCAAAGTATGACTATAATTATTCTCCTTTTAAAAGGGAATAAAAAGAAATATTTTAAATACTTGTTGTTTTAGTTTTGAGTCACATAGACTCAACACAAGTGCTTGCATATTAAAATATCATGCAACTATTTAAGACTTAAGCAGTTACTGAGAGTGGGTTCTACAGTAACTATTCTGATTAAATAATATTCCTACCTGTATATGCAGTTTAGACCCTAAATCTTTGTAGATCACTGACCTATTTTGTAGCAACACTGAACCTTTTCATTGGCAAGACCATGATTGATAAAGTGTTCTGTGGCAATAAATATAGCTTAACTGGAATGTTCTTTCAGCAGTGTCAAATTGAGTATTTAAAGCCTGAACTTTTGAAGATGGCTTTACAATTCTCCACCAATTGGTGAGGGTACATAAATCCATATTCGAAACCATCAAAGAATTTAAATCTTAGGACTACTATCATTTCTGAGAACAAAGCTATAAATTCTGAACCATGATTTCACCCAGTTTGCAAGGCTATGTGTCATCACCAATTCTGCCGGACATGTAAACGTACTGAGTATGACCTCTAAACCCATACATCAGGGACATGGTGGCTTCAGCTACAATTACAGCCCTCTGAATGCGCTGCATTTAAGAGGGATAACCTAAGCCATCTTCACCGCCAGCCAGCACACCAAGTCTATACTTGTCTTCCTTCCCTGCTTGACAGCTAATTCCGTTCTAAAGTTGCCAGACAATTTCCTGAAGGTTCCATTTCACACCTCACCCTGGAGCTTCCTATCACACCCATCCTCTGTGACATTCAAGACCTGCTAGAGAGATCAGCCACAGAGAGAGCCACAGCAGGGTTGCTCACATCGCCTTTTGAGTTCGTGGCGTAACTAGCTCAATCTGTGATGTGATGCCCTTCTGGTTTGAGGCCACTAAGATATTTGCTCAAGGTTGTTCATGGGGATGAGGTGTGTCAAGTTTGGGAGCTTTTTTTTATTTTTAACAATGGCAACACAGTTAATGGGCAGCTATGGAGATCAGAGCCTGAGCCCCCTGTGGTGAAAGGTGAGAGGCTGCAGGCAGGTCTCCAATGGAGCCGTGGCTGTGGTGGCATAGCCAGCCACCAGGTGACGAGCTCACCACCATCCCGTAGCTGTAGGTCTCAGTGTCTGATGACTGTTGTATTCTGATGTCTGGTCAAGAAGATCTGGTGGCTCAGACATATACATACTGTCAGCAACGGGAAGCTCCATTGCTGCCAATCAACTGTGTCGCCGTTGTTAAGAAAAAGTACTGCCCACCTTACCGAGCCACCAAACGCCCCGTCCCCATCAACAACCTTGAGCAAAGATCTTAGTGGCCTCAAACCAGAGGGATATCACATGGTAGATCGAGCTACTGGCAACAGGAATTTGAAAGGTGATGCCATCAACCCTGCCATGGCTCAACTTGGTAGTTTTACTTAACTGAAGCTGTTATCACTGAAGGCCTGCCTCCTTCCTATTTGGTAATTTTACTAAACTGAAGCTGTTATTACTGAAGACCTGCCTGTTCCCCTTTAATTAAATTAAGAGCTATTTCATAAAATATGAAAGAAGTTGAGCCATGACGTGGTTGCTGGCATCGCCTTTTGAATTTCTGGCGCCACTAGCTCGATCGGTCACATGCTGCCCTCCGCTTTGAGGCCCCTACGATCTTTACTCGAGGTTGTTGATGGGGATGGGGTGTGTGGTGGCGTGGCGAGTTGGGGAGTGGTAGCAGAGCATGGTTACGATTCACAGACCTCTGTGTTATGCACCCAGCATGCTTCCATAAGACAGTTCCAATTGATGAAGCTTGCTATGTTGGCTGTCTCTCAACAATGGGTACCGCTTTAGTAACTCTTGCTAATGTGTAAGGTGACTTTGGGCATCCAGTACTCACATCCTGTTTCAACATAGAAATTTTCAAACAAACTGTTGTCTGCATGTGCTCTTAGATGAAGTGAACTAGCCAGGTCATTAGCATTGGAAGGCACAGTGGCCAGGGGAAAGTGGAGGCACCAGAAGTGCCACAGCCCCTGGATCAGCTGAAGCATAGGTGCAGCAGGCAAGGGCAACATTCTGTAACCTGACAGCTGCGGCCAACAAAGCGTCTAGCTGCTTTTGAACAGTGCTCAATTCCCCCTTCGCCTCCATACAACAAACTCAGTCCTAAGTCATCTTCCACTAACACGATCACATAACAACCAACAGTTAAAAAACTAGAGAGAAAATGGGAGTTGTCATACTTCATGTCTTTCACATGTTGTTGTTGTTGTTGTTGTGGTCTTTAGTCCTGAGACTGCTTTGATGCAGCTCTCCATGCTACTCTATCCTGTACAAGCTTCTTCATCTCCCAGTACCTTCTGCAGCCTACATCCTTCTGAATCTGCTTAGTGTATTCATCTCTTGGTCTCCCTATATGATTTTTACCCTCCATGCTGCCCTCCAATACTAAATTGGTGATCCCTTGATGCCTCAAAACATGTCCTACCAACCGATCCCTTCTTCTATTCAAGTTGTGCCACAAACTTCTCTTCTCCCCAATCCTATTCAATACCTCCTCATTAGTTACATGATCTACGTAGGAAAAATATAAGAAAATGGTGTCTGGTGTCATTTGGACAATATTATTTCTAATGAGGATGATTTGACCGTATATAAAAAACTTGCACAGAAAAAGATATTGTGTACGTCTTGTAACTACAGCATTTTGCTATTTTTCAGCACAATCACCATTTACATTTAAGCATCTGTCTTAGTGTTTCACCAATTCACAAATTCATTCTTCTTAAATTTCGACTGCCTGGCTGCATAGCCAATCTTTCGCAGCAATTTGAAGTTCGTTGTCATCCAATTGCTGTGACACAAGTCATTTTTGCATGTGGGCAAAGAGCTAAATATCACTTCATGTCAAGGCTGGGCTGTATGGGTGGTGATCAAACACATCCTATTTGGATTGCTTCAAAACCTCGTAAGAGTTTCTCAGGCACAACAGAAGACCTACCATTCCTCTCTTCATCACGACTGTCTGTCCTACCAATTTTTAAAAATTGGATCCATTGCCACACAGCAGTTTTACTCATAATGTATGGACCATATACAGTACAAGACTGATGACTAATGTCTGTTGCTGAAATTTTTTGCACAGAAATAAATATTATTACTTCTGGCACTTTGCATTTTGTGCCACTTTTATTACAGCACTCATGGTATGAGATGACGAGTGAATGCACAAAATAACAAGGTTAATATTTACACAGCTAGACGATTACTGAATCAGAGAACATGCAGATACAACAATGGTGGCACTCCACACACAAGTACTAACACCTTGCTAAAACAGTGGTTACTTTTCGAAGTGCCCTCATGAATTCTTCCACGTAAGTAACCAAGTACCTAGTACTGCCCACAATCAAAGAAAATGCTGCTCACTGCATAACACAAAATGCTAGTGAATGTAGTAAAGTTGTACTGTTTTAGATTACCTTCACTATACTGAAGCTATCTCACCATGTAGTTTCTACATTGTAAGTCCTTGAGAGGATAGCAGTTCCAATATCACATATATATGGGTGGAACAGTTGTTGTGCAGTTGAATGTGTACATATTCCAGTAATATTTAGAGCACAGCATCAATAAACTTCCCTTTCACTGGCAAAAATTCAGAGAACAAACTGAAATTTATGTTGTGTTCTCCTAAATAAATAAATGTTGGTTTACAGTTTTTCACAATTGTACCATTAATATAGGTGCCAATTTAGCTAATTTTGTACAATACGCATCTTCATAGCAGGCTTATCATGTAATGAACCACCACTTTAACTGTTCTAACAATTTGCTACTGTGAATGCATACCTACTTGAGATACCGTGGCAATTGTGTAAATTCCATTTCCATTAAAAGGACTGAGATATTCCCAAAGTTATCTCTGCAGTTAATGGACACCGTAACAATTTTGAGTCATTAATATATGCAGGGGCATTGAATACTAGCCAACTTGCAATTCACTGTTGTATTTCTTGTAGTTTTCTAGCACAGTAGCCCTACAATCATGGATCAAGGAGATCAGACAGATGCAGTATTTCTTGACTTTCAAAAAGCATTTGACTCAGTACCACACTAGTGATTATATTGGGTACAAAATTAAGTTGAGTTGAGGATTTCTTGTAGGCAGGATACCACATGTTGTCTTGAATGGATTCAAATGGTTCAAATGTCTCTAAGCACTATGGGACTTAACATCTTGAATGGAGAGTCATCAACAGAAGTAGAAGAAATTTCCAGTGAACCCCAGGGAAATGTGTTGGCACCCTTCTTGTCCATCTTTGCTTATTAACAACCTGGAAGACTTTTTGAAGATGATACACTTATCTATAATGAAGTGCTGTCTTAGAGAGAGAGAGAAAGAGAGAGAGAGAGAGAGAGAGAGAGAGAGAGAGAGAGAGAGAGAGAGAGAAAAGCAGATATACTCAGTCAGACCTTCATAAGATTTCAACTGGGTATGAATACCGACAACGTATTAGACTTACACTTTTGGTAGTTGGCAGTAACATTTGGCTACTGGCAAGAGCATCCAAAACGTAACAACAAAATGTGTAATCAATTGCTAATACAGTGAAGTGTAAAAACTGAAATTTCAAATGGCAATTATCAGATGACGAACAACTGTAACAAAGGATCAAAATACAGCATGTAGATCAACATTCAAGAAAACTGCGAATAGAACTTTATATTATTGCTACATCACAGAAAAATAAAAAGTGCCAAAAGTGTTTATAACCTATATAAACAACATCCTACATGCAAACTAAACAGTATAAACAAAAATATGTACATTTTCCAGAACACTGAAGATGACTTACAAAGAATAAAGGTGAAATGCATATGGCACAAAAATTGTGTCTTGTTCAGTTGTGCCTGGATGGTTCTAAAGTAATCAACTAATCAGTATCAACAAACTGTAATATTATATGTAACTGAGGACATCAGGACTTCTAAAGTTGAAGACGGTAAAATTATAATTTTCACAAAACTCTGTTTTACTCACAAGTGTGCACCAAGAAAATGTTAAGAAGCCAGAATTGGCAGATACTTTAAGACACAGCAAGTTATCTTGCATAACACTACTTACAAAATGTTTTCTTGAAACAGTGTTAAGTGGAGAGTCAGAGAGATTCTGCAGCTCACTTCTCACTGCTATAGGAACCATGAAGACAAAACTATACTAATACACCAAGTACACAGGCATTTAAGCTGCAGCTTTTCCTGCACTTCACATGCAATTGGAAGGGGAAGAAATTCTAACATGTGGTGCCATGCTATGTACCCTCTGCCATGCATATCACACTGATTTACAGAATATGTACAGTATTTAAAAGTAAATCTGTGTTGTTTCATTTGCATCACAATAATTTCATAAGCTCATGTCTTAAGAATTATAATTTCCTTTAACTATTTTCCTGTTTAATTGAGTTTTATACAAACAGTGTCTGGCAGAGAAACATTCACAAACTACTCACAGTGACTCAGATGAACAAAATTTCTGAATGCTTTACGGGAAGAATACAGTATTTTGTGAAAACATAAACAGTGATAACAAACAGCTTCTTCTTTCAGTTCGCTCAGACTAGAAGCAGCTCGTGGTTTCCATGCTGAGGAAGGCTGCGACATTTACCAATCAGAACTAACCTACATCTCGGCCTACGCTATGTAGTCTCTCACCAGACTGAAGCTTTCTGGGGTGGGGGAAGCAATAACACACTTTTGGCAAAAGTTTGCACAGCGTGTTTGCTTTTAGTTTCATAATCAACTACTAAAAAACAGCAAAAGCTAACTTCAAGATAGCTAGCATATTTATCCACCAACATCATTTTCCAACACTTTATCAGAACAAATTTTACTAAAAGTTGTATTTTCTGCAGAGATTTTTAATGCAGTTAATGCTGGCTTTGCTGAATGCTTAAGGTCTTTTGGCATTTTCAGTTCTAAGCCAGAGACATTTAACACTTAGTGTGTGTTCAATATGTGGAGTTTATGAGCTCTCAAAACCAAACATGATGTCACAGGTCTTGTGCTGTGATTGGCACGCATAAGCAAACCAATGACCCCCATATTGTGTTTGTGAAACTAACATACTCCATATTTTTGTTTTTCACTTTTATATTTGTGTATTATGAAAATATGTGATACATCACATATAAAAATCTCTCCAAAACATGTAATTTTTGTATGGTTTGTTGTGCTGAACTACTGAAAAATGTTACATCAGTATAATAGTTGTTACCACCCATATTGAAGCACTTCATTTAATACACAAAACAGACATTTACAACAAAGGTATTGGCTCTTGTCACTTATTGATGTGTGTTTTATTTACTTTAATTTATTTGTTTATAGAAGAAATCAGCTCGTCTCCATTTTGCCCAGCAAAATAGTCTATGGACATTTCATGAAATTTTTTTCATTCTCATGTTATAAATTTTTGTCTTATAAATTGCACACTGAATTCATATCATGCTGTTTTCGGTCTCACTGTATGCTGCAATTTTTTGCGAAAAAAAGGAAACTTACTAGAAATTGTTCACAATACACTCACAACAGGAAACTTGCTAGAAAAGTAACATAACTTTTTTCTCTGCTCGAATTTCCTGTATTCATTACTGAGTGTCTCATTATTTGGTGACACTTATGTTATCATACTGTGCTGCACTCTGGTGAGAAACTTACAAACATACTCCTACAATGGATAAATCGCCAATGCCAGAAACAAAAAAACCTACCTGAAACCTTAATATTAAACATTGATTAATGATGCATCAGGCCATAATAATGATTTACAGAAACAGGGATTCGAAAGTGAAGTTTCAGCCAATCTGTTCATTTCCTGTTTAAGCAAGCAGTGGAATGTGAAAGTCGTGTGGAAGCTCGGAGGACACCCTTAGGCTCTGCTAGCTGAACCTTCGGGAGGCCCATGAATCTGTAATCTGCAGAAGCCACTCTCCCTGCCTCTGAGTCCATACTTCATAGTACAGGCATTTTTAGTGCAGTCTAAGACTAGCTACTACCTGTTTGGAAAAGTTCACTTGACATCTACAGTTCAAAAAATGTTAACTGCCATTATCAGTGTGGATGGGAAATATTCAAAATGCACCTTGATAATTTAAATTCTGTAGTACATTAGTGAGAAATACATTCTATTATCTATTTTGGGGTGGCTCCACCTCAGATCTTTTAAGAGCCATGCGTCCTTAAGACCAAAGAAGCATTGACTGTATTTATAAGTATAGATCCAGGTTGCTTTAATCTGCCTCCACAGCTCACTTATACTGACTGTTGAAGTGCACTGTGGAGGAAATTGCTGCATGTCCATTCCTGTCTGTCTTCAATTAGCATCACATCTGCTCAAATATCAGGTCAAGAATAGCATGACACAACACAAACTGTAATAATGTATACAACTATCTTATGTATTTGTGCACATAAAAAAGTGTAAAGTTGACCTGAGCCTGAAGTTTTGTTTAAATAATAGTGTATAAGAGAGAAGATATACCCTTACTTTGGACCAGATATAATGTCTGTATACTTCCTTAAAACTCACCAGCAGGTCCTACAACATCAATTTCAAACTTGCCGTCTGCACTCTGATACTCAACTCACCAGTCTCCGTCTTTGTCCATTTGAGTTTGTTGTTTTCTGTCTCATGTGTGGACTGTAGCCTCGAACTTTGATCCCCAGAGTCAGCCATTTTCACCCTGTCACCTGAAATGGGACTACCTTCCCATCTCTACCTGAAATTCCTTCCTCGTATCAACATTCTCTGAAGAGGTCAATTTAGCTCGAATTTTTAACTTCCTGAGCTTAATACTGTTATGTCTACACCCATTTCCAGTAGTAAACAGCCCTTTAAAGAATTAGTACAAATGAGTTTATTATCTCAGATTAAATTTCACATTAACATGTTAGCCAATTTATATTATCAAGTAACGGGAATAAGCTGTTTGTTAATAATCCAACTTTGAAACTTTCTGATATGAGCTATGCAACCATGCTGCATCTCATATTCTTGAAAATTTACTACTCCCCTGTTTCTGGAAAGCTACGACATTTATTCATTATGATTATTTAAAATTACGACTCTACTTGAGAGCAAACCAAATTACCGTTAACAATATTTTATTCACAGTAATTTGTTTATAATTAACTGAATTTGTAATTTAAATTATTGTACTGTAAAATTCATTGAAACTGTGCTTGAAATAAAGTTAACTTTTCTAAACAGCATATCAGAACATGTAGGGCAATATGTGGCCCAGTTTTTTTATGTAAGTAAGTAAAAACATCTCATGACTTTATTTTGTAAATTTTACATTTAACAATGTATTCAACTGTCTAGTTTTATATAAAAGGAAGTGGCACAAGAGCTGCGGTAGTCAGGCAGAGTAAGAGACAGTCAGAGGCAGTGAGAGAGTCAGTCAGTCAGTCAGTCAGTCAGTGAGTCTGCATTATTGTCTTTTGGAAGCCATTTGTGTCACAGTCTTTCGGACGCTGTCAGACCAGAAAAGTATGTATCATCACTGTACATCCTAATTGATCACAATACAAAACAAGAAAAGTGATGTACTCTGTTTTGTTTTTTATTTAAAAAGTAGTACATCAGCAATGTTGAATGCTGGGACTTTCTGAAGCAACCATCCCCAAGGATACCAAAGTTGAGTATCTCATCGTAAGGTACAGCTAAGTTACTGTGTGAATGTTCATTAACATTTTAGTTTTCACTTGTCTTCATACTTGTGAATGGTGAGGCCCCAAACTATTAATTTGCTCTGATAGTATGATTGAGAATTCACTATTACCACTGTCCAATTATAAACAGAACTACAGAAACTGTATATTTTATTATCACTCAGCGTCAGTGGTAATTTCCTCCTCTTGTAAAATTAAAGGTGGCATTTTACAGCACTACACAAAAACAGCAAGAGTGTGCGTGCAACTTTCATGCTATGTCACAGCTTTACACTCTTGCACATTTTAGTAAGAGGGAACCAGTTGATGAGTAGGGAGCGATTGCAGTGCCACCGTTCTCAGACATATCTACAACAAGAAAAATGGAAGCCAGTATAGCAGTGATGTAACAGCAGTGCCTTTATTTGTAATGTAGGCAGCCCTCAATACTGAGCTCGTACTCACTCCATTTCTAATCTCCATGTCTTACCTCCCTCTAACCTTTACTGACCTACACAACCATTAATAGGATGACCTGCAATTTAAACAAGACTCTGAACCACGGTGCAGCTCAGCATTTTTTAGTTTAACAAATTGTTGCCAGTGGTGAAGGAAATGATAAGTGACAGATAAAAATCCTTAGACCAAATAGAAACTGAACCCCCATACCTCAGGTTTTACACTCTGGCACTTATATTTACAGAGCCACACCATTTGTGCATATTACTACTAAAAATTTTCACACCATGTCATACTCAATATTGAACAAATTAAGTAAGTGGCTTATTTTTTCTGAGCTAAGCAAAGTACATGATTTAGCTAGAAAGAGTTACTTCAATAAACTTTGTAATTTAAAATTGAAGGCGCTGACACGGTACTCAGGTTCCAAAAAGTCTGGAACAGGAACTCATGGTCTTGGAAGTAATAATAAGTCAGTGAAAGCTTTGGAGTGTTGGGAACAACAAGGATAACCATTGCTATGTACTCAAGTTCACTTAAGATAATTTACTGTCCACTCAGTAACATTGTTCATTACAGACAATGTTAACAATGCCTTAATTTACTGTTCACTCAGCAACATTGTTCATTACAGACAACGTTAACAATGCCAACCACCACTTTCAATACAAGCATAACATCTTTGTAGTGCACTCTACCAAGTACATCAGACATCACACAAAACCTCATCAGATACTGCAAATATCCTAGCAAGAAGTGTATCTTTGTCGAAAACTGGAAGCACACTCATGAGCTTGTGTTATGCCTCCACCTCCACATAAAAAATAAATAAATAAATAAAAATTTAAAAAAAAGAAAAAACGGAATACCAACAGTGTCACTTCAGGAGAGCAAAGTGACCACACAATGCCGGATCGCCTACACACTGGATTGGAAGGAGAGGTACCTTTTTTATTTCTTTTCATTTTTTAGAAGCATATCAAAAGACTCGTGAATGTGACACTGTTTCTGACAAAGAAACACTTCTCAATAGGATACCTGCAGTAGTTGATGAGGTTCACGCGATGCCTGGTGTACCTAATACAAGTATTTTCTATTATGATGTTATGCATGTGGTGGTCGCCATTTTGAACACTTTCTGTAACAACATTGTTGAGCAAACAGTACCTTATCTTTGTTGATCTTAAGGTGTAAATGAACTGTTTACCCTTGTTGTTCCTGATACTCCAGACCTTTCACTAGCTCAGGATTACGTTCAAGACCATAAATTCCTATTACAAAGTAGTTATATTTAGATTCCTTTATTAGCTCGTTAAATTTCTGCGCATCTTTTAGCATCACTGTGTTAACTGTTTTGTATTCTAAAACATATGATGTGTGTAAACCTCGCTGAAAAGCAAACTGCACTCTCTTGTATGCTCTTCACATGGTACAATAAAAAGAAAACACTCACTGAATAAACATTACAGCAGACACTGTAGTGCAAACTTTAGACTTTGTAGTGGAAACTTCGCAGTATACAGTAAAACTTGCTCAAAATGGAATCACACGGGACTAAAATAATTTTCTACATTGAAAAATTTCTGGATTACACAAGACACACTAGGTTACATAAAATTTGTCAAGTTCCATGCATAAATATGTAAATCTATAATGATGCACATATACCTGTACTCCTGTACAGTAGATGTTTATTAAATTGTGTAACATTGTTTATGCATGCAATAGTTTCTTCAGGAGTAATAATCATCATTCTGTTTCCTCCTCCTCCTCCTCCTCCTCCTCCTCCTCATCATCATCATCAGTCTTGCATATTTCTATTAGATTGCCAAAATAAAAGTGGGATGAGGTGACAGGAAGTCATCACTTTAAATGTAGTCATCTGGACAACATGAAATATTCTGCATTTCAATTAATTCAGCAGCAGCATTTTCTTTAGCTTTGATGAGGACATTAGTATCTTGTTCACCATCTCTGAATCCCACTTCGTTGTAGCACTTAGTGAATGTTTTGAGCTTTATTTCCCTTACTGTCAATCCAATTTACTGCATCCAGGACAGTAACTGACTGTGCAACAGCAAATTAGCTTTCAGCTTCTGCAGCACTAAGAATATGATACTCCATCACAATCACCTATAACGGGACTTGAATGTGTAAATAACCAGTCTGGTCATGGTCTTTTGTTTGTGTGAGGCTGGTTGACTCTGATGGGAACCAAGCCGATTTCATGTTTGTTAACTTGACTTTTGGGTAGAAGGTTGCATTTTCTAGAAAAAAAGAACTTGCCAATTTCCTTTTTTAATTTTGGGTTGAGAGAGCCCAGCCACTCTTTTGTAAGACCACTCACCATCCATGTCTTTTTATTGCTTTGCCATGTGACTAGAAGCTTACTGACATCTACATTTTTAAAACAATGGGATTTTGCCAACTTTCCAATCACCAGTGGCTTCTCGATTTCACCTAGGATGTTACCACACAGTACAGCAAGTCTAAGCTTCAACAGTTTTCCGCCAATGCCCTTTCACCTTGAACTGCTAGAGATTTGGAAGGCAGCGTGTGATAAAACAGTCCTATTTCATTGAAAACTATTTTATACTCCAGGCAACCACAGCTGCTGAAAGGCATGATGGTAGGAAGAACTCCTACTGTTAAAATTGTTGTTTATTAAAACATAGCTGGTTATGAAGCTTTAAACCACACCATCAGGTGAACAATGTTAAAAGATCATAGGCATACCCATCATTCCTAGTCAAAATTTTCCATTCAGAGAATATAGTCAGTACTTACTATAACTGGCTGTAAGAGGAGTTCTTCCTAACATCATGCTATTTCATTGACACTGAACACATCTTTTGGGTGATTGTTCACAGACAGATTGTGCTGATGCATTTTTCCACACATCCGTATCTTCCTTGCACACTTCATTCCACATGATGCAGAGGCTAGCTGTGAAACTGTCCAGGCATCCTGTGGATGCCTTGAACTCCATAATTGTCAAGCTCTTTAGTGACTCCCACAGTCTCACCGTGTGACATGGGACACACAAAGGTAAGTTTTTTTGACTTTGCATTTATGAACTTTTCCCATGCTATCTCATTAATTTCTTCATTTCTCATCTTATTCATCTTTCTTTTCATTTGCCTGTTCTCTTTCATCCATGCATCCCATATCTTATCCTTGTTTCTTAAAGCCTCAACAAATTTGTGTTTTACCGTATTTGATATGCAACATTATTTCATGCACCGAGTGTTTGTCTTTCTCACTTGCCTTGATAATCTTAATCTTTCTGTTACGTGTTCGCAGGTCATAATTTGTGTTCAAATCAAGATGGTACTTACAGTGCTACAAGTCAACAGAAACTTTGGTAAAATATTGCATGGAGTGCATCTCTTTGGTATGTTTGACCTTGCTGGGTAGAACCATTGTATAACATAACAACAATCGCCTCTTTCACATAACAGCACTGTCACATCTGTACAGTCTTCATGTTAAAAGTAGCATCCTTGTATATACGTGAATAACTAATGTATACTGTAATACAGTAGTACTGTGTAAGTGTTTTTTCTACACTATAAAATTATTTATTGGTTAAGTCTTAAAATTTGCATTCTGCATCACATTGGGTACATTCAGCTTTATACAAAAAATTAGCAAACAAATAAGTATTGAATGTGTTGAGACTGAAATATTTGTATTGTTTGGCCAGACTCCCAAGTTACACACAATCCACTTTGACCAAGTTTTACTGTCTCATACAAGGTCCTCTTCCTCATCTTCAACAAATGAAAATCACCAAAATGTTCTTAAGATTGATTAGAACCATCTGATATGCCACCCATGAGCCTACAAAATATTTATTACATACTGAAAGCTTTACCAATTTAAGCTGTCAGTCAAGTCTTGGTTTTCTTGTATTACAATGATGGTCACTTACAAATTACTTTGATGAGTGGTAGGCTGCAGCTTCTCTTTTGATTCCAAAATTTTCTCAGCACAGTTATTCAACACTCACAGGACACTTGATAATGAGAATGGTGGACAGTGAAAGTAAATCTATTGCCACAGTCATAGAGAGTGGAACTATGTTCTGAAATGCAAGTGTTGTTGTTTGGAGAGCACATCGGTTACGTGTCAGATGTGTAGCCAAGCAGTAATTTGTCGCCATAGCTGCAAATATTAGCCGTTAATATGAAGTGTTGTCAGCTAAAGTCTGATGATGCAGACGACCGTAAGGACGAAGTACCCAAGAGTACAACACGCGATCTAGTGTGATTGGAAAACAGACACATTTTCAACTTTTGAAATCTTCAGTTTCAACATCCGGCAATGGGAAGAGGAAATTGCTGGTCAAATTTGATTTCTAACAATAGTTGGGCAGGGAAATTCATCCATAATCCCGTCATGGATGTGAGAAATATCAGGAATGTTGTTTACAGATGTGTCTAACACAAAGAAAATGCATGCCGATGTCTATAATTTCAATGCCTTCATGTAAAAATATTAGGTTACATAGGAAATTTAATTTGCAGGCATTTTAGTGTCCACTTAAGTTTTCACTTGCATCACTAGAACACCAATTCTTTGTACAACAGTTACACTATAGTTTCTTTTTTATTCTCTTGTATTGAATTTCTTAGCAAGAAAAATCACATTTGTGAAAGTGAGCTGTGGCAGGAATCATCAAGTCTGAAAGTATAATCTCTGGATAAGTAATTACTTATAATAATATAATATGGAAACATTTTCATACATCAACAGTGTAACTGTCATTAATACACACACATACACTTTTTGTACCCAACAAAACATCAAATTCTAGATAATTCTTTAATTTCTAACTAAATGAAACTTACAAATATTAACATTCAAACACCAGGAACTCAGTCTATAAAGTGGAATGTCTGAAAAGCATGTGTCTGTTTTTTGTAGGACTAAGGCAATTAACAGCACCATTACAGACTTCTACTGAACACTCTATAAATGACTTCAATATCAGTTAAACATTTGACACAATCAATAACCAATCACACTAAATGTGTGCTTATACTAGTGACTCAATCAACTTTATGATTGTAAGACGACTTCAGGAAAACTTTTCAGAAGTGATTTAAGAAAATAAGCTTACAGATGCACTATGTACAGTAGAAGTCACATACCAACAAAACTGTCAGAAGGCAGGGTATATTCACATATTTTGGGAAATGCTGCATAATGATCAATTATTGGACAGTTTATAAAATGTGCTACACAGTAGTACCTTTTGTGATACTAATTTATACCACATCAGCTCAATGAGATTATATTAGGAATTATTTTTTACATGTCCATATTCATACTTCTCTCAAGAGTTTATAACGTTATTATTTTCAACAATTTCACCACAGTTAGCTTCAAAATAAATATATTAATGTACTATACAGTATTCACAGATCTTGCTCATTATTTTCTAAAACTATGTTTCTAGTCATTGCACATAATACATGAACTGTTTTGATGAGATAATTTCAGAATTCTCATAATCTATACATTTCTATTTACATATATTAAGTCAAAAATATTCACTCTAAATGAAGACCATGATAAAGTACGTACAACTGAATCCACAAAAATCATAGACTTCAGTCACATACAGAAACTAAAAACATAAATATTAATATGACTTTTCAATCTGAGGGTGAAGTAAAACAATCACAGAGAGCACAAAACAAAAACTGTATGCTTCAATACTGCTGTTAGAAAAATATGAATGACAGCTGTGGATGTTCTACTTATGTTTGTAACTTATTAAACTGCACAGCTGCACTCAATTAATGCTAGTTTCTACTGAAACATGAAAGTCTTCTAACACTATTTACTACACACAATTAAAGATTTTGTGTGGAAAAGCTGCCACTGACAAACACACTGTTGTAACTTGATTAGATGTTTTAGAGTAGTAATATAAAATAATACAGAAAGGGAAGGAAGTTTTAAAGCTAAAGCTGCAGTTAGCTATTATTCTCCAAGAGCACAGCCACATACAAAATAGAAGGATTGCTATGAACAGGAAAAACACAAAATACCATAGCAGAAAAATGGCATGTAATGCAGATCAAATTAAATACATAAATATTATATATGGACACTTTTTTTGTGTTTGAGACCAACTTATTCATTCTCTATGAGGAATAACACGAAAAAAAGAGCATAAACTGAGAAAATATAGTGTACTAAATCACATTACAGATTATATAAGTATCAGTATTTGCATAATGAACACATGAAATTACACACTTTTTTCTAATTTTTCATCAGTAAAGTGGGAAACAGTGAGATGCACACCAATTGTGAGTATACCGAGAAAACTACTTTCACATACCTTTACTCCATGACTTAAAGTCTCAAGATTCTGTAACAGGTTTGTAAATTTGCAGTGCTTATTCTGTTCCATGTCCCCAATTTACTGCTGATTATAGTCACACAGACAGATGGTAAATGGCGACTGTAATCTCCTTCACAAGAAATTTGTTTCTTTTTAGTGTTCCAAGATAAATTCTTCAACCAATACATGTGACGTAAAAATTTAGATATCAGAATGTTAGAGACAATTTCAAGATCACTGGCTCTATTAAGTATAATATGTTTTTCATTTAACAAATGTACAAACTTATACCGGCACATAATGTCATCAAAATTTGTGAGATGTGCCTAAAAAAGCACTGGCCTGATTAAAGCATTTATCGAAAGTATTTCTCGATGTTATCTACATGATAAAAGATAAGCAAATCTTCGCAAGTTATCTGCTGGGAGCATTGTATTTATTTATATATTCAATGTTACAAGCTCTCCATAAAAGTTTATTGGTTAAAAGAAAAAAGTAAGTATCTTAAATCGTTTAAAGGGATTACTCCAAATAGCAAAGCCAGATTATTGGTGCAGGAGATACAGTATCCAAGCACTACACCATTTAAAATTAAACATGAATTACTTTTAGGTATAAAATGGTCAAACTATGAAACCAAAATAGTACTAACAATGAGAACTAAAATAGTGAATTACCACCTCACAGAATAACACAGGCATTACAGGAGTTAAGGGTAAAGAAAGAGGAATATTCAAGAAGAATAAAGAACAATTCTCCAATTTATAAACTGGTTATGTGCACCACATTCGCGCTCTTATTATTACAAGATCTTTCCTCTCAGTTTTTTCCAATAAGATAATGTAACATTAACAGTGTACTTGCACACAGAGTGCTTTGCTCACACAAATAAATATCACTTGTCAATTTAGACAATTTCTCTCTCTCTCTCTCTCTCTCTCTCTCTCTCTCTCTCTCTCTCTCTCTCTCACACACACACACACACACACACACACACTCACACACACACACTCATGCACGCTCTTCCCCCCCTCCATCTCTGCACAGCCGATGTTCATACTACAGACACACAGGTGGTCAGCAGACTACTACAACATTGCATAATATTGGACAAGTAACACAAATCAAAATTACACACATCTCGAACATTAAATGTACAAATCTGCATAACAGAAGTAAAAAATATGCAGTGCCACACAAGAGTATTGAGTGATACTATGCAATCTCTTTTTTCCATTCATATTGTAAGTTAACCACACAAACATGTCAGTCACTCAATTATACAACTGCATTCAAGACATACACATACATTCAGAATTTCAGTCTTGTGAGTAGCATTTACATAAAGAAACATTCCAGATCACCATGTCACTTCCCAGTCCTTAATAGGTACTGTTTATGATATGTGTGGTATGCAGCATCAGACAGAGGACACAGAGCCTCACATGTGGGACAATGTGAGTGGGCCAGAGGCTGAGGCGCAGGAGGACACGGGTGTCCTGGGGTAGCGTCGCTGACACTGTGGGCATGCCGGCAGCTAACGCCAGGCCCAGCGTCACTCCCCAGTGTCCAGCCACTTGCTCTCCTCGTGTATCCTCTCGAAACAATCCAGCAAGAAAATGTACTGCGAACAAAAAATGTAAGGTAGCCATTATTTAAAAAAATGAAAAAAAAACTTTCTTGAAATGTTCACTAGTTCATACACTACATATACTGACCCAATACTTATGTAAGAATTCACCAACCCTATTTGTGTTGTCTCTATTTTTACTTTTTACATGTTATCTCTCTTACCAGCAGCTTATCTCGAACGACGAAAGCACTGATATGTAAGACATAATTCTGAAACTTGCTGCAAGCATACACTGCATACAAAAATGATACACTCTTTGATGCAATAACAAATGAAGAAAGGGGACTGTGCACTGATTCCCTAAATTTAAATGCTGAGAAGAGAGCTTACACAATTCCTAAAATGTATTTTAAAGGTGTAAGAACATCATCACTGTTAGCAAAGTGCTGAGGAAAATAGTGCAAATCAGCTTGTTTGCAGCTTTGAGCAATTATCTGATGGTGTGAGTATATTATCAGTATCAACTTTGGCAGTATAAGTAACAATTTAACAACTTATATTCTCCGAGAAAGACAAAACAACCCTATCTATGAGGTAGGAGTGCTAATAATGGAATTCACAGAAAACCTAAGCTGATACAGTAAGGGTACGATTAATAACCCATTCACTGACACAGATGCAGCACAACTTAACATTAAGCTGCATGGCACTATACATGCCATACCTTCTATCCAGTTATTGACTGTCCTCTTAAGAATTATACACCCAAAGCTATGTAACAGGGAGTTTTCTCTGAGAAAATTCCAAATGTAATTAAAATTATAGATCTACAATACTTAAAGGAAGACAGAAATGGAGAAATAAAAACCAGACAAGTGTGAGCAGGACTTGCACTCTGCAGGGTTCTGTAAAAACTTAATTACATAGATATACAATAATAATAATTTTGTGTAACTCAACGGCCTTGCACAAGTCTTTCTTTCTATTGGATGCCAATTCTGTGACTTGTGTCTCCCTAACGTACCTCAGTTATACAAGTGGGGAAAGGGGGCCTAAAGTTTAATGTGGAATGGAAATCACTTGTTGTCTCTGGAAACTCTTCAAATTGTTGAGAGGTGAAGGTCAGGTTAAAACAAAGACTGAAAAATCTGTGATACAGCCAAGATGCAATCCTGTGCCTTCTCCATTTCGAGGTACACATTTTATCGATAGATTTCGATAGGTGAGTCTGCGAGTACCAAAATATGTGACATTTATGACCTTATCTTTTGAGTACAATGGCTTACAAGCTTAAATTATTTAGACTGCCAGAGGGCAGCAGATCTTAGTACTTGACAAACATTTCAACTTGTTACTCTACCCATTCCTGAGAAAAATGGATCTTAAGTTGGGCAGACAGACAGGCAAACAGACAACAAAGTGTCCTATAGACTATATTGGAAACCAAGATTTTCATTTTACTTGAAATTAATCACATATTTTAATTATGTTATTCCTTCTTGTTATAAATTCTTCTCATATGGCAAATAGTAAAAACAATTTAAGTTATTTTAGAACCAGGTTATTGAAAATCGGTCTCTTTTGACCTATCATTATCTGCCCCAATAACAATAGTTCAGCAATAAGTTAGAAACATTACGGTAAATGACCATTCTCACACTTTCTCCTTTTAAGGCATTTTCCCATTTCAATAATTCACAATAAGCACTTACATATGGTGTAAATATTTTCACCCATCTAGGGTTCTTCTCAGGCCTCTGGTATTGAAAACAGAATGCCATAGCCTCATCGTCAACTTCCCATTCTTTAATAGTAGGCCATGAAAATTCCACAATTTGAGACTGAAAATAAACCATTAAAACATCATCAAAACATTTAATTTGTAATATACATTAAAAATTTGTCAAGAAAACAAAAACGTTTTAAAAAATTTTAAACACCATTGTTCACACAATACTCTCATGTATGTTGCACTGTTCACAGCAACATAAGTATTAATCACTCAGAATCAGTGGATTACTCTATTCTGAAAATTTAAGGACAGTTTTTATTACTTTCTGAACACTGCAGATTTCAGGAGAACCAACTTGTGCTAGTTGCTATTCCCAACAAATGTTCCAAACTCATTTTTAAAATAATTCAATAATAAATTTTCAGTGGTCTATAAATAAAACTGACAACCCACCTCTAAAGCACCGTCTTCTCGGCAGGCCTGTAGCTTAAAAGTGTTGGCTCCAACAGAAACAATAACATGGCCATCTTTACGAGAGTCACATGAGCAATGAGGGAATACTATCTCTCCATAGCCTGTTAATTCCCTTGCCAGCTTTAGGTACTGCAAGAAAGAACACGGATCACTACATTTTTGTGGAGGTTTATGAAACAGGTCACTTTTGTAAACAAATCATCTTATAGAAATGAAATGCACAAACATAAAATAGTTTACTAACTATTGTAGAATGACTGTTAAATTAATACAAATATTATGAACAAATGGCATTCCTGATGGGAAAATCATCTGATAAGTGAACTAGAATTTTGCATTGTTTTTTGCTGAATTATACATCATCACTCAAATAATTCGCAGTGATTTTTATAAAAGTATTTTCAATTTTTCAGAAAAAAGTTAGTAGTTGTCACTGCGGTTCAGTATGTAGGACTAATTTTCATCAAAATACATTAAAGAAAAAAATATTCATATTTTCAAATTATTATTTGAAAAATACTACATGGGGAGCAGAAAATGAACAAAGTTGCAGTTACCTTCCTTTATTTCTAGTTTTCAAGTTTAGGCATGACAACAAAGTAATCACACATGCTAGAACTAAGGAAGAGGGGTAGGTTAGGTGTCAATGTTACATCAACAACAGCATCTTAATAAATGGAACACCACATCAGTTGAACAAGTATGGGAAAGAATTCAGCTTTGACTCATTGAAACGAATTTGGAAAATCTAATCTGGGTGACTGAACGGTTGTCTGAACCCCACTCCTCTTGCATATGGTCCAGCATCTTTAATAATTGAGTGCCTCACTTTGACTGAGCAAGATGGTGCAGTGGTCAGCACACTGGACTCGCAATTGGGAGAATGATGGTTCAAGCCTGCATCTGGCCATCCCGAGTTAGGTTTTCCATGATTTCAGTAAATCACTTCAGGAAAAAGTCTCAAAGGTTCATTTAAAAGGGCACATCCGACTTCCTTCCCCATCATTCCCTAATTTGATGGCACTGATGACCTCACAGTTTGGTCCCCTCTCCCCGAATCAACCACACTTCACTTTGAAGAAAGGTCAGGTCATTAGAATCAGTATGCAACTTTGGACTGAAGAATGATGGAAAAGGAAATCAGTCATGTCCTTTTCAAATAAACCATTCCTGTCTTTGATGTAGGTGATCTAGGGAAACATAAATCTGAATGGTCATGCAGACAGCTTAAGCTCTCTTCTCCCAAATGCAGAACTAGTGTCTTAACCAGCGTGCCACATTACAAGGTACCAATTTGCAATTATAGACAAATTAACAAACTACAGTCAATACTTTCAGTGTTGCCAGTATCTGCAATTGATATGGATTACACTGCTATCAATGTTATGTTTCTACTGTTGCTATTCTCTTCCAATCATTTTCATTCAATTGGATATGCATTAACTTGCTGTAGTGATTCAGGCACAAAAAAAATAGTGAGGATGTAAGTCAAATGGTGCCTCACAGGCTGAAAGAGACATCCAGTCAGTCTCTCATCTAAATTGTTGTGGAGACTTAAAATCTAGTTTGCATGAGTGGTGTGCAAGATCTATGTCCACAATGGCTTGCCTTTATTCAGTCTCACTAATCACCTTGCACTACTTGCATTTCTCATGTAGGAGACTAATTATGACATCCAAATTTTGCCTCACTTTGCTGCAATAACTTAAAAACAAATTAACCTACTGGTAACACACTAAAGCAATAAATTAACATAAAAATTAGAAAACAATTAACTTACATTGGCAGAAGTTTTACTTAAGCTATAGAAATATCACCAGGAATATTCAAATGTTAAGTTAATAGACAAGACACAAAGACTTTACTTGTGGAATAAGGTACAGGCAGCTTCACCAAAACTTTATGTTTGAATAAAGTTTTTTTTCCCAAAATCACCATCATTTCAAACATTTGCTTGTGAGAAATAAAGTTACTGATGATGTTTCAACTGTAGTTGGCTTTAGTAGGGACAAGTAAACACTGCCATGTGCTACTATATTGCCTGTTTTGTAACTACATGCAGAACCTTGTCCAGCATAGCTGGCTGCACACTATCAACACTGCCTCCCACTACTGTAATCAGTCAGTCAGCATTATTTGATTAGAGTTACACCAAATGATTTACCTTAGTGGCCAACCATGTCTACTCATGTTTTCTTAGTGTTCACTTACCAATGATACAAGCTGGGAACTATGGGGTGGTATATGGGCATGGTTAATTTATTAATCGGCAAAAGCAGGTTTGAAATAAACAAATACATAGACAAGAGCTTCCACTAAGTTATCTATCTTTCATCAGACAGGGTAATTGCAGACATGCCTTCACATTCCAATTCACCCCACAACACATTTTCCAATTGTACCTACCACCCAACAGTCTGAAGATCCCTGCTGACATTAAAGGCCAACTGTCTTAAGCTTTATGACTCTTTTACATGCCCACTGGCCTGACATATCAACATCTTACCCAATATCTTCAGCCTGAGTGACCTTTGTCCACAATGACTGTTGAACTATGTAAGGAGTATTTAGTATGTATGCTGTTTTGTAACAAAACCTTCTGCATTTGATGTACAAGACCTGATTTTGGACTGTATGGTTGTTCTTATGATTATGTTATCATTTAATTGGCGAGTAATATGCTCAGTTGTATATGCATCTTGTACTGTAATTTAAATTATGAACATAATCATCTGTCCATTGTTGACAGAACCAGTTTCAGTTAAACTGAAGTACCAACAGTGGACTCTCCAGGACACTAATGAAATTTTATGAAATATCTCATTATCGCATACACACTTCTCAGGTTTGTCGCTGGATCGTATTGTGCAAATCCCACAATATTTCATGGATGCAGCTGCTCGACATAACTGCTCAACATCTACTGGTGATGGTAGTTGCTCTGTCACTGCTGCAAGATGTGTCTTGTAGCAGAGACAGAAGTAACATCCACCAGCTGAAGGTGTTGAGCACTTGCATCCATGAAATATTGTGGGATTAACACAATATTATCTGGCAGCAAACCCAAAAAGTGTATTTGCAAGAGATCCATTGGGAAAGCCTGGAAAGTCATATCTTATTATCATTTCAATAGAATTCTCGATAACTACACTAATAAAGAAAATGAAAAAATATGAAACTTCAAAAGGGCACAGTTACAGAGAAAAAATGTCCATCTTAAAAATAAGTCATATATCTAAAAACAAAGTTGATCTGACTTACCAAACAAAAGCGCTGGCATGTCGATAGACACACAAAATATATATATATATATATATATATATATATATATATATATATATATATATATATATATATATATATATATATATATATATATATCCCATGTGGAATGTTTCCCTCTATTATATTCATCATTAAAAATAAGTCACAATTTCATGGCAGTAGTTACATGGGGAACTGGGAACGATAGTGAAGGGATAATCAATTAAATAGTTCAACTGAAAAGCATCAAGCAAGAGAAATGTAAAATATTTTATTTTTATATTTTTTTAAATTGTGAAATCTAATCCGGTGCTCAATGCTCTCTGACTTGCAAAGCACTGTATCTCTACACCCATACAATCTCTTAACCATTTATGTCTTTGGGCCATCTAAAGATGCAAATGCATATTAATCACAACCCTCGGATTTTTCTGCTGTAGCATCCTGTAATAGTTTTATTATTGTTTAAAATTTGTAATTCCAGGGCCATATTACATTAACAAGTCATAATTACACTTCGTTCATAAAACACCAAAACTCATAACTGACAACTGGCTAATTCCCAAACAAAACTGGAAGGTAATCCACAAATCCACCTAAAGAATTAGGTGTAAGCTCTTAAAACATGCTGTGGGAGGAAATAAAAATGCCACAGTTTAACACTGACAAGAAAAGGTTAAACTTCATAATGCAACATTTGACAGTAACATGTATCCAATGTGGACATCAAGTGAAAACCACAGATGCTATCCAAGTATAATAACCCAAACAAGCAGAAATAAAAGCACTGCCAAAAGCTCACAATGAGGGACGGAGCAATCTGCTGTTGTACTTGCTTCCTGCCTTTTCAGTTATTAAATACTTTATTTGGGCACACAAACTATAAAAATAAAATTATCATTTGTTACATTATACACTGATTATGAACACACTCAATAAAAGCTTGAGACATGTTTTGGAAAAAGCTGGCCCACACTGACTGATGTCAGCATCTTTACCATGCTATTTCCCAAGGTGGATTTTAATACAACTTTCTAAAACTGCACTAGGTTTTTCTTTATTACTTGGATTACAGAATTTAGCTTACTATTTGTGAAGTCCTGAATGCAGGCACTTGTGTGGCAAGAAAACTATCTTCTAATTCATGATCCAACATGTACAGCAATAAATGATCTCTCACACATGATTGCACATATAAAACAAGCAGTAACGTAACATTACAATTTAATATATTGACCTGTGACTTAATGAAATTCACAAACCTCATGCTTGCGCGATGCATCCTGTAGTGCTTTTAGTTGATACAAACGATCATCAGCTCGAATATGACCACGATTAACATCATCAACAGCTTGCCAGAAGAAAAAAGTTGTCGCTTGATCATCACAAGCAAGTTTTAATTCCTTCTGAAGACAGAACAGCCACCGTCGTAAACAAAGACACGTAGATGTTGCTGTGCTGTAGTTCTGTATGTAAAGGTTGTGAGGATACTCCGTAGGCAGAAGTTTCCGCTCTAAGGAAGAATTTAATCTTTTTAAAAGGAATGTACAGAAAGCTAACAATCTACAGTTAACAAGTCAGCAACATCCGATAGCTCTCTTATAAAGTTAATAAAGACACCAATCATATCTTTCACTCATTTGTAGGTAAGGAGGAAAAAATGCCATCACTTATATACATATCATTTAAAATTTGAGAAATCATCCATTTACATATGTCCCTGAGAGTCTTTTACATCACTAAGGTCTTAAAAATATTTAATATCTATCTATTTTATATAAAACAAAGCACAACCATGTAATGAACAACTTCCCAACATGCTTGGGTAATAGTCCTTTCAAGTGCACTGTATAATTTTAAAGCTTAAGTCAATCAATTCTAAAGCTGCTACTACAGCTAAGACTTCTGTTAAGTGAGTGTACTCCCAGAAGAAGGGAAGATTCATTGTTTGTAGATTTTTCAGTCACTGCTCTGTATGACTAATACCAGTTGCAAATGGAAATGTGAAAATGTACATTTACAGCATGTGCGTGTATCCAGGGAACTATAACTAAAAAGGAACAAAGTATTCCTTCTCAATCTCTGTAAGGTTTATTCAACATAGCCTTCTTGTATTTAAGCTGAACTTACCGAAATTGTATTCAACAATTTCAAAGAGGTAGAAGTATCTTGCTGTGTTTTTGTTCATGCGTATTTTGTCAACAACTGCAGCATAAACTTCTTCAGTGTTGGCATTTTTCTTGACACTTACTATGACAATTTCTCTGTCTGGTAACATGATTTTCAAATCTACAGGTGAGATGTAGCCCTGTGACAAGAAAAGATTGACATAAATGCTACTAAAAATATGAATATCAGCAAAGGGCTTTAAATTTAATTTCATTGTTACTATAAGATGACACACAATTTCAGACAGAAATATCAGTAATAAGAATCACTGAGTAAAAGAGAAACAGAACAAAAGTGGATAACAAATGTAAACATGTTGACCTCCCTTCACTACAACAATTCACTAATATGCATACAGCAAAGAGAAAAAAACGCGCATACATTTTCACTATTCTACTTCTGTAGTAACTAAAAGAAGGTAGAAAAGTAAAGTAATGACAACAATGTGAAGTAAAACATACTTACAACTAAGTAGTGCAGGAGGGTAAGGTGCACATGACTGAATGAAGGGTGATAGATGGCTATAAAGAAAAGCCAAGTAAGTGAGCTCTATACCCTAAAAGATGAAAGTGTCAAAGAAAGTGATAAAGGAATGCAGAAGGTTTATGCAACACAAACAATATGCACATGGGTCCGTCAACTCTGTTCACTGTGATTTACTCCTTTTTTTATGATTTCTCTTCAGAGTAAACACAACTTGCTTATAATACCAGCAATACCAATGCATTGTCCATAATGTGTATTACCACAAGGGGAGGAGTACTTTATGACCGCCCTAAAAAATTAAAACATATCATAACAATTATATCTCACTAATTGTTGTTAACTTGCATTAACAACATACTATTTAAAGAGGTACTGGTGTGTAAATAGGATCCTAAACCTGAAAATACCAAGTATGATATGCATTGTGGTAAGTCACATCTACTATCTAGACTTAAATTTAGTGGAAGACATTGAAAACATTAATTTATTTTCAAAATTTTAAATTATGTAGCACCCAACACGAATACTATATTTTCAATAGACTGGCATAAAGTAATACTCTCCTCTCCCAACCCCTGGTATTGCAACCGTCGGTAACATCTCTTTATCTTTCAGGTTTTTCAGCTTTATTCTATGCGGTCATTGTCCATGCAAAGAAAAACATGTAAGGAGTCAGCAAAAGTTATATTACAGAACCATCACTACAGCTGTTGAAGGAAAAAAAAGAGCCATAGGATATAAGATGAGCAGTGGAATGTAAAATCGAAGGATGTAGAAAGCAAGGTGATAAAGATATGAGATTAATAATGTACAATCAGTGAAATGGCAATGATGTCATTTGTATTAGAGATTAAGAAACATATGAACAAAGACTAAAGAATGAAGTTACAACAAGCAGCAGGAACTACTTTCTTAGTACTTCCAATGTAGCTCCATAAACATATACTAATTTGGTCAAAATCAAACAATGGAAAATCCACGATGGAATGTGACAATACTATGTCACAGGCAACTGAAACCACACTGCGAGCAGCAGCACCAGTGCATGATGGGAGTGGCAAGTGGGTGGGGGTAACGAGGAGGCTGGGGTGGTGGAATGACGACTGTGAAATGATGGCTGGATGGGTCAGGACAGTGACTAATGAAGGTTGAGGCCAGGAGGGTTATGGGAACCTAGGATGTACTGCAGGGAAAGTTCCCACATGCACAATTCAGATAAGCTGGTGTTGGTGAGAAGGATCCATATGGTACAGGATGTGAAGCAGTCACTGGAATGAAGCATATCATGTTTGGCTGTGTTCAGCAATAGGGTGGTCAAGTTATTTCTTGGCTACAGTTTGTCAGTGGTCATTCATGTGGGCAGATATGCCTACATAGAATGTAGCACAGTGGTTGCAGCTTAGCTTGTAGGTCACATGATTGGTTTCACAGCTCTGCCTTTGACGGGATAGGTGATGTTAGTGACCGGACTGGAATAGGGGGCGGTGAGAGGATGTATGGGGGCAGGTCTTGCATCTAGGTCTGTTAAAAGGGTATGAGCCATGAGGTAAGGGATTCGGAGCAGGGGTTGTGTAGGGATGAGTGAATATATTGTGTAGGTTCGGTGGATGGTGGAATGCATTTGTGGGAAGGACAAGCTTAAATTTCACAAGAAAGAGGAAGGTGAGGGCAGTGCTCGTTAGAAGCTGGGATTAAAGCAGTCTTCACCATTCCCAGCCCCTTCTCAATAACACATCACTGAACTATTTCTTTGCACCTTTTGTACCTAGCACTGCGGTGACACCACTGAACGTCTGCCTCAATGTTTCACCTTATAGTGATGGATTTTTGTTAAGGCCCACATTAAGAGTCAAACAATTACATTTATTAATTACCTGGTAATTGTACATAAGTGAAGTGTTCATAAACTGATAATAAATACTGGAATTAGTTCTGCCAATTGCATGCATGTAAACTGAATACGTTATAACTACCTCATTTTCACAGAATGTTATTTTTTGTACTATGCTTATTCAGTTGCAGTTTTCCCTTTACAACACACAATAATAAAACAAATAATGTTTTTCTAGCACTATAATTAAAATAATTACTTCATAATATATTACATGAAATTTTCAGAATAACTTTTCATATGGTTTAGTTAGTTACAGTTACTTTGAGACAATAAGGACACTGGCTGGCAGACTTTGATGGAACTACTGAAGTATTTGTCAATACCCCAGATCACATAATAATCAGATTGGCCATTCCTCCAGAGAAACTAACAACCACATAAGTAAAAGGGACAGTCAAATGAAAACAATGCAGATGGAAAAAGTAACTAGTGTTTATTATTTCAAAAGTAATTCTTGTATATTTTCTTTTATGTATATTAAGCAGTATACATATAGAGACTTGGGAGGGTCATTATGTTTAATAGGCTGAAGTGCTCCTTACAAGTTTCTCTTGGACCCAATCCCTACAAACATCTTTTTTTTTTTTTTTTGAACACACTGTTTGTGCTTGTTGAATTACCGCATAATAGAATCACATACTGTAGTTGTGACTGAGAGAATGCATAGTAGCACAGCATTGATGAACTTCTACTGATAGAATATCTTAGTTTATACAGCACGAATAGCACATGTGCAAGTTTGCCTGTCAGATAGCTTACATCCCATGAGAGTCTTTGGTCTATTTTTAGTCCCAATAGTTTGACACTGTGATTCTATTCTTTTTGTATCTTCAGATTGAAATAAATTTCCTCTGTTTTTGTCTTGTTTATACTTAACTGGTTATCAATACACTACACCCTACATTTTTCAAAAAGTTAATTATTTTTGTTTACCACCTCTTGCATACTCTAACCTGTGGAGATCATGGTTGTATCAGCAGCATGTAAGACTTTTTGCAGGCTATATAGTTTGAGAAGCCATTAACACAGATAATAAAGAGGAGGGATCCATGAATGGAGCCCTGCGGAATTCCTCTCTTAATTTTCAATAGTTCTGACCTTTCATTGCTCTCATACACTAACTGTTGCTGTTAGGGAAGCTTGATTGTCACGAAGTGTGCACTTGTTCATCCAAAGCAAATTAATGGCCCCAAATGTCTTGCTTCAGGGTTCCAAAAACAAGGAAATCAGGTGGAGAGAGATTATGATCGATGGAGTAGGTGTAAAGGCTTCCCAGCAAAACCTGGCAGCGAACTCCTAACATGGGCTCACCCACATGTTGCCAAAGTTGTTTCAAGTACCCTGCTCAAGTTTCACTAGGAAGCCCTTACACATCCTCCATTAAGCAGGGTGTTCAGCTGTCTATTAACTAGATGGGTTGGGCTCTCCATACAGTTAATCGCCAGCCTTGGGGGGTTTGTACTTTGTGGATCTTTGGTTGTCCACATAGTGGTGTCCATAGGTTCATCAGCATTTACTTTCTTTTTTTTCACAATCACAACCAACTAATTCTGATGCCACTTTTGCACGCTGGAATAAAACAATTAGTTCCTGTATGACTTCCAACAAATTCTCATGTTTTAATCCTCAATTAGACAAAAAGTATGAAACATGCAGTTTCCAATTACTGTAGATATTATTAGTCATAAAAGCAATTGCATAATTTGCAGTAAGTGGTTTCAGTCTCCTGTTACCCTATTTCTGTACACATTCTACTAACTCACGATCTTTTGAATGTTCCGTCATAGACACCTCATCAAAAGATGAGGTGCTAAAAATATGTTACCCATAATTATAAATTAAAAGCGTGACATTGTGCATGTTCTAAGTATTAATTTACTTCATGAAACAGTTTATAGCTTAGAAAACCATATTCAGTCGATGGCTCTGTAAGCCAAAAACCTGTCAACAAAATAAATAAATACTGTAGAGCAGACACAATATTGTGCTTCTTATTTAAAGAAAGTGATCATGCTCAAATAAAATAATGCACAAGATTGTAATTTATATAAAATTTCCTGAGCTTCTTGAATCTGTTCCTTCTTTTGCTGTCCTGCTGTGTGATTATTTCCTTGTAAAGCTGAGAAGTCGTGGTAGAAATAAATACATCAACAACCTCCTCTGTAGCTAAAGGCCATTTATTTTTCCACATTACTGTAAAGTTTGTTTATTTTTTCAATGTTTGGCTTTTATTTCACAATTTGTATGCTCTGAGGGAAGTTGCATCAGTGGTAACAGGAAGCTAATGGTTTACTATAACTGTGAGCACGCAGTGACACAGGAAAAACTATTTTCAGTAATAATTTGTGTTGAAGCAGCTGTGTAGAAAGTTTTATCTGTAACTTCAGATTCAAGTGTACAAAACAGTGCAGATGTTAAAAAATATGTTTCAATATCTGCAGAAGAGTTATGAAGCAAATTATCTGTTAACTGAAAAACTTAACCAGGATGTCCTTGAGAACTAATTCTCATATATCAGAATTATGGATTTAAATGATGATCATCCCAATGCATTACAATTTTGGTACATTATGGACAAGTATTCGTCAACAGCACTCAATATTAAGAGAAACAATGAAGATTGGAGTGAAGAGTGTCTGAGTGCTTCCAGAGATAATGGTGATAACTTGCAGCTAGAATGCACAGAGTTTTGTTGTGCTGTGGAACTCTTAAGGTTGTTAACAGAGGACAGTGAAATTGAGGATAATTGTTCTGAAGAAGCACTTGAATTTGATGTAGCAAGCTGGTACAAGTTAGAAGACAAAATGAGTCCGAAGGAACTGTTATTTAGCAGGGGTATGAAACTTTCAAACTGTGAGGTTCTTGTAACACATCATCTTGGATATACGCAATGTCCCAAAAACCACTGGCAACAGCCAGGGACCAGTTTTTGGAGTATCAATGCAACAGGGAATTTTTTTTTGCTAAAAAACAGTCTTGATCACATAACTATTTTATTTAAACTGGTGACCGGTTTCGATCCATTGCACTTAGATCATCTTCAGACCTAGTACTCCATGATGGTGACAGGAGTTCGACTGGCTGCTCTAGAGAGATGTAATCTCTAGAGCAGCCTGCTCAGACAGCCCAGCTCCTATCACCATCATGGAGTACTAGGTCTGCAGATAATCTAGTACAACGAATGATCTACGTACAATGGATCGAAACTGGTCACCACTTTAAATAAAATGTTACACAATGAAGACTATTTAGTAAAAAAATAATTTTTAATGGCGTATCTGAGAGCTCTGTTTCCTAGCACAATGTTCCAGAAAAGGTAACAGAAAAATATACTATGAACTTTCATGGAGCATACAAATTATGACCTACAAACCAGATACTGGAAAAAGTAAACAACTATTACAATGATATGCAGCATAATGCAGGACTTTTAACTAAAGATAAGGTTAGTGATTGATTTGTTTGTAACATGACTTATCAGACTGCATCAGCTTAGCAAGGAAATAATCGAACAGCAAAATGGCAAAAGGCAGAACAGCCTCAAGAAGTTACAGAAATACTGTAATAATTACAACCATGATCCTTATTTTATTTGATCATAATGAATAAAAATTTTCTTAATTGAAGAAGTTCTTAGGAACATTAACCTACGTGTGGTTTAAAGGAAAAATACACTTGGAAACTGTCCTGACAATAGTAAGAGGTAAAAATACAACAGAAATGTAAAGTGTAATTTTTAACAGCTGTCATCATCTCACATTCATTAAATCTGTAGTAAATATCCTCTATTTGTATAATCATCTAAATAAACATGGGAATTTCATTATTTGGCTCAGTAGTAGCAACACAGGTGGCAGATTATTCTGTTCACAGGTAGGATACTACAGAAATGCTATCAGTCTGCAATGCAGATTGTTTAAAAATCATTTGTGCAATACAGGTACTGTTCAAGTTTGTGTAATCCATACCAAATAAGACAGATGATAATCAATGTATACAAAGAAGGGCAGAACAAATGGCCCGTCCATCTGAGTCACGGACGGGTGTCATGGAAGGGACGAAAAAACTGACCTGTGAACAATGGAAGCTATAAGGGTGATTCAAATGAAAGCCTATCATATTTTTATTTGTAGCAATGAACAAAAAAAATTGCATGTAGTTTTCTACATAATATCCCTGACACTGAATGCACATATTCCACCAGTTCAGAATGGCATAGATACCTAAATGAAAGAATTCTTTTGGTCAAATGTGCAGCCAGTCGTGCACAATGGTTTTCACCTCATTGTCACTTCTGAAATGCCTGTCTCTCACTGCTTATTGGAGAGCACTGAACGGCTGAAACTCACTAGGGGCATGGTCTGGTGAATAATAAGAATGTAACACACATTCCAATTTAATGTCTTGAATAGACTCAATTGTCTTATGGGCTGTATGTGGTCAGACGTTGTCATGCAGTAACAGTACTCCTGAAGTCCAAAATCTCAGGGCAAAGTTGATTTTTCAGCAGGTCTTACTAATAAGTATTCGCTACTATTGCTCCCCTATCCATGTAATGCTCCAAAATTACTCAATTTGCATCCCAGAAGAGAACAAGCATGACTTTTCCAGCAGTCAGCTGAGTGTGGAATTCTTTTTGTTTTGACAGTGAACTGAGGCATCATTCCTTGGTTTAGCTTTTCATTTCTGGTTGATGATAATGGATCCAAGTCACATTGTCTGTAACAATTTTTCCCATATGTGGAAATGATGCAAAAGTTCTTCACAGGCATTGACACAACAATCTCTCAATTCAGCAGTCAACTGAAGTGGCACCCATCTTGCAGACACCTTACTGAAGTGCAGTACACTATGAGAAAAATTCTGTAAAGAACCAATACTAAGTATCTTCAAACTTAGGCTATTTTGTTCACAGTTGTGTGTGTGTTGTCCGTTACTAGCTCCTCCACTAAGCAAAGTTCTTGTCCATCACTTCACGACGAGCCTGTCCTGTTCTTGGGGCATCCTCCACTGACGTTACATAATTTATAAATTTCTTACACTTTTGTACACCTGCTGTAATGATAAACATGAATCACTATACTACACTGTCATTCTGTAATCAGTTTCAATTGATCTGGGAGAGACGGAGGGGGAGAGAGGGAGGGGGAGAGAGGGAGGGGGAAGAGGAGGGAGAGGGGGAAGAGGAGGGAGAGGGGGAAGAGGAGGGAGAGGGGGAAGAGGAGGGAGAGGGGGAAGAGGAGGGAGAGGGGGAAGAGGAGGGAGAGGGGGAAGAGGAGGGAGAGGGGGAAGAGGAGGGAGAGGGGGAAGAGGAGGGAGAGGGGGAAGAGGAGGGAGAGGGGGAAGAGGAGGGAGAGGGGGAAGAGGAGGGAGAGGGGGAAGAGGAGGGAGAGGGGGAAGAGGAGGGAGAGGGGGAAGAGGAGGGAGAGGGGGAAGAGGAGGGAGAGGGGGAAGAGGAGGGAGAGGGGGGAAGAGGAGGGAGAGGGGGGGAAGAGGAGGGAGAGGGGGGAAGAGGAGGGAGAGGGGGGAAGAGGAGGGAGAGGGGGGAGAGGAGGGAGAGGGGGGAGAGGAGGGAGAGGGGGAAGAGGAGGGAGAGGGGGGAGAGGAGGGAGAGGGGGGAGAGGAGGGAGAGGGGGGAGAGGAGGGAGAGGGGGGAGAGGAGGGAGAGGGGGGAGAGGAGGGAGAGGGGGGAGAGGAGGGAGAGGGGGGGAGGAGGGAGAGGGGGGAGGAGGGAGAGGGGGGAGGAGGGAGAGGGGGGAGGAGGGATAGGGGGAGGAGGGATAGGGGGAGGAGGGATAGGGGGGAGGAGGGAGAGGGGGGAGGAGGGAGAGGGGGGAGGAGGGAGATGGGGGAGGAGAGGGGGAGGAGGAGGAGAGTGGGGGGAGGAGGAGAGTGGGAGGAGGAGAGGGGGAAAGGGGCGGGGGAGGGGGAGAGGGGAGAGAGAGGTGGGAGGGGGAAATAAACGAGGCAGAAAATAATGTTTAACACAGGTAAAGGTCTGGAATTTTTGTACCATGAAGAGAAATGTACAACTTCCAAAATATGTTAAAAATATGTCATGCACAAATGTGCATATATTTGTCCACCTGAGTGGACATCCTCCTTTCTTTGTTTCCTTCTCCCATGTGCTCAGGGAAGGCTGCCACAAATTTTCACCAACCAGGATGCGACTCAGTTGTCATCGTGGAAATAAAGGTACAATGCTGTCGATGCCTTGTGGCAGTTCCATGAGGAGGGCTGACTGTTAGAGAAAGTGGTAGGTCAGTCTGGTTCTTATGTGACCAAGGTCATTTGCAGGCACTGGTCTGATTTGTCAGCCAGAGGCACAGCAGGGTTTCATGGGTAGCTGTATGGAATAAATGGGCTGTGCATGCACTGTATCAGCAGACAGAAATTGATGTAATCCTGCATCAATCATTTATGAGAACCAAGCAATGTTGTGTGTCTGCTGAAGTCTCAGATTCAAGTATCCCAGGAAGAGGATTTCTCCCCTCACGTTCTGCCTACTGTGGAGACTGTATCATCTCTTTACCTCCGACTCCATGTCCATGTCCATGCAGCTATACAGCCCACTTACCCCTCCCCCACCTCAAACCTGCATTGATGACATGATACAACCTGAAGGTGCTCTGTATTATCCTGTTCTGAGCCACAGTAGATTCTCCTGTGAATAGTTATTTATATGATCATCAACATACTTAAAATTCATCACACTACTTACTCTATTACTTTTGACTTTACATTCTGCAATGTCTAAGGAAGGAACTATGTTGCCAGCCCTTAATTGTAGAGTTGATTACCACTTTTTGTCAAAATTTTGAAGTTCATGAATCATGCTTTCATTGTTGTCGTTGCTGTTGTTGTTCGTGGTGGTGTTTCAGTACTTTATAATTATACACATCTTTTTTGTTGCAAATATTTTTCATCCCACTAGTTTAATCACCAGGTCTTTGTCTTGTCACAAATCTCCTTAATTTATTTGGTTTTTCTTGGTTCCTTATATCAATGAAGTTTCTAGTTACAGTACAAGATATGTTACATCATCAATGACAGCATGGACATTCTCATTTGCGCTGGTGATAAATATCGTAACATTATTTTTTACGATAATGGATGACTATTATAATACAGGGGAAAGGTACAAAATTCTCAGTCTCGTGTATAGTTGTTGACTTGTTGACGTCAATGATCTGCCCCCCCCCCCCCCCCCCACCTTTATGTTCCCAATGTTTTACAATGACAAAAATCAACTGGTCACATTGTCTGATTTGCAGTATAGTTTTGTTCATAGCACTTTTTAAGCAGTCATGTTGAAGATGGTTCATTGAAATGGCTGACTTCAAATACAATGTTATCAGAAAAAACTTGGTTTTAAACCGTTTCTCACCTAAGGGAATTCATCCAAAGTCAGTCAAGCTTTTACAAAGTCTTCTCCTTTATTTCCAATGTGTAAGATATGGTAAGTTAACCATGTGGAGTGCACCAGCGACTGCATCTACAGATATTGGAACTACAAACTCAACACCTATTACATAAATGGATAGATGGAGAGAGGTATTGCAGAAGTAGGGCTGTGATGGTGGGTCTTGAGTTGTGCTTGGGTAGCTTAGTAAACAGAGAACTTGCCCAGATTCAGGTCCTGACTTAGCACACAGTTTTAATTTGTCAGGAAGTTTCAAATGAGTCTGCACTCTGCTGCAGAGTAGAAATTCATGTGGCGATATTTATGACTTCTTCCATAACCTATACAAATGAAATTTCTAATACACTATGATCGCCAAAGATACATACCACAAATTCTAACACACACAAGCTGAATTTGAAAGAAGACTGAGCCAAACACCAATCTAAGTTTTCAAAGACCAAAAACACAATCTACAGATTAATTTTGTTTGTTAGATACTGTCATTCACATATATCTGAATGAAAGTAATTTTCAGTTAATGGATGAAACACCAAAGTACTGTTATTACCTACACACAATCAAACTGTTCACTTCAAATTTGTCTCTTAACTAGCAAATGTCCCGAGTATCTTTCACTTGCAAATAAGACATCAAGCTGACAATTGAGTTAACTTCATTAGTTAATATGAGCATCTAATTCTTGAAAATCTGTTAGTATTGCTGAATAACCACTCCAGCAACTAAAAAGTTCTTCATTTTACTTCAGGAGTCGTTTTGGCTTCCGTACTGAAACAAATTTCTACTGGAAGCGGAAAATAATACTGCAATGAAACAAAGCCTAAAAAATCTGAAAATTGTGTTGCGACAATGAAAAGTCAATAAACATTTTCTTTTTTCCCCATCACAGGACAATTTTCAGACTCCACTAGAAACCACCTTCAATATAAAAGCTGAAACAAGACATGGAGTAAAATAAAGAACTTTTTAACAACTGAAGCAGCTAGTCATTAATTCAGCACAGCTGCAGAGAAGCAGTGCATAGGCTGTTTTTATTTTTTAAATAAAAACTTTATTTTATGCTTTCAAAAAGTTTGCCAATTTTACCCCCTTTTCAAGCTACCTCTGTCTCTGTTGATATGTTGGAAAATCTATAAATTCTTCAGTTGTTCTCAGGTTGTCAAAAAAAGCTGATGGCACAATTAGCTGATGGTCCACTTAAGTTTACTCACCTTACTAGTAATCTATCTGATGACAATACTGTGTACCTAAGCTGATTTACAACAAGGATAAATAGATGAACCACATTTGTATTCACTTCTTTAGCTCTTATAAAGGATAATACTGCATTTTCATCTTAATTCTGGGCTCACCTGCTCATCATCAGCATCTGTTAGGAACTCCTGCATAATATCACTCTCTGCTATAACTCTGACAGCACATACTTTTTCCAAATACTGTTCCAGTCCTCTCCTCCTAGCATCCAGTTGTTGTTCACTTAACCTACAAATGGAATCAAATACAAAGTTTTGTTACTCAGGTTGCAAAATTATAATGATTTTTTTTTCAGTGTATCACATAACATAACTTATTTTGTATATAAAGTAAGTACAATACATGTGAAGAATTGAGCATTACATGTAGTTTTTCCTTTGATAGTGAATATACGAAAAGCAAACACTGCTATAATTAGCATGTGGGCATGATCACTTATAAGTTACCTGTGGTAATCCTAACAGAAGCATCAAAGTGAAACTGAAAACTTTAATCTTGCAAGATAGTGGCTCTTAATAGAATAAAATATGTGCCATGTGATGCAATCAGTCCCTTAAAATTCCCACATCGTTGTGGCCATAAACCACCACCAAATACAATATAATAAAAAATGAGGCATAATGAAACTGCAGGCGACTTCATCAAACAGTGTGAAATAGCAGTTGCAACATGTTTGCTTTCTTATGTGTCCCACTATCATAAACCTTACTTGTCATTGGGAACAAGAGATAAAGTTACACAAAAATCCATATTCGTTGGTTCCACAGATAATACTGACCAAAGTGGCAAAGTAATTAAGAACCTGGCCACTCATTCACAGGGAAAAAGATATAGACAATTACCTTTCATATCCTTCCCTAAACTGAACACTTATGTTCAGTCTCAATGACCTGATCTGCACCACAACATTAATCCCTTATTTTTCTTTCTTCCACAGATAATGTCTAAATTGGAATATCTCTACATCATTTTCAACTACTGATACATTCTTTATGTTCATCATAGATATGAAGAGGATCTAATGTTACTTGCCTTATCCCATTAAGAAATAAAGCTACTTACGTGAATGGCCATTTGCCGGGGAAGCTTAGGAAAGCTGAAACCTATAAATTCCTTCTTTAGGTTAAGGTTTAAATTAGCAAATTCACGGTATCTGCGTGAACACAGATGCCTGCCTGCCATACTATATGTTGTACACCTGCAAAAGTGCAAAACATGCAATAAATCTTTTGCAATGTATCAGTGGTGTGAAAATAGTTATAGCAGTCATACTTACAACATATCTATCACCTCCTTTCTCCACATAATGGTAATCTGGTACAGAAATTGGAAGTGAACGCTTTTCGCTGTAGTCTATGTATGTGTATCCTGCTGGGTCTTCTACAGGTTCCAACCTCTCAGCCTCCTGAAATTTTGTCCCTTACAGTGATTCATATTTCCCACACACAGAGTTACATACATCCCTTGTCAATACTTTAATATTACAGTTTTACACAATGAACTAATTAACTTGGCTTTTTTACCACGCTAACAACAATCTGTGCTATTTACAAGTCATCCCAGCCGAAAGAAAATCGATGTTCTGTATATAAAAGGAAGATAAATATTACAAAAATATGGTTCCAGAGGATACCAAACGTCTTAGAGAATCAATGTTTGTTGTACATATGTGATGTTGCACATAGTAATGGTTCTACAACTAGAGAGAGAGGAAAAAAACAACAAAACATTAGCAAAGACAGCAACTTCTAGCCTGAAAGCCTAGTTACATATTTTACATTTTACGAACAGTAACTATGTCATTACAGTTCACTAATAAATTCAATTATAATTCCCACAATCTCTATGACATCTGTGATGATACTGTCAATTACAAAGCAACAGCCTGTTTTTGTGAAGGGGATAGTATGCTACTACCACCAGTATATGAATCTAACACTTAGCATATTAAAAGGATCTCTCCCTCATAATAAATTTGTTACAAAAGATAGCCAAGAATTATTTATGACTGAATCAGGTGTCACTTCAATTGTTACAGAAATGCTGCTCAAGATATATTAAGAGCCCACCTAGTGACTGGTTGCTTATTTCAACCCAAGCCGCCTCCTTACCCCCACCACCTAGCATGCTTCTCCCCATCATGCACTCTGCTGCTCGCAGTCTGGCCCTGACAGCCAGAGTCTATGATCGTGTGTGTGAGTGAGTGAGTGACTGAGTGAGTGTCTATGTGTATCTGTCTCGCGCCGCTGTGTGCCTGTTAGGCTGACAGCTTTGTTTGACAGTCTTTTTGTTGTGCTAACTGCAACTCAGTGTCTCCGCTATATGGGAAGTAGCAACTATCCTGTTCATAATATTGTCATTATTCCATCCTGGATTTTCTCAGTGTTTGATTTTGCAATACTAGGATGGAATTCACAGTGTTTGATTTTTGCAATACTGACTCTTTGTTTTGTCTTGTAAGACAATCTAAAGAAAGGTAAAACTATGTTTGTAGCATTTGCAAATTTGAAGAAATCTTTTGGCCTTATTGACTGGACTACACTCTTTGAAATTTTGAAGGTATAAGAATAAAATACAGGGAGTGAATAGTTATCTACAGAAACCAGGCAGCAGCTACGACAACTGAAGGACATGAAATGGAAGCAGTAGTTTAAATGAGTGAGAGAAAAGGTTGTAAGCCTACTGCTGATATTCTATTTGTACACTGTGCAAGCAGTAAAGGAAACCAAAGGGAAATTTGGAATGAGAATTATAGATGTGGTGAAAGAATAAAAACTACGAGGTTTGTTATTTCTATAGTAGGAGACCAAAGCTAGAATACAGTAAGTTCAACCAGATGTAGGCTGCAGTAGTCATGCACAGATGAAAAGGTTACCTGAGGATAGACTAGCATGGAGAGCCTTTGGATAGAAGACAACAGACTGTTTTAAAGCCATTGTAATAACATATTGTACTTTGACTCACCATACCAATGTGCAATGATTGCAGGAGAGCTGGCATATGACGTGAGAGCTTTCACAGGTGACCAGACCTCTGATGGAGTAGGATAAGGAATAAGTCTGAAATAGGAAGTGCTGGGTGGTTGGATTGGGAAGGTCTTGCACTCTGGTCCTGCAAAGGGGATATGATCACTGTGGCAAAGGATTGGGACTGGGACTGGGAGCAGCATAGGGATGGACTATGATGTTGTGGGGGAGGGGGGGGGGGGGGGGTGATTGAAGACCACTTTAGGGGTGAGTGGGGAGGATCTTGAGTAGGATGTCACTCAGTTCAGGGCAAGATAATAGATAATTAAAATCCCCTGACGGAGGATGGGGTTCAGTTGCTCCAGTCTGTGGTGGTATTGGGTGATGAAGTGGCAGTCCTTTGTAGCTCTTTTTTCTCCCCTTGGGGGGGGGGGGGGGGGGTAAGATGATTGGGGGTGTGTGGAGAAATGGCATTTGTTCATACATTCGGTCTGGGGAATTATGCCCTGTCTGTGAAGACCTTGTTGAGACCCTCAGCATACTGGGGCATGGCAGTTTTTCGTCAATGCAGATACCCTATCCCAGGGTGGCCAGGCTGTGTGGGAGGAACTTTTTGATGTGGAAGGGATGCCAGATTTTAAAATACAGCAACTGTTGGTGGCTTGTAGTTTTAATGTGGGGCAGCGGGTGTGGATGGAACCATCACAGAGGAACAGATTAACGTCCAGGAAAGTGGCATGCTGGGTTGAAGAGGAACAGATGAAGTGAATGGGAGAAGTGTTGAGGTTGTGAAGGAATGGGCATAGGACACCTTGGCCCTGCATCTAGACCATGAAGATAGCATCAATTAACATGAACCAGATTATAGGTTTAGCATTTTGGGAAGCCAGATGGTCTGTAAACAGGTTGGCATAGGATTGTGCCATGCAGGTGCCTGTGCTTATCTGCAGATTTGTTTGAATACCATCCTGAGGTACTTGTGCAACAGTAAGGTGTATGACAAATGAGGTAGTGTGTCTAGAGTCTGAAGGACGTTGACGTTGGAGGCAACAGGTTGCGGATGCTGGTCAAAGAGGGCCAAAATTCTTTTAGTGGGGGCACAGAACATTTTCTTGCAGATAGGATGATTAGGGAAGGATTTGTTTTGAGGCTGTGTATGGATATACTTTCTTATGCTGAAAGATTGGTGTTGTAAGGAAGTCTCACTAAGGCCTCCACAGACAGGCATTATTACCCAGATCTAGTCCGCAAACAGATCTCCCGTACTATTACCTCCACCCACACCCACAATCCTTCTACCACCCCCAAGACATAGCTACAAAAGAGTGCCCCTTTGTCAACCTATAGGACCCAAGACTGGAACAACTGAACCATATCCTTTATCAAGGCTTTGATTACCTATCATCTCACCCTGAAATTATGGACACCTTAGCCAGGATCTTTCCCACACCACCTAATGTGGTGTTTGGCCACCCACCCAACTTCCACAATATCCAAAACAATCACTATGCTACTCCCAATCCAAAGATCATATTCCTGTGCAAGACCTTCCCAGTCCACCCATCCATCACCTCCTACTCCAGTCCTGTCACCAGCTTATCCTACCCCATTAGAGGCTATGCCACCTGTGGAAGCAGCTATGTCATACACCAGCTCTGCAGCAATCACTGCATAGCTATTTATATTGGTTTGGCTACCAACCAGCTGTCAACCAGGACGAATGTCCACTGCCATATTGTCACTAGGAGCAAAGGAGACCACCCCGTGGCGTAACAGAACACAACATGCTCTATTTCAACAGCTCCTTCACTACCTGAGCTATCTAGTTCTCCCCCTCTACCACTAGCTTTTATGAACTGTGCACATGGGAGTTATTCTTAAACCACATTCTTCACTCCCGAAATTATCCCGGCCTCAACCTATGGTAATCTACTGCCCCCCCCCCCCCCCCTCCCCCCATCCTCCTCCAACAGTTTCCACCCCCTCTGTCCTATCACCATCTCTCTATTCTCATCCCCTCAGCCTGTGTGTGCTGCCCTCTGCCAATGCACCCATTCTCCTTTCCCTTTCTCTGTTCCTTCCCTTTTTCGCTCCTTATTTCCCCCCCCCCCCCCCCTTCCCTGCCACACAGACTCCCGACGCTGTGCCTGTTGGCAGTCTAGTCCCTCCACACACCCATTTCACAGCACTGTTCTCCCCACCCCTCCAATCTGTACCCTCCTATTCCTTCTCCTTCTCCACCCCCTGCAGATGCTGCTTCCGCGTTCTTCCTTTTCTAAAGAATACGTTGGCCAAAAGTTATTGTGTAAGGGTTTTGTTGTTGTTGTTGTTGTTCCTGTCTGTAACTCAAAAAAGTTATCTTTACAGTCAACAGCAATCCATCTTTTCCCTATCTTACAAAATTGTCAAGGCTTTCGTGGCCACTTGTTGACAAACTGCCCTATTGGCTTCTGTCTTGGGTTCTTAGGCCGACGTTCATCTAATGATTTTACTGACATTTCGCCAGCACGAATGGCTGGCATTGTCGAAGCTTCACCCCTCTTTGCCAGTGGTGAACTGGAGCCGAGCTCACGGCCGCAGACTATATGTACCTGGCGCGCCAACGTCAACACGCGATCTAGTGTGGTCATTTCTGTTGCGGTTCTCCTCTTACTACCTGCGATGGTTGTTTACTGCAGTACGGGAAGCCAGGATCCATTTACCTTAAGGCTTTCCTCTTTCTTGTTGAAACTGTTCGCGTGTTTTTATATTTCTACAGCCTCTCTGAACAAGTGCGTGTGATAGTGCTTCTCTACAGCCAGAAATTCCATGTTGCCAAATTTTATTATGTGGTCAGTCTCACTTAGTGCATGCTCTGCCACGACCGATCTCTCCACCTGCCCCAAGCTGCAATGTCGCTTATGTTCTTTGATCCTGGTGTTGACTGATCGTCCAGTCATTCCGACATAAACTTTCTGCATGTGCATGGTATATTCCTGACATTACAAGTGGATCGCTTTTCTCCTTTGCCAATCTAAGACACTCTTTGATCTTGATTGTCAATTTGAAAATCGTCTTTACGCCGTATTTGCGCAATATATGGCCGATTCTGTCCATCACTCTGGGAATGTATCTTGTTGATATTCCAACTTGGAGTTTCCATTGTTTGTAATTTATTCTGTTAATATAGCCACATGAATTGGCAAAGAATGAACAGAACCAAAAAAAGTGATTATCTGTGAAATCTAATGAGAATATTAAAATACTAATTTATAAAATGAGAATACTAATTTACGATCAGAATCTATACACAAATCATTAGAGATAACATGCAGAGATAAATAAGCAACAGCTGAAAGGTAGGTAACATGAGAACAGCTACATATCGCATATATCTTAACGAGAACTATTTATGTAAGTGTGTGGAAGGATAGTCATTGAGGTGGTGGAATATATATATATATATATATATATTAAAAACAAAGATTCCAAGACTTACCAAGCGGGAAAGCGCCGGTAGATAGGCACAATGAATAAAACACACACACAGAATTTCGAGCTTTCGCAACCGGCGGCTGCTTCGTCAGGAAAGAGGGAAGGAAAAGGACAGATGAAAGGATGTGGGTTTTAAGGGAGAGGGTAAGGAGTCATTCCAATCCCGGGAGCGGAAAGACTTACAATTGGGGGGGGGGGGGGGGGGGAGGACAGGTGTACACTTGCGCACACATACATATCCATCCGCACATACACAGACACAAGCAGACATTTGTAAAGGCAAAGAGTTCGGGCAGAGATGTCAGTCGAGGTGGAAGTACAGAGGCAAAGAAGTTGTTGAAAGACAGGTGGGGTATGAGCAGCGGCAACTTGAAATTAGCGGAGGTTGAGGCCTGGCGAATATCGAGAAGAGAGGATATACTGAAGGGCAAGTTCCCATCTCCGGAGTTCGGATAGGTTGGTGTTGGTGGGAAGTATCCAGATAACCCGGACGGTGTAACACTGTGCAAAGATGTGCTGGCCGTGCACCAAGGCATGTTAAGCCACAGGGTGATCCTCATTACCAACAAACACTGTCTGCCTGTGTCCATTCATGGGAATGGACAGTTTGTTGCTGGTCATTCCCACATAGAAAGCGTCACAGTGTAGGCAGGTCAGTTGGTAAATCACGTGGGTGCTTTCACACGTGGCTCTGCCTTTGATCGTGTACACCTTACCGGTTACAGGACTGGAGTAGGTGGTGGTGGGAGGGTGCATAGGACAGGTTTTACACCGGGGGCGGTTACAAGGGTAGGAACCAGAGGGTAGAGAGGTGGTTTGGGGATTTCATAGGGATGAACCAAGAGGTTACGAAGGTTAGGTGGATGGCGGAAAGACACTCTTGGTGGAGTGGGGAGGATTTCATGAAGGATGGATCTCATTTCGTGGCAAGATTTTAGGAAGTCGTATCCCTGCTGGAGAGCCACATTCAGAGTCTGATCCAGTCCCAGTGCACATTTTTGCACAGTGTTACACAGTCCGTGTTATCTGGATACTTCCCACCAACACCAACCTATCCGAACTCCGGAGATGGGAACTTGCCCTTCAGTATATCCTCTCTTCTCGATATCCGCCAGGCCTCAACCTCCGCTAATTTCAAGTTGCCGCTGCTCATACGTCACCTGTCTTTCCACAACTTCTTTGCCTCTGTACTTCCGCCTCGACTGACATCTCTGCCCAAACTCTTTGCCTTTACAAATGTCTGCTTGTGTCTGTGTATGTGCGGATGGATATGTGTGTGTGTGCGCGCGAGTGTACACCTGTCCTTCCCCCCTTCCAAGGTAAGTATTTCCGCTCCCGGGATTGGAATGACTCCTTACCATCTCCCTTAAAACCCACATCCTTTCATCTGTCCTTTTCCTTCCCTCTTTCCTGACGAAGCAGCCGCCGGTTGCGAAAGCTCGAAATTCTGTGTGTGTGTTTTATTCATTGTGCCTATCTACCGGCGCTTTCCCGCTTGGTAAGTCTTGGAATCTTTCAGCTGTTTATTCACTGTCAATTAAAAAATGGTGGGGAGCAGTACTGATATGAGAGTCAACTCCTTGAATGAGGGTCTATTTGAAGGTAGTGGCTCAGAATACAGTCCTAATGAGGACTCATAATCACCACAAAGTAATTTAGATACTGGAAACATGACTCGGGGGCAAATAAAATACTAGAATAGACAGCAATTAACCTTGTACATCATTTCCACATAAAATGAGACTTCTACAACGAATCCCATTAACAGTCACACAAAACACAGAAATCTTGCCCAATGGAAGTGGCCCGTTGGCAAGGAGTTGAAACTGGAAACAAAGAAAACGATATATTTTGGACCAAAAATTATAACTTATAGAAATACATGAACAGAAAAAAAAATTGATGCCAAGAAGTAGTTTTGCAACATAAACAATAGTTGGAAGGTGTGCTGCTACATTTGAAAGATGACGCCTATTCAAATTTCATACTGGCCACATAAGAGTGGTGCTAGAGGTGCCAATATGTTGATGCAAATCAAGTTTGCTTTAAAACACACTGTTACAGTCATGAGTATTAATTGCATTTGAGATAGGATGTGGTGAGTTGATGCTGGTCAAGAATGCCTTTACGGTGACAAAAATGCCATTATCAATATGATACTGAGGTTGAGCAAAGTCACGTAATAGGGCTACGAGGAGCTGGATACTCCTTTTGCGATACTGCAGGAAGACTCGGTAGGAATGTAGCTACTGTACAGCATTGCTCGCAGCAGTGGTCATGGAAATGTATTGTCGCAAGAAAACCAGGCTCTGGATGACCACGTGGCACTACTGAGAGAGAGGACTGTAGTGTTCAGTGTAAGGCTTTGGCTTATCGTACAGCATCTGCAGTAGCAATCTGAGCAGCAGTTGGGACCACAGTGACATAATAAACTGTTACAAATTGGTTGCTTCAAGGTAAGCTCTGAGCCAGGTGCCCTGTAGCATTCATTCCACTGTCCCCAAACCACCACAACTGAGAGCCTACAGGTGGGCAGTATGGAAGTCTGATGTGTTTTCTGATGAAAGATAGTTCTGTCTCAGTGCCAGTGATGGCAACGTGTTTGTTTGGAGGAAGTCAGCTGAGGGCTTGCAACCACCCTATCTGTGTGTTAGGCACGCTGGAACTACACCAGGAGTTACCGTCTGGGGACCTGTTTTGTATGAGAGCAGGAGCACTTCGTGGTTATCCCACGAACGATGATTGCAAATTTGTACGTCAATCTGGTGATTCTACCTTTTGTATGGTAATTTGTGAATACCATTCCAGGGAGTGTTTTCCAACAGGTTAACTCATGTCTACATACCACTGTTGCAACCCCATTATTCTCTACAATGTGTCAACATGCTGCCTTGGTCTGATCAGTCACCAGATCTGTCTCCGATTCAGCACATGTGGGACATCATCTTATGACAATTTCAGCATCATCTATAGCTAACATTAACCATCCCTGTATTGCCCTACCATGTGCAACAGGTATAGATCTGCGTCCCCCAAACTGACATCCGACACCTATACAACACAATGCATACTCATCTGCATGCCTGCATCTGACAATCTAGCAGTTACACTGATTATTAATGTTCTAACATTTAACATTTGGAATGGCTTACCTTGTGCTGACGTTAACCTGTGATCTTGTAATGTTGATCACTTAAATATGTTAGACAGACAAATGCACTCCGAAATTTCATTACTCTATGTTAGTCATTTGTTGGTGTTCCTATTTTTTTCAGTCTGTTTATATTTAAATGTGTTGCAGGACTAGTTACTTATTATTTGGTAATTCAGTATCTTAGGTAATGCCTACATAGGTTATAAAGAGACTTCTTTAAGTCCAAATGTCCAGATTAAAGAATTCCACTGCATATATGGGTATGCACCAAAGTTCTCCAATGATCAAGAAGATAGGATCTTCAGATGCTTCAATGATCTAGACAGCCATGATCACTGGAGTTATGTCGAACAACAGGTATGGAAGTTCACTGTTATGAAATAAAAACACAGGTTTTTGCAGAAACACAAATCTACTGAGTTATTTTTATCCAAATGTAATATGTCAAACTGTAGCATTCATTACAGTTGGTAGTGCCTTAGAATCACATTCATAAGTACTGTTACACTCTTGATTAGTTGAACTATTTAAGGATACATGATAATGGCAATAACTACATGGCCGGAAAAAAAATTAGTACACACTTTTAGATGTTTCCAGTTAACTCAAGATTTAGTGTTGTAACAGTGCATATCGAGTAGGTGAATGATTAATATTTATAGATCAATAGCACTTGCAGTTCTGAGCAACCAAGTATCAGCCCATGCTGCAACACACATACTCGCATGTGGTGCAGCTTCCATGGGCACCACTACAGGTGCTGACTCTGTCATCCAGTCGATTGTACAGATTTGGAATGCTGTTCTGGGATACAAAGTGACATGCCCACTCAACCTGTAAGACTTGATGGCTGATGAGTCACGAAGTTACTTCTCGTCCCATTGTACCCACATGAGCTCAATTGCCAACAAGTCCACATATTGTGCAGGCCAAGGAAACTGCTGCATGTCTTGCAGAGCATGTTGAGTATCATGGTCAGTGCGTGGGTGAGCATTAGCCTGTTAGAACAACACATCAGTAAGGTCTCACCAGGTCTAAATCATATGCATCAACAAACATCATTTGCATGCCGGTAGAATCACCTTTCATCGCTGAAGAACACGAGATGCCATTTGATTTTCCAAGTGATCCTCTGATGGCGCCAGTCAGGGTGTGCACATTGATGAGGTGTTATGAGTGGAAGATGGGCTAGCTGTATGGTCTGCTACTGCTACTATTACAACAGCAGACAATTCTGGTGGGCATATGTGTTGCATGGACATCCAGAACCTTGTCTACTGGTGTGAGAATGTTCACGTGAGCACTGATACCAGCATCATTGCACAACTGACACAGCACACCCAACTTCTGTGGCAATCCTCCAAGTGGACCATCCTGCCACTCGGAACGCCACAACTTGATCCCTCTCAAAATCTCTCAGTTGGCTGTAGCAAACATGAGTGTGTCTCTGTGGCACAACTGCCAGCTTGCTTCACACATTTGTGCCACACTGAGCCTTAGGGTTGTGAGCATTCCCTAATAAAGGGTAGAAACAGATGGCATTCTGGAAACTATGCCGATACACCACCCGTAGGCAGGTGACACTGAAACGACTGCCAGTACATCTACTATGCCCCAGGTGGCAGATGCCGCCACTGGATCAAAATTGAGATCATCCTTCCACGTATACTAATTTTTTTCCAGCAAAGGTTTATTATTATGAGGTGCATTCAAGTTCTAAGGCTTCCGATTTTTTTTCTAATTAACTACTCACCCGATATCGATGAAACTGGCGTTACTTCTCGACGTAATCGCCCTGCAGAAGTACACATTTTTCACAACGCTGACGCCATGATTCCATGGCAGCGGCGAAGGCTTCTTTAGTAGTCTGTTTTGACCACTGGAAAATCGCTGAGGCAATAGCAGCGTGGCTGGTGAATGTGCGGCCACGGAGAGTGTCTTTCATTGTTGGAAAAAGCCAAAAGTCACTAGGAGCCAGGTCAGGTGAGTAGGGAGCATGAGGAATCACTTCAAAGTTCTTATCACGAAGAAACTGTTGCGTAACGTTAGCTCGATGTGCGGGTGTGTTGTCTTGGTGAAACAGCACATGTGCAACCCTTCCCGGACGTTTTTGTTGCAGTACAGGAAGGAATTTGTTCTTCATAACATTTTCGTAGGATGCACCTGTTACCATAATGCCCTTTGGAACGCAATGGGTAAGGATTACGCCCTCGCTATCGCAGAACATGGACACCATCATTTTTTCAGCACTGGCGGTTACCTGAAATTTTTATGGTGGCGGTGATCTATGTGCTTCCATTGAGCTGACTGGCGCTTTATTTCTGGATTGAAAAATGGCATCCACGTCTCATCCACTGTCACAACCGACGAAAAAAAAGTCCCATTCACGCTGTCGTTGCACGTCAACATTGCTTGGCAACATGCCACACAGGCAGCCATGTGGTCGTCCGTCAGGATTCGTGGCACCCACCTGGATGACACTTTTCGCATTTTCAGGTCGTCATGCAGGATTGTGTGCACAGAACCCACAGAAATTCCAACTCTGGAGGCGATCTGTTCAACAATCATTCGGCGATCCCCCAAAACAATTCTCTCCACTTTCTCGATAATGTCGTCAGACCGGCTTGTGCGAGCCCGAGGTCGTTTCGGTTTGTTGTCACACGATGTTCTGCCTTCATTAAACTGTCACACCCACAAACGCACTTTTGACACATCCATAACTCCATCACCACATGTCTCCTTCAACTGTCGATGAATTTCAATTGGTTTCATGCCACGCAAATTCAGAAAGCGAATGATTGCACACTGTTCAAGTAAGTAAAACGTCGCCATTTTAAGTATTTAAAACAGTTCTCATTCTCGCCGCTGGCGGTAAAATTCCATCTGCCGCACTGTGCTGCCATCTCTGGGACATATTGACAATGAACGCGGCCTCATTTTAAAACAATGCACAAGTTTCTATCTCTTCCCAGTACGGAGAAAAAAAATCGGAGGCCTTAGAACTTGAATGTACCTCGTACAGTCAATTGGGGGCATATTGTGTAACTGACATATGATTAAAATTCCATTAAAGTATTAAAAATAATTACTGAATATTATGATTATTCTGGAATAATCCCACTTCACAGTTTCAGGCTTGTCCTTGCAAGCTGGATGCCAAACACAGGGTAACTACCTACCACTACTGTATCACAAGTGAGAGTGTTAACACTAGGAACAGGACTGATTGCTATTTATTGTAAAGATGAACTGCTGATCCACAGACAGGCATAACACTGTTACACATGTAGCTCCAGTTGGAGATGAAGCGGGGGCGGCCGAGTGTGCATGATGTGTGTTTGCTTGTGTGATTTTTTTTTTTTTCACCCCCGAGGAAGGCTTTGGCTGATTGGCCAATAGGTACACGTATAACTATCTTTTGGTTGTGCCTGTCAAACTCCATGGATCATCTTTACTGTGAGCAGCAGTCTATCCTATTCCTAATATTACTGCTATTCCAACCCAGATATTCGATTGTTTAAATTGATAGTGTACAACTTAAAGCCTGCATAAATGCATTTTGCACTCTTCATGGTATGAAGTGAGGAAGACTGAATTGGAAAGTAAAATGCTTGGATAATTCACCAAAGCATGGCAGAAGACAGCGTGCCCCTGGACGTAAGAAACCTGATCATGTTCAGCAGATGATACATGTTTTTACTGCCAGCATTTCCCCTCATGAGAGTCATTACTGTCACTCCAAAAGCCTAACTGTGAAATATCTATCTGTCCAACTGATTATGTCTCAATTAGACAGATATTTCATGGATCAATATCCTGAGCTACAGAAAGATGTGAGGTATTGGTTGTTCAATAATATATAGACCAACATGATTTGGTCAGTTGAAGAGAGGTACTTGTAATGATTGCACTGAAATGAAGCACAGTACAATACAGCATCCAGTGGGAAAGCTAAAACTGCTGTAACATTGGGGAAAAAAATGCATTACCAGAAAGCTGGTGTATGTAACCTGGCTCCCAATGATGCACCTATATTTATGTCCACTGAAACAATGTGTGGAAAATCACCAAATGAAGTTATTAGCTGTCTGAAGTGGCGTGTGCAAATGAAGTTGACCAGTTTGTCAAAGAACTACATGTTTTCATGCATAACTGCACACCACAGTGCAAAAACAACTTGTTTTCATTCTGGTTGTACCTCTCTCAGGTATATTTTCAGGAAGTTTATATCTGTACTATACCATCCTATGACACACTTTTATTCCCACTGATAGAATTTTTGACTGAGGAGAAAAAGTGAGCAATAGATAAAGTCTTAATTACTTCCACATGGATCAAACTGATCAGAAAGTCACTGCATAAGAATCCCATTGATGTTTGTGTCAAACAACCTACAACTGACAACAGAGAAAGTGACTGCACTCCAGTTGTTGAAGTTTTTAATTTCAAATATGCCTTTGACATTGTTCTAGTAGAAAGTGTTCATGAAATTTCATTAATATGGTGCATGTGTTTCACAAGAGGGTGTGTACCTGAAGTTCGTTAGATCGAGTCGCCAACACTTTATCATCCCCAGTCAATTCTGAAGAGAAGAACAAGGTTTCAAGCTTTACAAAGGGCATATGATAAGGCTCAAAATACTCCAAACAGGTTTCAGAAGATTAAGAACACAAAATATGATGATGATCACTCGCTGCTGGAACAAAGCCAGAAGGTACCAACTTTTATGACACAATCATGCATGGAAGCAAGGGAAACTACAGCCATAATTTTTTGCAAGGGCATGCAGCTCCACTTCGTGGTTAAATGATGAAGGCATCTTCTTGAGTAAAATATTCCAGAAGCAAAATAGTCTCCCATTCGGACTACTGGTCGGGAACTACTCAGGAGTATGTCATCATCAGGAGAAACAAAACTGGTGCTCTGCAGATTGGAGCATGGAATTTTAGGTCCCTTAATCAGGAAGGTTGTTTAGAACATTTCAAAAAAGGCAAATGGATACATCGAAGATAGTTATAGTGGCAGGAGTAACAGGACTTCTGGTCTGATGAAAACAGGGTTATAAACACAAAATGAAATAGCAGTAATGCAGAAGTAGGTTCAGAAAAAAAATGAGAAAATAGAAATGGAGGTAATTTACTATGAACAGCATAATGAACACATTATGATGGCCAAGACAGACACGAAGCCCACAACCACCACAGTAGTAGACGTAGATACACCAACTAACTGCGCACGTGATGACGCGTTTGAAGAAATGTGTGAGAAGATAAGGCACCCACCATCTTCTGGTGCCAGAAGATGATGGGTACAAAATGATTGAAACGTTGCGACAAGACGACACCACCACTTGGATAATAACCCAAGAAGGATTCATCAGTAAAGGACCTAGAAGAGCCGATGAATAGAATAGACAGTGTCTTGAAAGGAGGATATAAGATGAACATCAACAAAATCAAAACAATGATAATGGAATGTAGTCAAATTAAGTCAATGCTGACGGTATTAGATTAGGAAACAACACACTTTTGTATGTACTGTAGCCATGTACACAAGTGAAACATGCTCAATAAACAGTTTAGACAATAAGAGGAAATAAGCTTTTGAAATGTGGTGCTACATAAGAATGTTGAAGATCAGATGGGTAAATCATGTAACTAATTTGGATGTGCTGAACAGAATTGGGATGATGATGACTGGTTTGTAGGGCACTTAACTGCACGGTCATCAGCATCCGTACACATTCCCAATCTGTACACAGTCCAGTGTACCCACTTTCATGAATGATGATGGAACAATGAGGACAACACGAACACCCAGGTCCTGGGAGGGAAAGTCCCCAACCCAAGAATTGGGAAGACAATATATTTGTGCCACAACCAGACTATAACAAGGGATCGATTGACAGGACACATTCTGAGACGTGGAAGGATCACCAATTTAGTATTGGAGGGAAGTGGGGGAGGGAGGGGGATAAAATCGTATAGGGAGACTGGGGGGAGGGGGGGGGGGGGTAAAAATCGTAGGGAGACCAAGAGATGAATACAATAGGCCGATTCTGAAGGATTTCACTTGCAACAGTTTTTCAGGCATGATGCGTCTTGCACATAACAGCTGCATCAAACAAGTCTTTGGACAGAAGGCCAGAACAACGATGGAAGTGATGTGGAAGATGATGTAGCAGATTGACTGATATTATTTTGATGAGAAAAATATAACTTATGCAATTTCTTCAGTGTATACCAGTATTGGAATGATGAAAATAAAATCATAACATGTCACTTTGGTAACTTCTTGAAACAGTTTATTATGGAGAAATCCAAACATTAAGGGTTAGAAGTTAAGTCAGCGACTATTCATGCATTCTCCTTTCAATTTTGAAACAGTGACTTAACAAGATTTGGTTCTAATTGCTTCAATTTCTAAGACTACCACGCCTATAAAATGGATAAGGGTTTCTTTAACACAATGTGTGCAATGATGTGACAAGTATTAACGTATTACCATGTGAATTATTAAATCATTGGTTTGCTCTCTTTTCATAATCAAAATATGGCAAATCCTCATTATATCAGAGACCAAGTCATTAAGTACTTAAAAAAAATACTTTATCAGTAGATTCAACTCGAATGTATTTTCGTGTTACTGCTGAAAACAGAAAATAAATCACTTAGAGGTGACGGGATTGTGGGTACAGGAATGCCTAATGAGAATCAGTAGGACACAAAGATGTTTTGGAAGCGATAGATGAGCAAAGAAACCTCAAAGGAACTGTTCAAATAAGGCAACCGTAGCGTTTTGGAGTGCACTTAGACGCAGTACAATTTTACGAAACACACTGGGAGACAGAATTTTGAAAAGAAAACTAAATGAAGCCCAAGAAAGGAAAGTGTAAAGTTTACTGGAAACAACAAAATATCAGAATTATCCAGAAACAAAGGAAACAGCACAAAATACAGAAGAGTGGTTGCAGCGTCAGGCACAACGTTTAGATGATTACGATGATGTGGTGGTGGTGGTAGTAGTGGCGGTGGCGACGACGACGATAATGTTACGAAGGTCCACTTGCAGGATGAAGGTATTTGTTTAAGATAAGCATTATTTCACAAGAAACGAGAACCCCCCCCCCCCCCCACACACACACACACAGACACAAAATGCACTATTACCTGCTGGGTGACAGAGATCACAGTGAGCGTCAGAACATCTCCGCCAGACTTAATGAGATCCACAACTTGCTTGTGTGTTGACCCTTCGACATTGACTCCGTTCCTGCGGAAAAAAAAAGTCGTTTTCAAAAATTACGTAACAGCAGTTGAAACGAATGGACAGTAATTAAATTTCAAGCTTTAATTCATTGTAAAATCTCAAACAACACATCTTAAATTTCAACACCACGAAATGAAAATAACGGTGTTACGGTGCACTCCGGCGATATATTAATAAAAAATGCACAAACAGAAGAATATAACTTTTTTTTAAATCATCAAAATAAGAACTAGGGTCACAGCTACCAGTCCATCAGAGAGCCAGCGCCGTAATCTACGCCTCAACTGTACTCTGAGCCGCAGTGTGTCTATTGTCCTTTCCACAATCGTGCTGTTAGCTTTGGCACACGAAAACAACGTAACGATAAACAACACAGTAGGTGATATGGGTGTCGAAGCAGAACCTTCGATTACCAACGTGGCGCCAGGTAGCACCACAACTAACGTAATTAGACTACGGTACTACTATAAAATGAGACAATATTGCTGTAAGCCGAAGAACTGACGTGCGCCTGAGTTTGTAGACTCATAGAACAGTGAACTCAGTAGGATTTCATTGAAGCCTTAGCAACTGCATCGTGCAATACACAGCCGTACCTATTTTTAATTTAACAACATATTTCTGTCACAATCTGAACATCCTCGGTTCACTTTACATTTGCAATAATTAATAAAAACCTTAAACTGCTCCATGTTGGTAGGGGCCTATAACTTGTGATACAACTAACTAATCCTGTACTTCTGCCTTCCAATGTACCCTAATTAATGCTTTTCAACATCGCCGATTCAAAATATTTCTTATTGAAAACTGTGCACTCCAGAATGACGGGCAACTTTTCAAGTAATGCTGAGACATTATCTACTGAGACACGAACCAGGAATGTTTATTACTGTACACTGCATGCCACCCTCCATTAAGTCAATATGCGAGCACACAGTACTGTAGTTTGTTGTAGGCAGGATGATTACTCGAAAGTCATTAGTAATGCAACAACAAAGGAAGTAGGTTACAGTACGCTTGTTCGCACACTGCTTGAATACTGCTCAGCAGTGTGGGATCCGTACCAGATAGGGTTGATAGAAGAGATAGAGAAGATCCAACGGAGAGCAGCGCGCTTCGTTACAGGATCATTTAGTAATCGCGAAAGCGTTACGGAGATGATAGATAAACTCCAGTGGAAGACTCTGCCCGGAGAGACGCTCAGTAGCTCGGTACGGGCTTTTGTTAAAGCTCCGAGAACATACCTTCACCGAAGAGTCAAGCGGTATATTGCTCCCTCCTACGTATATCTCGCGAAGAGACCATAAGATAAAATTAGAGATATTAGAGCCCACACAGAAGCATACCGACAATCCTTCTTTCCACGTACAATACGAGACTGGAATAGAAGGGAGAACCGATAGAGGTACTCAGGGTGCCCTTCGCCACACACCGTCAGGTGGCTTGAGGAGTATGGATGTAGATGTAGATGTAGAATGCCCACGCGATTCGTTGTAAAAAAAAAAAAAAAAAAAAAAAAAAAAAAGATATAGGAATCAAGCACTCAAGCAACGCGACCGTCGCGTTATCCGCGTTAACCTGGAACGGAGACTATATGGATACCAAAATACACGGATAATCAAAAACACACTTTTCTACCGGATACTACTATTTATTCTATTTACAAAAAAGCTACGCGTCAAATTTGAAAACCCACTACATTACTTACACGTTACTTCGCGAAAACTGCTAACTTACAGAATTACACACCGAACACTCCACTTCGTACCATTTGTTTTCCGTTCACTTTCGGGAAGTAAACGCAATTTTTTTCTGTTTCTGTATGTTATTCACTTTTTTTCTGACTATGGTTATTTTCCTGAGAGTCAACAAATCAGTATAGGCGAAATTTTGTCCCCCATACTCAAATAACAGCAACAAATAACTTGTGCGTGTTAAAACTCGAGTCACATGAATATTGTGTATGCCAAACAAAAATATTCGGTCTAATGTTTTCAAAAATATCCACCTACGCTTTAATAATAATCGTGCGGACGCACTACGACAGAGAAGATCCATATGTTAAACTACATTATAGGATAGGTCCTCTAAGTTAGTGTAGCAGAGACGGGATTATTGTTCCAGCCTGCGGCATCCCTTGCGTGTCATGTTAATGATAGCAACAAGTAATGCATTTGTCCCAAGCTAACGACCATGCCCGTACCAGCTGGTCGTTTATGATCTGATCTGTGTCTCTTTAAACAGGAACTGATCTTGTCGTAAATGTACCGAACTAACCCATACAATGTACCTTACGGAAGGTTGAGTACTCAAAGGGATATCTCCTGCGAATTACAAGAGTATTCGGAAAGTAAGTGCCGATAGGTCGCGAAATGTAAACCACTGTGAAAACTAGAAATATTTTATTTTTCAACAGTTAGCCACAACTTCCAGCTACTTACCTACATTGTCGCCGCTCCGTCTTAGAAATTTGTCATAGTTTTGTACCAATTGTTCAGCACTCGTATCACACATGGCAGCCGCCAATGCTGTCCGCCAATTCTCTGCGCTGGTCTACATCTTATTGGTAGTGCCAAAACGTTGTCTTCATAGCCAGCGGTTCACTCGAGCACAGATGGAACTCACAGGAAGCCAATCATGGGCTGTATTGGAGGTGATAGAACACTTCCCATCGAAAACGCTGCAGGGGCATCTTTACTGCCCCTGAAGAGCGCGGCTGAGCATTGTCTTGAAGATGGAAACACATGACAATTACGTGGGGTGCGCAGCTTCAAGCGAAATTTCTGACGCGGCCCTAGTACTTTGCGGGATACAGTGTTTTCTACTCATTTTTACGTGCTCACTATGCGCTCAGAAGTGAAAAGAGCGACGGGGCGTGATCGACGGGTTTAATAGAGCCATAGCCTAATACATCTAAACAAATCTTCATCGGATTTTCACAGTGGTTTCCATTTCGCTAACGATCGGCACTTACTTTCAGAACAGCCCTCGTATTTTCCAAGCTGTAGTTCTGCCCTTCATCCTCACTACTACCACAATGATTAAATTATGATCTATCTTGCGAAAGGAAAATACTCTGCTTAAATGCTCACAAGTCAGAGAACACTTTCTTTCCATCACAGCAAATGACGAAGTTCTACGGCATATCTGTACCACTCACTAGTTCGGAAGCTGATTTCGATAAAAATTTCTTAAGCAATGTGAATGCATCGAGAAGATGTGACGTTCGTATGACGACGACGACGATAATGATCATCATCATCATCTTACGTGTCCTCCCGCTGTTGCTTGAAAATAATTTAATTTAGCAGGCAGAAAAATTAATTTTGCCTGCGAAACATTTTGAGAAGGTATCACACAGCACGAAAATATTGTTTTTATGGTCGATGCGTACGCTGCACATACGTAATTATTAACTTAAAGTTCATCGCCATGGAAGTCAATGAAGTTGTTACGAAGGATCGTAAAACAAAGCCCAGGACCGGAGTTTCAACGGAATTAATTTTGGTTACCTTGTGACAAAGCTGATATAAAAAAAAAGCCAAATTCTGTGCACTGCACATCACTCTTACATTAAGACGACAACGGCTCACTGTTAGTTACGTAAGGATCCTAAAAGTAATTAAGGCCGAATAGGACAGTTTCAAACACGAACGACTTTTTAATCATTGTGCACATCTTTACGAGAGTATGTTGTGTCTGCAAACATTAGCGCTGGTGCTACAGGAGAAAAATGGCACCACCACCACCACCACCACCACCACCACCACCACCAGTTCCGAAGGATGATATGCTAAGCATCATCAACTTTGCGTTCCGCCAAAATGTCATATTGAAACTTTGAGGGAACAATACAGCTGACCGATCTTCTGAAGATTCGCCATTACGTCTCCTTAAGGTCAGGTGTGCAGAGTCATCCTGTGAAACCACGCAGCGAAAGCACTTCATACATATGCTGTCATCACTGTAACAACAGATAGGCAGGATTTATTTGACGCAGTGGCACATTCCCGTTGTCTCTACGCGTGCGCTCGTTTTAGCTTGAAGTAACGGCAATCCATACGATTTTTCATTTTGCAATGTTAAACAGGGTGTTCAGCGGGCACAACAGCAGGAGATGCTAAGGATGATCAAAACTGCTATCGGCTGTGAGCGTTTTCGCCATAACTGTCGTTCAGTTACGTTGTGAAGAGAACTGTCACACACTTCATTTAGCACTCCTCTGGAAGATATACAATAAACTGGATACCAAACATCGTCGCTGTGATCCTGATGTCAGTTGATGGTGTGTGTAATGTTACATTATGAACTAATGTATGTATACATTATAAAAAATTATATTTTATGTAAATTATATAACATCCTGTAGACATCTCTTCAAAAAAACTGGGTATTTTGACAACTTCTTGACAACAGGGACAATGATGAATGTTCTTTGTCATTACCAATATTTTTCTTTTCCAAAAATAAAAAACAATGAAATCCATAGCTCTAAGACCAATAACAATGTACATATAGACTTCAAAGTACCAGTATAAAAAGGAGTCAGATAAATGGGATTCAACAACCTGCCAGCACATTAAATGTCGTGTAAATAATGCGGTGGACTTCAGATTGAATTTTTTGTTAGGTACTCCTATTCCATTGTGGAGTGTCTCTCAGAAACTCATGTTTAATGTTTTAGACGAGTTTATAATTAGAATTAGCAATGCAGTACATATTCCTCAATATTGCACTCGAATTAAATCAAATGTATATGTTTGGCTTCTTTCCACATTCCAGAGGCCACTCTTGTCGGTTCCATGGACTACGACTAATTTAATGTGAGGCCACTGAGTGCAAAAGAGGCTCGCAGCTGTTGCTGCAAGTATCAGACCAGCAGGAGCAACTCTTACGCAACGAATGATTAACAGTACATGATACAAGATAGAGTGAGTTCACTGCAGTTCGGTTTCTTGAGTTTCTTGTGCAACAGCATGTAGACGTGACGATTTACGAGTTTAGGATGTCATCAGAGACTTTCTCCACGATTACAAGACATTAAAATCTATGGATAGAGGAGGGAAGGAGGGCGGGAGAGTTTAAATTTCCAACGTGCTATTACGGTAACACGTGCGTTGGACCCAAATCTTCGCGACGCAATGGAAGATATGTTCCTTTCTTTCACCTTCTTTGTCAAAAGTTGGAAGGAGAGAATATGCCTACCGCACAAACCCGAGGACACACTGTGCATTGATTCGGCAAGAAGTCCGAGAAGACTTCTGACACGTCACGAGACCCTTCATTTACATCAATCCGTTGTTACTGCCATTTTCCCCAGGAACTATCTAAACGGAAGGATTTACTTTTAAGACACTCATCGTATGTCCAGTTCATTGGTAACTTTGGGGAACACATCAAAATAACAAAGAATTTTAAAAAAGATTAATCCTGAAGGGGATAAGCCGTGTGACAAGATCATACGTAATAAAAAGCAACTGTTGGACAGGTTTTTTAATATAGCTCATGTCGCACCGGTTTTACGTAGTTCCTTCTGGTTTCCAGACCTGCTTCAGCGCTGTAACCAGTAGCGTATCTGTCTCTACGAAAGCAGCATTTGTGTAACACACACATTGGCCCAACTTTTCTTTCCGTATCTGTACGTTTCACACATAACCCATGTACCTGAAAAAACTTCTCCATGGGAATTCTTATACAAACTTTCACGTCTGTCGACCAATGCCAACAATCGCATTCCCTAAAGGGCAGCGAAGTGAGAATAGCTCTGTAGCAAAATCTTTGATACCCCTATTACACAAACTGCTGTTTAAATCCACGATTCGAATTCAAACTTGTAGAAAATATTTTTGTTACTCGAAAACACAGCTTAGACACTCTTTCAGTGACTGTAATCTACTGTAAAAACACATCTGCAAAATACACCAATGGTAGCCTGTATTTTAATACGATGCAACCAGTGACAGATCAATTTTCCTAACATTCTCGTGTCGTACCCAGTACATCTCCCGCACGACAAATTAAACCAACGAAGCATACTTAATACCAAAAATAGGCAAGGCGTTCATCATAAGGGGGCAATGTAGTCTCATGGCATGGGTGATCAGTTCGTAGTTGTTGGCTAAGATGTCTCAACCTAATCACAGTCTCATAGTGCGCCACATACGAAGGGTAATCAACGTTTAAAAATAAATCCATGGAATTACTTTTTTGGTAGGAGAGACCAGAGTCAGTTCGCGTAAGTGGCTGGTTGGCACACTGCTTTTATTTCCTACCATCGTGAAGCTAGAGTGCCGTCACCGTAATAGTGAGGCGTGTATGTAAAGGTGCACCATCCACCGAAACTTCAGTTCGGCTGGAAGCTTCAAGAAGGAAGGACCCCTTTTTTCAGCGTTTCTCCAACCGCAAGTAAATTTTGTCTATTGCAAATTTTTTTCATATGTGAATCTGTAGATTGATTTGAGGCGCTACTGATGGCGCTTTCCCGAAGGGTGACTAAGTGTAGTTGACGCCTGCCTGTAACATAATCTCGTGTGTCTGATGTTCAGAAATGTGCGGTATTTATTCTGTTTCTGATATCCGTTTGGGGTTAGTTGTTATAGTTGGGTATGTCATCAGCTGGCACAGCTTTGACAACTCACCCCAAGCCGAGCGGTTCTAGGCGCTAAAGTCTGCAACCGCGCGACCGCCACGTCGCAGGTTCGAATCCTTCCTCGGGCATGGATGTGTGCGATGGCCTTAGGTTAGTTAGGTTTAAGTAGTTCTAAGTTCTAGGGGACTGATGACCTCAGAAGTTAAGTCCCATAGTGCTCAGAGCCATTTTGAACTCACCCCACACCTACATCAACTATCCTCTTCATAACCGTTCATTGAAAAATGAACACTTTCTCTAAAAAATTAATAGATACAATCACCCCAGAAGAAATTTGCTCTTTGCCCAACATCAGGCCACGACGGCAATCCAATCGTGGCCAAAAAAGAAAACTTACCTCTATTATAACAGACAATCCCATCAGGGAAAGAATCGTGGCTGAAAGTGCCAATATGAAGAAAAACTCAAGTGCGGTCACGAAAGGTGACATGGCTTCGGTTGATAAGGCGAATGAGAAAGAACTTCCCAGAAAACTTCAATTCGAATTTTCCACTACTAATTCTGACGACCGAGTGTCAGACATTAGTTATGCCGAAAGTAACGACAGGCAGGACTTCCCTAATGATGGTTCAGAGGTTAAAGACTCTTTCCATGGCGAAGAGCTTTCACTCTCAGCCTCCTGGGAAGAGCATGGTGAGGGTTCTCATTTGAAAATTCCCATTAACCTTGAATATCCTCAAAAAGATGCCAACGGGTCACATCGAATGAGACCAACAACGAATCTCCGACAATCTCAACAGTCTCTTGATCACTCATAATGCCTTATAAATTACTTTGTTTTGGTGAAGTATCATGCAGGCCGGTGAGTAGCGTGGGAAGATTGTCGAAACCGATGGCAACGAGATTCGCGTGACCACCAAGGTCAAAAAGGAGAAAAACCGGAGAGGGCCAGACGAAGATAATTCAGTTCGACACGATCAAAGAAAAAGTGTGCAGAATTTGTACCTACTTATTCAAATAAACCAGTGACCAACTCCTACATTCGTAGTGGATTTAAAATTTAGAACTTATTCTATTTGAATAACTATAGGTAGCTACAATGTTAAACAGAATTTGTGTTGAAGACTTCATTGTTTGTTTCCAAGTTCATAGTGATTTTTATACATTCAGGCAGAATTTATTTTCGTTAAGTCTTGTAGCTTCATGAGGAACTGTTTAGTTGGCTTAGTTGCAAGTTTTTAGGAAAAGTGATTTTGGGTAACTTAAACATGTACTTAACAAATGGGTCCCAAAGGATTTTGCAGTCAAAAAGTTAAGCTATCCGCTGCATTCACGAGAATCTCTGCGAATAATGCACACAAAAAAACACAAAAATCAAAAACCAAAATCTCTATCAACTATCATGATCTCCCCTATATTTGCAAGTGCATGCCTACAGGCCTGATACACACAGAAATCCCCATGCCACAGTACCGTCGCTTTCAGCTAGAGAGAGCCATATCCAGTTTATCAATGGATGGCCCCATTTTGTTTCGGCTTCTCTGGTGGCGTGCTTTGTTACTGTGGCGCAGGTATTTTAATGTTCAGAAAATCTGCAGGCATGTGATGTACACACACACACACACACACACACACACACACACACACAAATGAATTTATGACCATCTAAATATCACAAATATGACCGATATGATAAAGTTTGAAGCTGTTCTAGGAAATGTAGTTACCACTAGTCCCAATCATAGTAGTTTATGCTGGGCAATTGCGACTAGTTCTAGTCACACACTGATGACACATTACATACTGGTCACATGAGTGATCAGAGGCGGTAAGTACCTAACGTAATCTTTGATAACAAACAATTATTAATCAAACGTTCCATAAAATTCATACTGTAGCACTTAATGAGCGGTGCAAATTTAAGATACTTTTGGGCAAGGCGCTAGTAATGTCTAGAGAGCGAAATTGGCAACAGTCCCTCAGTCTGGATTAATTCAGAAGTGTAGTCCTAATGTTAAAACGAAACTATAATAAGGGTGATAAAGAGCAAATTGGTTCAAATAGCTCTGAGCACTATGGGACTTAACATCTGTGGTCATCAGTCCCCTAGAACTTAGAACTACTTAAACCTAACCAACGTAAGGACATCACACACATCCATGCCCGAGGCAGGATTCGAACCTGCGACCGTAGCAGTCGCGCGGTTCCGGACTGCGTGCCTGGAACCGCTAGACCATCGCGGCCGGCAGCAAATTGGTGCCTCGACGGTGAGGTACGGGCATTTAATCAAAGAATTCACACAATTAGAACAAGTTAGTAACCAGCGATTCATCATCTAATTTTCGGATACACCGCCCTTTGGACTGCTCGTTCTAAACATGATGAATTAAAAAATATGGTCCAGGATAAACTACGTAATACACTCTGTACTATGTTCCTCTTTGGGTTATTTAAAAAGGCTATATACTCCTCTTTTAAGTTCGTACGTTTTACTCAGGGTCTAGAGAGGCTGCAGAGAGAGAGAGAGAGAGTGTGGATCTGAATGTTGTGAAGTACTGATCATAGAATTACCAGACTGAACAGGATAAACCAGTACAAGCTGTTGGCACGGACTAACCAGTTCAAGGCGGCGAAGTTCGTTACGTGTCGGCGTCTGTGACATAAAAAGACCCACGCTTTGGCTCTTAGAGAAAGTAGGCAGTGCATTCACTTGATCACTCGCTACTGCCAACACCATTACCGTTTCATACAGCCCGCTTTCCGCGATATGGTTGAACTTCACTATTTTCCGTACTTCGATAGCATTTTGTATTTTCATTTGAGCTCTGCTACATAAACGCGGACTAGTTACCCGTTTTCGTCCCCAAATTTACCACCCATTGTAGATCTTCAATTAAGACTGGTATGTGGCTTGGTTCTTGTGTTTTATATTCGATAATAAAATGTGGTAGTACAGTTAAAGACTCTGTGAAAGCTACTCATTGTCGTTTCTGGCCGTCTCCTTGGAGCTGCATCACGATAGCTCCTTCTCAACTGGCTAATTTTTATTTGCTGTTTAGTAACCACTGTTTACGAAACATCTGCTTCGATTGACACAGTTGCGGTAAAACTTTTTTCGAAGCTTCAATTCTTATTTTTTCAGCGGAACCGGCTCACTTCATCTTCGCATTAAAGTATAGTCTTTTTTGGACAGTTATGATATTTATGATGGCCTGAACATTGAGACCTGACGGTCTTTCCTCGATGTTCTTTGTACTTTAATGTTCTATGTCCGGACGTCGACTGCCAGACGCAGTAGGATGCACTTCTCAAATATTCTCGACGAATCAGTTTTCGAGAAATTTTCCAAGGGCTGTAAATTATAAGAAAATTTGGAAGATTTTCAACAGAGCCATATATAGCGACTTGAAATCCCGAACTTGTTGGTTCGAGTCCGGGTAGATGCAACTTGTTTTTCCTTTGTTTGAATGCTGTATTATACAACTGAAACATTAATTAACACATACTGAATGATGATTTTCAAACAAAAGTAGCATTTTTAATAATTAGTGGCTGCATGACCATGAGAATATCCACAATATAATTTGGCATAAAAATTCGAAATTTCTCGTAGCAAAATGAAAAAAATTACAACTACTAACAATATTGCTTCTAATGCTATTTTTGTATTTATCCGTAGTCTCTAGAAATAAACTATTTCATTTCACGTTTTGTTTTCACATTCTTCCGATTCGATTTTTATGAACGTTTCTAAATGTGGATGTTACTACTTTAGGGAACTAAGTCCGGTCAGTGACCTTCAAATCCTATACGTTGCGAAGAAAGCCGATGACAGCTAATTTGTAATGTGTCCTTGTTAGGTAATGAAAACCTCACAGGAAGTCAAATAAAAAAGGACGATTCAAGCATATAATTTTATCATTTCGGACTGTAAGGGTTTTTTTTTTTTTTGCTACAGGCATTTTCTGTTAAAACTACGAAAAATTCTATTTATGATATAAATTTCACTTGCAGCAGACCACAACTAACCTACTAAAGAATATGCAGAAGAACACGAAGAAGAAAAAGAAGAAGAAGGTATAAATTACATTTTCAAGGGTTGTACAAAAATTCCAAAATTTAACTTCTGAGCAATTGCAAAAGGAAATCTGCAAGAGGAGACCAACGGAAGAGACAGGGACGTGCGTGACGCTGGACACGGGCTGCGGTACAAATATTGGATTTCGCTTCACAGTCGCCTAATTGGACTATGGCCAAGTCTGTATTGGCGACCTCCACCAGGGTCCTGTTGACTTACGTGGAACTCCGATCAATGGCATCGTTCTGCGGAAATCGTCTCAGGCTGAACTGCAGAATACGTGGGTAGCCAGTATTATGACCACCCCCTTCCCGCCTCTCTCAAAGACCTTTTTTTACCGATTGGACATGCGATAGACGGTGGCATAAACACGTACTTGTAAGGAGGAGCTTCCATAATGGCATCTTCTCCATACACCTCCGCAGGGCACTCAGACACCTCAACATCTTGTCTGTGAGACTAAGATCAGAAGGCGTTCTAATTTTTCCCCCGGAGCATTGACGCGACGAAAAACTCTCCCATCAGAAAATACAGCTCTAATAAAATCACACTAATTTGGGCTAACTGGCTCGAGTCACAGTCCAAATTATTTGAAGTCTGAATTATAGGAGTGTTGTCTGAAACAGTTAAATGAAACTATGATTAGGAATATAACAAGCAGTGTATGTAGCGGTTAAATGAAAACTATATGAATTGTAATATTATGTGAAATACTGTGACTAAAACTTCTTTCTCTTCTATATACGAGAGTTAGAACTTAAATAGTGGCAACTATTTATTCACAACCGATACAAAAGAGTTACATGTCTGCACCCGTTACTGTCCTTCAAAGTAGTCACCAGCGTTGTGTAGAACCCGTTGCCAGCGATGTGATGATGCGAACGGAGCGGTCAACTGCCTGTCGAATCTCTGGAACAGCTCTGAAGCGAATGCCACGAATTTGGGAATCAAATCAAATTTTGGAATCAATCAAACTCACAAGGACTTAAGTCCGGGGAGTATGGTGGATGGTACAGTACTTCCCAGTCCCATCGACCGAACACAGCAGCCACAGCTTGCGCTGTATGCGCCGGCGCATTGTCGTGCAAAATGATGGGTGGATTGCGCAGAAAGTGCCGCCGCTTCTTTCGCAAAGCTGGTCGCTGATGATGCTCCAAAAAACGAACAGTAATGCTGTGCATTGACAGTCTGCCTGGAGGAACGTAATGCGTTAGGATAACACCATCACAGTCGTACACGACAATCACCATAACTTTAGACCGCTCCGTTCGCGCCATCAACAGAACAGGCTCTGCTACCGGTATACTACGCCTTCCACATCGCTGGCAACGGTTTCTACACAACGCTGGTGACTACTTTGAAGGACAGTAACAGATGAAAACATGTAACTCTTTTGTATCGGTTGTGAATAAATAGTTGCTACTATTTAAGTTCCAATCCTCGTATCTGTTCGTTCTTTTTCTTCTGTCTGTCCTTTTCTATCTACTTCGTAGTATTGGTGTTGCATGGCAAAACATCCTTTATACCGACGTCGCTTGGCAGGGGGTGTCGCATCCCACCCCATCGATCAATAATATTGTTTATGGACTCACATGCAAGTCATATGACTCCAGAGACGCTGTCTTTGGCAAGTGATGATGATGTTCGCATTGTCACATTTCCGGCCCACACAACTCACCTTCTACAGCCTCTTGACATTGGGGTTTATAAACCACTGAAAGAATCGTGGTGGGAACAATTGGCTAGATTTATGACTGATCATGCTAGAGAAAAATCACTTCGGTATGATTTTAATGGACTCCTCGCTGCAGCTTACCACGACGCCTTCCAGACCACTACTATCTGCAATAGCTTTGCAAATACTGGAATATTCCCCTACAACACAGATGCTGTTTCTGATGATGCTCTTGCCCTTTCCTCTGTTACACAGGGACAAAAACAAGAGTTATCTGCCAACAAGACAGTTACTGTGGAAGACATTCTAAAACTTCCAGTCTGCCAAAACGAGCGTGAAGAAGCGAAACGTGATCCTCCCGCAAAAATAATGTCACCTAGTAACAACAAGCCATCGACATCAGGATCAGGCATATCGAAGAAAACAATAAACAAGGCTACTCCTACGTCTATATCCAGACCACAGAAAAATGATAACGGATGTGGTGCATGTGGTGATTCACATGCAGATGATGCTAAGAAGAAAAATGGAGCCGAATGGATCTAGTGCCAGTTTTGTAATGTACGGTACCATGAGAAGTGCCAGAAAGTTTTAGATAGTGTCTATTTTGTGTGTGATGGGTGTGAGGAATCAGATAGTGACTAATAACAGCTCAGCAGACATAAAACAAGAGCTGAAATTTAGCTTGTGCATATTTTCTGGAAAATATTTTTTGTTTTTATTACTATTTTGTACAGTAGAATATTTCAAAACTGCCAATAAAAGGTAACATATACTTTTACATATGATTTGAACATTTACATTACATTAAAAACTAGTTTCCAAAGCTTAAAAGGTGCTCTTAATGATAAATAACATACTATCACGGAGTAACTTGAGCACTATCACGGAATTACTTGAATATCACGGTGTTACCTAGTTCTACTACCATAATTTGTAAGTCCCCCCCCCCCCCCCCCCCCCATGAACCATGGACCTTGCCGTTGGTGGGGAGGCTTGCGTGCCTCAGCGATACAGATGGCCGTACCGTAGGTGCAACCACAACGGAGGGGTATCTGTTGAGAGGCCAGACAAACGTGTGGTTCCTGAAGAGGGGCAGCAGCCTTTTCAGTAGTTGCAGGGGCAACAGTCTGGATGATTGACTGATCTGGCCTTGCAACGTTAACCAAAACGGCGTTGCTGTGCTGGTACTGCGAACGGCTGAAAGCAAGGGGAAACTACAGCCGTAATTTTTCCCGAGGACATGCAGCTTTACTGTATGATTAAATGATGATGGCATCCTCTTGGGTAAAACATTCCGGAGGTAAAATAGTCCCCCATTCGGATCTCCGGGCGGGGACTACTCAGGAGGATGTCGTTATCAGGAGAAAGAAAACTGGCGTTCTACGGATCGGAGCGTGGAATGTCAGATCCCTTAATCGGGCAGGTAGGTTAGAAAATTTAAAAAGGGAAATGGATAGGTTAAAGTTAGATATAGTGGGAATTAGTGAAGTTCGGTGGCAGGAGGAACAGGACTTCTGGTCAGGTGATTACAGGGTTATAAACACAAAATCAAATAGGGGTAATGCAGGAGTAGGTTTAATAATGAATAGGAAAATAGGAATGCGGGTAAGCTACTACAAACAGCATAGTGAACGCATTATTGTGGCCAAGATAGATACGAAGCCCACACCTACTACAGTAGTACAAGTTTATATGCCAACTAGCTCTGCAGATGACGAAGAAATTGAAGAAATGTACGATGAAATAAAAGAAATTATTCAGATAGTGAAGGGAGACGAAAATTTAATAGTAATGGGTGACTGGAATTCGAGTGTAGGAAAAGGGAGAGAAGGAAACATAGTAGGTGAATATGGATTGGGGCTAAGAAATGAAAGAGGAAGCCGCCTAGTAGAATTTTGTACAGAGCACAACTTAGTCATAGGTAACACTTGGTTTAAGAATCATGAAAGAAGGTTGTATACGTGGAAGAACCCTGGAGATACTAAAAGGTATCAGATAGATTATATAATGGTAAGACAGAGATTTAGGAACCAGGTTTTAAGTTGTAAGACATTCCCAGGGGCAGATGTGGACTCTGACCACAATCTATTGGTTATGACCTGTAGATTAAAACTGAAGAAACTGCAAAAATGTGGGAAATTAAGGAGATGGGACCTGGATAAACTGAAAGAACCAGAGGTTGTACAGAGTTTCAGGGAGAGCATAAGGGAACAATTGACAGGAATAGGGGAAAGAAATACAGTAGAAGAAGAATGGGTAGCTCTGAGGGATGAAGTAGTGAAGGCAGCAGAGGGTAAAGTAGGTAAAAAGACGAGGGCTGCTAGAAATCCTTGGGTAACAGAAGAAATATTGAATTTAATTGATGAAAGGAGAAAATATAAAAATGCAGTAAATGAAGCAGGCAAAAAGGAATACAAACGTCTCAAAAATGAGATCGAGAGGAAGTGCAAAATGGCTAAACAGGGATGGCTAGAGGATAAATGTAAGGATGTAGAGGCTTATCTCACTAGGGGTAAGATAGATACTGCCTACAGGAAAATTAAAGAGACCTTTGGAGAGAAGAGAACCACGTGTATGAATATCAAGAGCTCAGATGGCAACCCAGTTCTAAGCAAAGAAGGGAAGGCAGAAAGGTGGAAGGAGTATATAGAAGGTTTATACAAGGGTGATGTACTTGAGGACAATATTATGGAAATGGAAGAGGATGTAGATGAAGACGAAATGGGTGATACGATATTGCGTGAAGAGTGTGACAGAGCACTGAAAGACCTGAGTCGGAACAAGGCCCCCGGAGTAGACAACATTCCATTAGAACTACTGACGGCCTTGGGAGAGCCAGTCATGATAAAACTCTACCAGCTGGTGAGCAAGATGTATGAGACAGGCCAAATACCCTCAGACTTCAAGAAGAATATAATAATTCCAATCCCAAAGAAAGCAGGTGCTGACAGATGTGAAAATTACCGAACTATCAGTTTAATAAGTCACAGCTGCAAAATACTAACGCGAATTCTTTACAGACGAATGGAAAAACTGGTAGATGCGGACCTCGGGGAGGATCAGTTTGGATTCCGTCGAAATGTTGGAACACGTGAGGCAATACTGACCTTACGACTTATCTTAGAAGAAAGATTAAGAAAAGGCAAACCTACGTTTCTAGCATTTGTAGACTTAGAGAAAGCTTTTGACAATGTTGACTGGAATACTCTTTTTCAAATTCTAAAGGTGGCAGGGGTAAAATACAGGGAGCGAAAGGCTATTTACAATTTGTACAGAAACCAGATGGCAGTCATAAAAGTCGAGGGGCATGAAAGGGAAGCAGTGGTTGGGAAAGGAGTGAGACAGGGTTGTAGCCTCTCCCCGATGTTATTCAATCTGTATATTGAGCAAGCAGTAAAGGAAACAAAAGAAAAATTTGGAGTAGGTATTAAAATTCATGGAGACGAAGTAAAAACTTTGAGGTTCGCCGATGACATTGTAATTCTGTCAGAGACGGCAAAGGACTTGGAAGAGCAGTTGAACGGAATGGACAGTGTCTTGAAAGGAGGATATAAGATGAACATCAACAAAAGCAAAACGAGGATAATGGAATGTAGTCAAATTAAATCGGGTGTTGCTGAGGGAATTAGATTAGGAAATGAGACACTTAAAGTAGTAAAGGAGTTTTGCTATTTAGGAAGTAAAATAACTGATGATGGTCGAAGTAGAGAGGATATAAAATGTAGACTGGCAATGGCAAGGAAAGCGTTTCTGAAGAAGAGAAATTTGTTAACATCGAATATAGATTTAAGTGTCAGGAAGTCATTTCTGAAAATATTTGTTTGGAGTGTAGCCATGTATGGAAGTGAAACATGGACGATAACTAGTTTGGACAAGAAGAGAATAGAAGCTTTCGAAATGTGGTGCTACAGAAGAATACTGAAGGTAAGGTGGATAGATCACGTAACTAATGAGGAGGTATTGAATAGGATGGGGGAGAAGAGAAGTTTGTGGCACAACTTGACTAGAAGAAGGGATCGGTTGGTAGGACATGTTTTGAGGCATCAAGGGATCACAAATTTAGCATTGGAGGGCAGTGTGGAGGGTAAAAATCGTAGAGGGAGACCGAGAGATGAGTACACTAAGCAGATTCAGAAGGATGTAGGTTGCAGTAGGTACTGGGAGATGAAGCAGCTTGCACAGGATAGAGTAGCATGGAGAGCTGCATCAAACCAGTCTCAGGACTGAAGACCACAACAACAACAACAACAACAATTTGTAAGTTAATTGCAAGAAATAACAAGTCAATATTTGTAATATATATGACAGACATGCTTTGTAGGAGATCTCTCTTACAAATCAAAATAACCGTTGTCTAAAGTTCCTGAATTTCTAACAGAAAAAGCTTAGTATCACGGAGTTACTTGACCTTACCCTACTCCTTACAAATGTCGGTGGGCAGAGGGCACAATGCACGCACGTTTGCATGCTTCAATTCGATATTTTGGCAGTTACACCGTTTCTTAATGTACCAGCATTTCACATTTGCAATGGCTTATCTCGCACTTACGTACACGTGTCATCTTGCACTGTTAATTAGTTAAATATGTTACCGAGACATAAGTACTCCCAAAATTTCATTACTCTATATTACTTGTTTCTTGATGTTGCGATTTTTTTTCCATCAGCGTAGTTGTAATATTACAGTTATTAACGAAGGCAACAACGAACAGTGTTATTGCAGTATCAAACGTACAACGCAGCTGTCCGCGTTCGCAAGCCGAAAAGGTGATACGTTTTATCAAGATGGTTCAAATGGCTCTGAGCACTATAGGACTTTAACATCTATGGTCATCAGTCCCCTAGAACTTAGAACTACTTAAACCTAACTAACTTAAGGACATCACACAACACCCAGCCATCACGAGGCAGAGAAAATCCCTGACCCGCCGGGAATCGAACACGGGAACCCGGGCGTGGGAAGCGAGAACGCTACCGCACGACCACGAGATGCGGGCTACGTTTTATCACCACATAATTTACAGATCTGTCATTTTAAAGTAAGACTTTCCATTAAATTATTTTTCCTTTGATTTTTTACTTTTGTGTTCCCGACCATACATCCACCCATAATTTAAAAATATTTACAGCTGCCAGTTTTGCAAGATTTATGGTTCAAATGGCTCTGAGAACTATGGGACTTAACTGCTGAGGTCATCAGTCCCCTAGAACTTACAACTACTTAAACCTAACTAACCTAAGAACATCACACACATCCATGCCCGAGGCAGGATTCGAACCTGCGACCGTAGCCGTAGCGCGGTTCCAGACTGTAGCTCCTAGAACCGCTCGGCCACTCCGGCTGGCCCAAGTTATTTGTGCGCAGTGATCTACAGAGAATATTGCGGATGAGGTCAGAGCTATCACTGAAGTTCAAATATGCACTACTAAAAGCATGTCAGTTACCAACTTGCAGAAGATTTCTTTTTCACATGTACAAGTATTTTCTCAGTCCTATAATTCTACCGACTAGTTCAAGTCCACTGGTACCAACAAAGGCTTTCGAAAAGTTTCTTTTGGTTATCAGCCAAAGGCCGGAACTGGTAATTCCTTCAAAAATATTTCAAATCTGAGTTCCTTCTGCCTAACTCCAAACTCAACGGAATGTAGTAGAGTTTCTCGACGGCCCTCCTTGCTTACTGGGGTCGAAAAAGGAAGACGCAAAAGAAGAACAAAGAGAACAAACGGAAGAAATATGATTTCCAATGGCCAAGTATATGCCACTCGATAATGAAATCAATGGTTACGAATACTAGTGCAGATGACATCCTGTTTCCCTTTCGAAAAATAAGCAAAAGCTGCAGAGCTCCGTTGTTTTATTATTTTAGTAACAGAATCACCTCATTATTAGCTTTTCGCGCCATATACTACATTCTGTCAGCACGATAAGTGGGCATCACAGATGGAAACAACTGGATATGCATAACAAAAGAGGAGTAATTGGAATGTCAGGGTCAGAGATTATCACTTGAAAACTATCGTAAGCTGCTTAATCGCCACTGTTAGGAAATTCCAAAACCCATAACGCAACAAACAAAGCGTCGGACGATGACTTCTGCAGGAATGTTCTCACAGACTGAGGTCAAACGGTTCGTACAGAAGCCATCTTAAGAGGAACATTTACCCTAAAGGATCTTGCGACCACAGTTAGTGCACGCTGCATGTAAACGCGATGACGCAGGCCAAAAACATTTTGATAAATGCGCATTTCCGCTGGAATGAAATTAGCAATAGTAACTTTGCCAATAGACAGTGAGAAGCTGCTTTTTAAGCGATAAATGGTACAAATTGTTTTCCCAAAACAGAGAAATTTTGCTAAGGCGATATCAATAAAAAGATCTGCACCTATTCATTTAGAAGCGGTAGAAGACTATGGAGAAGAATGGAAAAACTTAAAAACAGCCGTATCGAACATAGCTAATGAGGTTCTGGGGAAGAAAAGGAAACGTAGACGAGTAAGAATTTGGACGCCAGAAATGGAAAAAAGCAATTAAAGGAAAACAAGAACCTTTCAGGACTTACATAAATAATCCCAGTAATAAGAACTGTAATGAATATAAAGGGAAAAGAAATAATGCGAAATACTTAACTCGGAAAACGCACGCAGAATCAAGGGGACACTTTATTATCAATATAGAGCACAATTTACATACGGGCAAACTATCGCTTACAAAGTGACGAAATCACTCAACATACAAGAAATGATCGTATACGTGTTAGTAATATAAGAGAAAACCAATGCACAGCTCATTATAAAAAATTGTGGTCTGATGATATTTTAATTCAGACAGTACGTGAACTAAATGACACAAAAGGCCTGGACTATACTGATATGAGAAAAATGACGGAAGCTCTAAAAGCTACCAAAAAATAGATGGTATTAACCGGGAACTGTGGAAATATGGAAGCGTATTCCTGCATCTAAGACATCTTCCGACATTTAATCAGTGTTGGAGAAATAAAAAGGTACCAAAAGACTGACTGAGAGCCAAAGTAATCTCTGTCTTTAAAAAGGGCGATAAAAATAGATGTAGTAACTATCGAGGTATAAGTTTCCTGGATTCAGCCTATAAATTATATGCCAAAATTCTGAACGCAATATTTAAAATATCATTGAAAAGTTGATATCTGAAGAACAATCAGGTTTTAGAAAACACGACCGACTACTGACAACAGTTTTACACTGCAACAAGATAGAAGAGAGACGGGAGTTCAGCAGGGAAACCTACTTCACTTTTGAGGATTTTGAGAAAGCTCTCGATCATGTGAACAGAGAAATGCTATCGAATATCATGTCTGAACCAGGTTGTCCATCTCATCTCATACACGCTATTAGGAGTCTGTACACTATACACAAACACCGGAATTGTGATAGAGGTGGAAAAGATAACCACGAAGCCAACGAACACAAACGAACGCGTATGACAAACATGCTGTATTTCCCCGAAACACTATTCGATATCATTACGAATATAGCCATGACGTGGACCAAAAATAAATAAATTTATTTCCATACGTGGAAGCACTGTAAAAAGTTTGCAGTATAAAGCCAGAAAAGAAACCCAGTTGAAGCTTTATAAAACAATAGCTGTACCAACCCATACTTCCGGCATGGACAACAATACAACACCAAGAAAGCAGGATACAGGCTCAAGAAATGAGATTTCTACGAAGAACGGAAGGATATACAAGAGATGGTTGAAAAAGAAATGAAGAGAAATGTTGGAAGACCAAGCAAGAGATGGGTACCGTATTAGGCAATTGCCTAATACCTGAAGTGAAAAAGAAGACACATTCATTTACGCCCTGCTGTCGATTATTCGCTACAGGCCGGCCAGGCAACAGCGGAAAAGCTGAAATAGAATGAATGAAACTATGGCAAAAGGTTATAAAATGTGAGAGTATGTTTCAATTTGAAAAAGACGGCAAAAGACAGCATAAAGGAACGGCATTAAGAACCTGGCTGATCTAATATTATGCCTCAAAATTACGAGAATAATATCCTACAGCACAATTCAGAGAGAGTAGGTAGAAACGGAGACAGAAAATCGAAACAATAAAAATGCTGCATTGGTCGACCGCGGAAGAAAAAGCGTGCAGAATACGACGTGACAGAAAGGTGATATTAACTCGAAACAAAAGTTCGATATTGCGCAGAAGATGATACGGAGAAAGCTAAGGTAGCTGGAATAAAACAGGAGACTAAATCAAGAACAGAAAAAGGGGAATGTCTCATTAGTGTGTAAGAAAGAGAACAAAAAATTTAAAACAAGCACCGTCGGGCGACGTAACACTGACCAGGACGACAAAGAGAAGAGTTTTTAATTACGGTCGCAAATTATCTGTAAGGCCCTGTCTCCGTTGTATGATTTCCTGCTGCATGAATATTTATCGTACGTAATGTTGTATTCTTTTGGCAAGGCTAAATTCTATAGAAAGTCGTTTTTCCGATCATGCGGGGCAATTAAAAAAAAATGTACAGTATGTATTGTGACTCCACCACGAGAGCTAAGAAGAAGTTGAGTAACAATGTGTAATTTACTTCTCCGATCGGTTGTTCGATTTTCAGATCGCACTTCAGCCACATTAACTTAATTTACTGAACATTTCAGATTTCCCGCTTCCGTTATCATAGTCATTGCAGGAAACCTTGGATTATCCATAATAGCGGAGACGGGTGGGGGAGAAGAAGATTCATTCTGGAAACATCCCCCAGGCTGTGGCTAAGCCATGTCTCCGCAATATCCTTTCTTTCAGGAGTGCTAGTTCTGCAAGATTCGCAGAAGAGCTTCTGTAAAGTTTGGAAGGTAGGAGACGAGGTACTGGCAGAAGTAAAGCTGTGAGTCGTGCTTCGGTAGCTCAGATGGTAGAACACTTGCCCGGGAAAGGCAAAGGTCCCGAGTTCGAGTCTCGGTCGGGCATACAGTTTCAATCCGCCAGGAAGTTTCATATCAGCGCACACTCCGCTGCAGAGTGAAAATCTCATTCTGGAAAGAAGATTCAGGTTCTCATCTCGTTCGCTCACTTTCAAGGGAAAGTAAATAAGCAGCTCTCTTCAAGGCTCTCAACAAGATGCCGATGTGTGTCGGTGAAACCACTGTAACTAGCAAGATGTTCACGTTAGACTAGTGACCACGCGGTCAATAGCTGTGTACACTTGCAGCCGCTTTCTACAGCCATATTGCGCAGCACACAGCGATTAGTGGTTCCGTTATTGGATAGTACTATAAACCTCCCACTGCTTCAAAGCCAATGTCATCCCCCTCTCCAAATCCCATGCCCGCAAAAAACACTCCTACTCGTGTACTTTTGCTGCAGCCTTATTTAAATCATGTTTACACGTACGTGCAACCGTATTTTATTAACTGTACGTTGGCCGTGGTCTCGCGGTTCTAGGCGCGCAGTCCGGAACCGTGTGACTGCTACGGTCGCAGGTTCGAATCCTGCCTCGGGCATGGATGTGTGTGATGTCCTTAGGTTAGTTAGGTTTAAGTAGTTCTAAGTTCTAGGGGACTAATGACCACAGCAGTTGAGTCCCATAGTGCTCAGAGCCATTTTTTATTAACTGTTAGTCTGCAATTCACAACCCAGAGGGTTCACTGACCCATTTTCACGCTCATTACAGTTCCACTCCCAAAAAACGCTCAGTTATTTTTTTCCGTGAGAGTTCTGATTTCTTTTACTTTATAATGATGATCATTTCTCCCTAGGTAGGTGGGCGCGAACGAAATACTTTCGCATTCGGAAAAGAAAGTTAGTGATGGAATTTCTCCTAACGATCTCGCCACTGCGGAAAACGCCTTTGCTTTCGTGGTTGAACCCCCAACTCGAGTATAATACCCGTGACACACTCTCCTCTACATGTCGATGGTAAAGAAATAAAAGCTGCCCTTCTTTGAACGTTTCCGATGTCCTCCGTCAGCAGTACCTGGCATGGATCTCATATAGCGCAGTTAGCCTTCCGCACAACATTACCTACGCGATCCCTCCAATTTAAGTTGTTCGTAACAATAATACTTGAATTGACAGCCTTTAGATTTGTGTGATTTTTCATGTAATCGAAATTTAACGAATTCGCTTTAGTAATGACATGGGTCATCTCGAATTTTCCATTACTGAAAGTTAACCGACACTTACCGCACAACACAGATATGGTGTATAAGTCACGTTTCAATTGCTTTTGATCTTATGACGACTTTACTCGACGCTGAACGACAGCCTAATCTGTATACAATCTGAGAGGCCTGCTCGGGTTGTCTCCTAAATTGTTTATGTAGATTAGGAACTGCAGGGGACCTGTAACACTTTCTTGGGGAATGACAGATGTTACTTCTGTTTTACTCGACGACTTTCTGTCAGTTACGACGAACTGTGATTTTTCTAACAGGATATCACGAATCCAGTTGCACAACTGAGAAGGCATCCCTTAAGTGCTAGGTCGGTAGTCCAATCCATATTAAGGCTCATTTGAAAGTTTTGTGTTAACTGTTATAACAGGAAAAATATTAGCTGCTAACATCTTACCTTGTGCATCGGGGGGGGGGGGGGGGGGGGGGGGGGGGCGACAGAAAATTAGTTTCAGGGAGTTGCAGAGATCAATCTTCTATGTGACGTATTTATTACACCTCACAAAATGGACATCGTCTACATTCAAGAAATGTAAAAACAAACCATTAAATTGCATCACGTACAACGAACGAAAAATGGCGAGCTACAGTGATCACAAACGTTTGCACCATCAAGATCGAAGGCGCACTCCTTGGGAGTTACAAACAGCGCAGGATTAGCTAGGCACTGTTAAAGTATGCATATTGAGCCATATTGGTGTGACGGTATGATGAGAACCGATGGAATGTGATGGCATACAACCAAATGCGAAACACACTATCGAGGATCTTACGCTTCAACGTGCAGCTGCAGATAGTACGAAAACATGTTTTATAGGCAAGGAAAATAACAATTTCACATACCGGATTTGGTAACTAATTCTCATTACATGATTTAACTTGCTGTAACTTTGCCGTGCACTAAAGTTATTTATCTACTTCATTAAACACGATTACTGTGGAACCGGTGAGGGCTTATAAAATTTTACTACTAACAGAGATACAACAGTGGGTGGTAGGTACAAATGGTTGATTACCCATGATCTACATCAATATTCCCCAAACCAGCTGAAGTAGTGTGGTGGAAGGTACTTCTGGTACTACTAACTGATACCAACCCCCTGCCCCCTTGCCTGTTCGATACGCGAATGAAGTGTGGGAAGAATATTGGCGACATGCCTCTGTATTAGCTGCAATTTCTCGATATTCTCGTTGTGGTTATTTTCGAGTCGAATACGAGAGGAAAGCAATATGTTGTCCGATTCTCCCCCCCCCCCCCCCCCCCCCCAAATATATACAGGGTGTTACAAAAATGTACGGCCAAACTTTCAGAAAACATTCCTCACACACAAACAAAGAAAATATGTTATGTGGACATGTGTCCGGAAACGCTTACTTCCCATGTTAGAGCTCATTTTATTACTTCTCTTCAAATCACATTAATCATGGAATGGAAACACACAGCAACAGCACGTACCAGCGTGACTTCAAACACTTTGTTACAGGAAATGTTCAAAATGTCCTCCGTTAGCGAGGATACATGCATCCACCCTCCGTCGCATGGAATCCCTGATGCAGCCCTTGAGAATGGCGTATTGTATCACAGCCGTCCACAATACGTCACGAACAGTCTCTACATTTGGTAACGGTGTTACGTCGACAAGAGTTTTCAAATGTCCCCATAAATGAAAGTCAAGAGGGTTGATGTCAGGAGAGCGTGGAGGCCATGGAATTGGTCCGCCTCTACCAATCCATCGGTCACCGAATCTGTTGTTGGGAAGCGTACGAACACTTCAACTGAAATGTGCAGGAGCTCCATCGTGCATGAACCACATGTTGTGTACTTGTAAAGGCATATGTTCTAGCAGCACAGGTAGAGTATCCCGTATGAAATCATGATAACGTGCTCCATTGAGCGTAGGTGGAAGAAACTAAAATGAGCTCTAACACGGAATTTAAGCGTTTCCGGACACATGTCCACATAACATCTTTTCTTTATTTGTGTGTGAAGAATGTTTCCTGAAAGTTTGGCCGTACCTTTTTGTAACGCCCTGTATATATCAAAGTTATAACAGTGAAGCAAACAGTTCTTTCCATGCAGCAGTGTTTAACTGCTATTCAGCAAGAATATCCTTCATACCACCACATAGCAGCATTTCTGCTTAGTGGCTTACTGGCCTTATGAATCTGTATTTCATATGTGCAGTACTTTATGTCATGTGTTACACGTAAGTCAAACGTTTTCCTTAATTTTTTTTTATTGTATACGAATATCCACATATTAGTTTCTGCCTGGTATACTTTAAGTTACTTTATATGTATACCCATGCGCTGATTGCATGGACAACAAGCTTGTTGAAAAACGGTGTCTTACTGTTGCTTGGAAGGAACACTTCTCTTCATGTAATTGACAAAGCCTTTGAGAAGGCTATTTTTTATGTTTGTTTGCTAACCTTCGTTTCAGAAATGTAATACGAGTTCTCAGAGTTCTGATAACACTAATTTTTATCCGTGTTTTAATAATACTGAGCAACCTTTAAGGGCAATCGCACCAGGAGAATCAATTACACTGAGTTTGGAATATTTACGAATAAAATTATGTATTGCTTTGATGAGAGAGTGACTGAATTTCAGATCCGGTATCACTCCAAAATAATGTTACAAATAGTTCAGGGCAAGGTTACATCCGGTAACATTTTTACTACCCGATTCCCTTTTCTGTCTATCTGAGCACCAATTACAGGGACAATCAGATAAATGAATCTGTTTCAAGAACGGTTTGCAGCACTCGCAATAACGAAGCTACTTTATTATTTGTTCCGTTGGCTATCGCCCACTGAAACACATTCAAAGTTTCGAAAAACTCATAATCAGTAAATAATAGGACTAACGAAGGGCTTCAAAGAACGTTTCAATACACGCAATTAAACTCCTTCCACAGCGATTTTAGCACGTTGTAAGCGTGCGTACTGAGTTCGGTCTCTCCTCTGTAACAGTAGTTACAAAAAATGACTTCAAGGGGTTTATCAAGGGATGCGAGCATTTATTCCGAGATTACTATTCATTCTGGGAAACATATACCTACACTAGATCACCGTGATACGAATAATAAGGGGAACTTTCGCGGTGGATTTCTCCTCGATATTAGTACACTAGAAGAACCGAGTGTAGTGGCGCACTGGCCTTGCATTCGGGAGGACGCCGGTTCAAACCCGCGTCCGGCCATCCTGCTTTACGATTTCCGTGATTTCCCTAAATCGTTTCAGGGAAATGGCGGATGCTTCTTCAGAAAAGCCATGGCCGTCTTCCTTCCCCATCCTTCCCTAATCCGATGGGATCGATGACCTCGCTGTTTGGGTCCCTTCCCCCAAATCAACCAACACTAGAAGAGATCCATTCGAAAACATTTACAGATTTTTCGTAGTCATCGTCAAAGAGTAATATTCAATAGTTTACACTGACGTGACAAAAATCAGGGGATACCTCCTAATATCGTGCCAGATCTCCTGTTGTCCGGCGTAGTGCAGCAACTCGACGAGGCATGGGCTTAACAAACAAGTCGCTGGGAGTCCCCTGCAGAAATATTGAGCCATGCTGCCACTATAGCCGTCCATGATTGCGGAAGTGTTGCCGGTGAAGGATTTCGTGCCTGAACTGATCTCTCAATTATGTCCTACAAATGTTCGAGGGATTCATGTCGGGCGATCTGGGTGGCCAAGTCATTTGCTCGAATTATCCTGAATGTTCTTCAAACCAATCGCGAACAATTGTAGCCTCCTTACATGACATGGTTGTTTGGGAAGGTGAAGTCCATGAATGGCTGAAAATGGCCTCCAAGTAGCCGATCATCATCGTTTCCATTCTCCGCTCAAGAGACTGGGTGTTTGTGTCGTCTTCACTATCTCCATTTCATCGTCATCGACGTGCAAGTCGCCGAAGTGGCGTCACCTCAAAAGACTTGCACCAGCCAAACAGGTCTACCTGCGAGGAGGCCCTGGCCACACGACATTTCATTTCGTTTCAGTTAGGCCAGATTACCCCGTTCATTCCATGCAAACAAAGCACCCACTATTGCTGGCCGCGCGGTCTGAGGTGCCATGTCACAGATTGTGCGGCCCCTCCCGCCGGAGGTTCGACTGTTAGCTCGGGCATCGTGTGTGTGTGTGTGTGTGTGTGTGTGTGTGTGTGTGTGTGTGTGTGTGTGTTCTTAGCATAAGTTAGTGTTAGTTTAAGTAGTGTGTAAGTCTAGGGACCGACGACCTCTTCAGTTTGGTCTCTTAGGAATTCACACACATTTGAACAATATTGTGGAGCCACCACCAGCTTGCACGATACCATGTTGGAATCTGCGCCATAACCGAACCCAACCACCAGCTCTTACCAACTGAAATTGGACTCATCTGACCAGGCCACGGTTCTCCAGTCGTCTAGGGTACAACCGGTACGATCACGAGTCCAGCAGAGACGTTGCAGGCACTATCGCGCTCTTAGTAAAGACACTCGCGTTGGTAATCTACTGCCACAGCCCATCAAAACCAAATTTCGCTGCACGGTCCTAACGGATACGTTCGTCCTAGGCCCACATTGATTTCTGTACTTATTTCACGCAGTGCTGTTTGTCTTTTAGCACTGAAAACTCTACGCAGACCCCGCTGCACCCGTTCTCTAAGTGAAGACTGTCGACCAAAGCGTTGTCCGTGCTGAGAGGTAATACCTGCAATTTGGTATTCTCGGTACACTCTTGACACAGTGGATCTCGGAATACTGAATTTCGTAACGAATATCCCATGCGTCCAGCTCCACCTAGCATTCGGCGTTCAAATTCTGTTAATTCCGATCGTGCCGCCATAATCACGTCGGAAACTTTTCACATGAATCACCAGAGTACAAATTGTAGCTCCGCCAATGCACTGCCCTTTTACACCTTGTGTACGTAATACTACCGCCATCCGCATATGTGAATATCGTTACGCAATGACTTTTGTCACATTTATTACTCGACACCAACGATGATCAAATACGTTGCAGGGTGATCGTTTGTTCTGGGAGCTACATACTACGTGCAAATTAAGGAAGGACAGTGGGAAAAAATAACACAACCGAATATAAAGTTCGCTTCTGAAGCAGATAATTTTGATTTAAAAACATTAACAGGACCTGGAATATACAGGGTGATTCAAAAAGAATACCACAACTTTAGGATTTTAAAACTCTGCAAAGACAAAAGACAGAGCTAAGCACTATCTGTCGGCGAATTAAGGGAGCTATAAAGTTTCATTTAGTTGTACATTTGTTCGCTTGAGGCGCTGTTGACTAGGCATCAGCGTCAGTTGATGCTAAGATGGCGACCGCTCAACAGAAAGCTTTTTGTGTTATTGAGTACGGCAGAAGTGAATCGACGACAGTTGTTCAGCGTGCATTTCGAACGAAGTATGGTGTTAAACCTCCTGATAGGTGGTGTATTAAACGTTGGTATAAACAGTTTACAGAGGACGTCAACTACCCGAGGCGATGGATCGGCCGCCAGGCAGCCCGTGACAGAGCACTTCATCACTGGCCTCCAAGAAGCCCTGATCTTACCCCCTGCGATTTTTTCTTATGGGGGTATGTTAAGGATATGGTGTTTCGGCCACCTCTCCCAGCCACCATTGATGATTTGAAACGAGAAATAACAGCAGCTATCCAAACTGTTACGCCTGATATGCTACAGAGAGTGTGGAACGAGTTGGAGTATCGGGTTGATATTGCTCGAGTGTCTGGAGGGGGCCATATTGAACATCTCTGAACTTGTTTTTGAATGAAAAAAACCTTTTTAAATACTCTTTGTAATGATGTATAACAGAAGGTTATATTATGTTTCTTTCATTAAATACACATTTTTAAAGTTGTGGTATTCTTTTTGAATCACCCTGTATTAACGATGTAGTGCATTGCTCGAAGGGAACATGATATGCCGCAAAAAGAAGAGTACTCAACGTTTAAAACTACGACCTTTATCAGCGTCGTACATAACTTAATATAAGAATGGTCGGTTCACACGTTTGAAGAATTAACAGCCAGAGTTCATTTCAAGCTGTAATTCTGAACCAATGCCCGTGGCTTGCACAATTACTGCTGCACCATCTAGCGTGTAATATGTCAATGGGGTACTGGAGGAATAACATATCAGGTCGCCTAAGTGAGTCACATATGAAGACCTGCATAAGAGGGCCTAACAACCCTACAAGGGGGTCAACGACCTTCAATTTTTTGCAGCTCTCTCAGATATCGGGCAGGTCAGTCATGGAATCAACATCTTTCATGTGTTCGCCCGGTGCGATAGCCGATAAACCACAAAGACGGGCTCAATTCTAAAAAGTAAAGAATAATTACGAGTTATGAAAGACGTAGTCGTGCGCAGGGAAGATGATGTGCATTTCGATTCGCGCTCGGTTTACGAGAAAAATGGTATTAGTTACGGACAAGAACAAATAAAATGTAGTTAGATACCCATGGATGTGCTGGACTGAGTTCAAGTAAAATATCCTCAGTGGCGTAAAGAAATGTTATCTGATATTGCGTCGTCCGTTTGCCACTTGGTATGCATAGCCTATTATCGAATTATTGTTAATAGTGCAACTAACAGAAACGCAGTGTTGGAAGTGAGACAAACTAACCGCAAATATGATACTGTCTTTGCGGTCAGTCATTGCTTTTGATAATTTTGGTCACCGAATGTACTATTTTTCGCTTTTTTTAAAGTACAAGCGGTCATAAGTAATAATAATTGAGTGGTACTTTCGGGGCCGTAATTCATTGCTGCAGAACAAAATACACAAAACGGTACGTTTCTAATTTTGTACTGCGGCTACAACACAGTACAACAACCACATCTCCCGCCAGCGGTGTAACTGTGTTATAAATCAGCTGCACTCGAGAAGGGTTGCAGTACGAACTACGCTGGTGTCAGCAAAATATGTCATGCATACATTTGAATATTTGAACTGCGACCTGTTCTAGTTCTGAATGGAAATTTTTGTTTCACTAGAGAGAAAATTTCTTCCTAACGACATGTTTATAATTAGGTTGCTTTTTTAACGATTTTTCTGCATTTTGGATGCAAAATTGGCAGTCGTCCTAACGAACCTCAGCAATGGGCATTCAGTGTGAAGCGTATTCTAAGTACTGTCGGCAAATGTTTCAGGAATAGCGTTTTGTACGTTAAATAACCGAAAAAATTAACTGTCACACATTACAAAAATAACGAATCTGCTGACAGGTTCTCCTGTGGAGACTCCAGTGGCCAGTCAAACGGGCTGTCATTCTGCAATACCAACAGCACAGCTTCCAGCCATGGCATCAGGATGCTTGCTTCCCTGACAAAAGTTCATTAGAAGTACAGAGTACGTCCAATTCCCAGTATAGTTATAAATCATTACTCTAGAGACTGGAAAATACGGGCAGGGCATTGTGTGAGTATGTGATCAGAGAGGGGGACGGGGTGGTGGAGGGAGGGAGGAGGGGTGTGGGAGAGGGAAGGGAGAGAGAGAGAGAGAGAGAGAGAGAGAGAGAGAGAGAGAGAGAGAGAGAGAGAGAGGCGGGAGAGACGCACTGAGTTCACGCACGACAACGCGAGCCAGTCTGTGCCGTTTGGCCATGACCCGATATCGATGCCTCAGAGGGACACTGGCCCACTGCCCCACAGACGGCTCACATTGCGTCAGGTTGAACATGTTCTTACTGATAAGTTATTCGTTCACTTTCTTATTTTCTTGTTTTGTTTACGAGCAACAATAATTCATATGATATAACAATTTTTCCGTGGATATACAATGGCCTCGGAATACTTAACACACTGACGCCAGGATAACAACTTCAACTGCGCTGCAGACTAGTACGTCAACCAGAATACAGCATTAGAACTTCAAAAGGTTCGACGTGCCATACCACACGTTTATCAGTTGAAGCTAGAAACCAGGTACTTCTCTTTACACATAACTTATTTGTATCCAGAAAACTGAGAAGGTATCCTGATACCACAAAATTATGATGCACACCTAAGCACAGAAGAGAAAAGACAAATTAGAAAGTAAATAATTTATTAAGAACGTCCGAAGTGCCATACCAGTTACCTGACTGGTTCTAAGAAGGGGGAGGCAACGACTTTGGATCACGGATTTACTTCAAACTCTGTACACTTTTAGTAATAATGTTCAAGCAGTAACGCATACACTTTACGCGATTGCGAGAAAATCGTAAGAGCAGTTTTACGCGTCGGTGATGTATCGGTGCGTAGCGACCCCTGAGCACGTGATGGCGGCAGTCATGTGGTTAACGTTCACGATCCGTAATCGGTGGATCGCTGCACTTAGTCCCGTTCATGGGTTTTTTTTAATTTACATTTTGTTCAACGATAGTCATATTATTTCACACATATTACATATGAGACGTAATATGATGAAAAGAAAAGTGTATTTGTGTGAATTTTTACTGAATTCCTATTGTTGTTTGGTTCGTTACTAATTTTCATTATCACATAACAAATATAATTATCGACAAGAAAAGAACCAAACGCATAAAGTTTTCCTGAAAATGTATGCCTGTTGCGATTTCCGAAATCCCTTATACCTCCTGTATGTTAAGGTACCGCTTCGATAAGCAGATGCCAGATTCAAGGACGAGGGACAGAGTCTTGTAAAGCCCAGGTCAAAAATCGATATATTCGATAATACACTGCGTTACAATATGTCAGAAGATGAGGGTAATGTACGATTAGTGTGCTTTCGACATTACAAGTTGCAGGATGATATTTTTCAAGTAGACACGGAAAACACACATTTAAATGGCATCTACTACACCGAATGAACGCAATTTTCCCGCATGTACAAGGAACCTTCAGAGTTTCCAAAGAGAAACAAAGCTCACTGTCATTTTGAAAAATTTCTATTTCTTCCGGCAAGTGGGATGCAAACCAACATTTTCGTAAATACCTGTGCCGCCAACTGGTGATGTACGACTTAATGCTTTTTATTAGCGTCTTCACGAGAAGTAATTTCTCGTTCAATCTCAATTAAATATGAAGTTTGAGGGCGCTTGATGCAGTTTTTAACTTGCCTGTACAAATAAAGGTCGTGTAATTTTTGTTGTAATAATAAAAATCAGTAAACAGCCAAACAGCATTGAAAATTCAATAAAAGTTCATGTCAATACATGTGTCTTTTCATCGTATTACTTTTCAAATGTGATATTTACGAAATAATGTGACTAGCTATGAAAAAATGTAAATTAAAAAAAATGAGCGGGACTCGATCCAGTGATCTACCGATTACGGAGCTTGGACGCTAGCCACATGACCGCCGCTAGCTAGTGCTGAGGGTCGCAACACACCAATGTGTCACTGACGCATAAAACTTCTCTTGCGGTTTTCTCGAAAGCGCCTAAGTAGTACACCTTACTACTTGCACATCATGTTGTACTAACGAACTATTAAAAGTGACCTGGATGTCATGGCATCCCCTTGTAAAGTGCCAATAAGAAAGTTTCAGTGCGAGGTATCATAGAGGCACTATGACAATACAAGTACATAAGTAGAGCGGTAATATTTTAACCATATTTTAACTAGTACAACTGTCGTCAACAAAAAGCATTTCTCTTAATTTTTACATGTATTACACGAGAATAACAAAATTAAACTCAAGAAAAAAAATCGTTTATTACTGACTTTTGTTTCGTACACAACATCATTCATAAGATCAGATGTGGCAAAGTTTACTGCAGAACAACATATGTTTTAAGGAAGAAATGGTAGCGTCATCAACTGATCTTTAGGTTTTGCTACTGATAAACAAGGCTGGCCTTTCAGGGGAAGTGCGCCATGGCATACATCACACACAGTCTTTTTTCTCCTGAATACAATGATACGTTTCTTTTATTCTTTCTCAGAGTAAGCATTTTTAATAGCTACATGCGATGTATGAGTATTAGGGATTTTGATTGTACTGCACTTGGAGATTTTACACGCCTGCATTGACAACAGTGTTCCAGCACCATCTTTTAAAGCAAAGAAGTCAGTAGTGCACATTGGAATTGCATGAATGAGTTCATAGCTTTAACTAACTCCACAATCTTAGGTAAATCTTGAGAAAGAAAGGCTTTGCTTACCTCTCTTCCTTTTCCTATATTTGCAAGTCGTCTGCCGCAGCTCAAAAAGAATGTTTTCTGTTTGAATTCTTTACTTCATCATGACTGTACTGCACAGTGCAATGCGCGGCATGCTGTGTTGAGATCATCGTTGTTAGGCAAGGTGTTGGATGTGGCCTATTGTCCTCTATGCAAGCGCGAACACGAAGCTGCAGCGACCGATGCACACGTTCAAATGTGCCAACATGGAGCCGAATGACGTCACAGGCAGCATGAGTGCTTCGTTGCAGTGTCTGCACGTCTGAGGTGGGCTCCGCATACAAGTCTAATGTTCCCCCCACAGGTAGTACTGTAAAGGGTTGAGGTCCGACGACTGGACGAGCCATGTGACTGTAACACCACATCCGATCCAACTACAGGAGTAAGATGTAGAAGCCTCAGCAGGGAAATACGGAAATGAGCTGGAGTACCGTCATGTAGTAACAAAATTGCCTTGCACTCCACCAGAGACACGTGTTCCAGCAGAGCAGATAGGGCCACCCGGAGAAATCGCAGGTATTCCTCGCCTGTGAGACGTTTTAGAAGACTGACTGGACGAACGAGGCGGTCGCCAGTAACCCTACCCACATATCGGGGCTAATCCAGTACTGATGGTTCGCTGCCACCATACCACGAGGATTTTACGTAGAATACGAGTGGGTGTTATTAAGAGTGACGTTACCGCCCCTCGTAAAAACGGCCTCATCTGTGAATAGGATGAATGACAGAAATCTAAGCACCGTGGAGGCCTGTCCGTATGTAATACAATACAGAAAGTGATAGTTCGTCCGCATGTAGCAAAAACGTCCTGTGTAACTTGGTAACGTGTAACACTTCTTTTCTCCCTCGTGACAGCGGCGACGATTGTTGCAAAACAACGAAAGCTTGGGGAGTGACCCTATACATGACCGCTCAACACCGCTTAGACCGATGGAGCTGAATTAAACCCGAGTACGTCCTGCTCGATAGTACCCTAAATGTGTGGACATGTTAGGCGGCCCCTGTCATTCCCTCTATGCATTCCACCTTCCAAAAGGTGCCCAACCAGCAAGCGAAATGTGTCGCCTCTTTGTATTTTGTGAAATATTCGCATCCTGCCACTGGCATGTATCAGCGTGTATCGGAACTCACCAGAACATGTTACCTTTTCCCATGCTTCTAGCATGCAATAGTATTCCTGTATCCGTTCTGATCTACGAGCGATATAAATCCAGCACGCCTGTGAGGTGTGGCGTTGGCTTCTGTACCACATAACGTCATGGAGATTCTAATGTCACCAAGAAACGCACTAAATCTAAGTAGCGCGTAGAACTGTACTTTCTCGACAATGTTCTAAAAATTCTGTAGCATCACTGATACCAGCGCTAAGCTGCTGCAGGGACAAAGGTCACCTCTACGCTTCTAGTCGCGGAGGAACAGACTACTCCAACCATTAGCGTTGTGTAAATATGTACGATTACTCCCTGTTCACAACTTAAGGCTGGTAGGAACGGGAGAGAAAGGGAGAGTGCAGAGTGAAAGATGAAATCCTTGTTTACTGAATTGTATTTACCGACAAATCACACTCTGTTTACTATCTGCGGGGCAACAAAGAGTCTGCGTTGTCTGATTCTTTCATTTGTACACAGACATCTGTGCGTGCTTTCTTTCTCATGTTGCTGACATCCATACCGCCCGAACTGTTAGTCACCCGTTAAGTATGATGAACTTCTAAAGGAACACACACTTCTCCAGGCACAAGACACTATGAGTACAATACTCGATGAAGGGTTACTATCGGTACCCCTGCGTCCCCGTCTGTCAGTTCTGCTTTCACTTACATTACGATCTTCCCTCGACAAACAGTGATTTCATGGCCACGGGAGCATAGCCAGTTTCCTAACTGGCGCAGGCCAGTGTCGCAACCCAAAGGAATGTTACGCTCGAGCTTACGAAAGTTCACAGCTGAAATTCGAAGCACAAGTATACTGGACACGCTTCACTCCATTTGAGCAATCACGTGAACATTTCATGACGTACCCAGACGAATGTACATCCGCATCGTTTCGGTCACTGTATCGGGGTGCACAACAGGCAAGTGCTAAACAAAACGAAAGCCTAAGAGAAGGCGACTAAACTCGAATCTTTGCATACTTGTACATTCGCAAGTCGCAAATTTGGAGAGAGAACCAAATTCTCCAATGGCGTGTCCGTCACATTCTGACAATTTCTTTCCTTTCTTCTTTTTGCTGTGTGTATCGAGAATGCTTTCAGCAGCAGGGTAATTTAGGATTTATATCAGCGTCCTGTTACTAACTCAAACACTGATAAGTTCTGCAGCTCCACAGAACGGAAGATTTTAAAGATAACTGTTAGCACCACCTGCGGTAACTACATACACAAATATATTCGAGTCCATTCGGGTTCATTCATTACATCACATCAACTTCCCTTGCTTAGTATTCTACTGCTTTCCACTGTTTTCACCTCTTTCTTAATCATTCAATGATCTTTGAGAGCCCTTAACTGTTGTATTTTTTATCACCCATAATTCATTTTGCGCTACTGTGTCTCTGCTGTCACTGAACTCCAAGGGATAACAATGTACGCAAGTTCTACCACGTTGTTATTCCCGCTCGCTGCGTTTCATCATGGAACTGCCAGAAATTATGAGATATGACAGAAATGACCAGGAATTACGCGGGGAAAGCCCGAAAATGCGTCAGTATGGAAACCATGGCGGCGGCGACGACGCAAACAGCTGTATTACCCACTTTTAAATGGCCCGCACATTGCACACTTAGATGACAAAGCTAACGAATGAGGGTGCCTTGTGAACTGCTATCACCAGCAGCACCACTGCCTTCATCAGTAGTAATAATAACACAGAAAATAATGACATGCCAGAACAAACGCCAGATGAAGTGCATAAATGAACTCGTGAACAAAGGGAAGACGCCTAGAGGTGGTGTTCTGACATACATTATTGAAGCTGGAGTAAAGGTAACATAAACAGAAGGTGAAAATATATTTACTGAATATCGGCGAAGGAAAACAATTCGCTGGCCGCGGTGGCCGTGCGGCTCTGGGCGCTGCAGTCCGGAGCCGCGGGACTGCTACGGTCGCAGGTTCGAATCCTGCCTCGGGCATGGATGTGTGTAATGTCCTTAGGTTAGTTAGGTTTAAGTAGTTCTAAGTTCTAGGGGACTGATAACCTAAGATGTTAAGTCCCATGGTGCTCAGAGCCATTTTTGAAAACAATTCCTCAAAACTGGAATAGTGGTATAATTGTTCTCCATCAGAAGATATGAGAGTCTCAGCTCCTTATGTATAAGATATTCATAGAAACGAGATTTTACTTAAGCGCAGGAACAACTTTGCGGCTGTATCACAATGGAGCACTTCCAACTCGTAAACAAAATTACAGAACCTGTTCCTATAGGATCCTTAGATATTGGAAAAGCTTTTCAATTGGCTTCAACAACATACTTTGTAAATGCTTTGCGAAACAACTATGCAAAATAGGATCCTTAGATTCTTAAAAAGCTTTTCAACTGCCTACAACAACATACGTTGCAACTGCTTTACGAAACAACTAACTATGCAACTTACGTTAGTGTGCTGAAGAATATAGACGTCGATGCTCCGATTTCCGTTGTATTTCATCATGATAGCGAGAAATTCAGAACCGAAATATGAGTGGGACAATAAAACTCCTTGTCATCATAACAAGTCTCAAGATCCCACGGGAAATTTTCAGACATCTCAAATGGGTAAAATACACAAGGAATCAAGTGTTACTAATCAATATGAATCATATCCGTTTCGATAAAGCTCTGACACCATACCTCTCGTGCAGGGCGAGTGAACCAACTTAGCACAGCAAGAGTGAAAGTAGGCCTGAAAAACAATCACAATAAGTAATGTACAATGAACGCATCGTAGAGACAATTGCTGGGCAGAGTACAAATGTGTCTCAACACACACTGCACCGAGCACTCCGAACAACGGGCCTCGGCAGCCGACGACTCGTGCATTTGCCAATTCACCACGACATCGGTAACTACTACTAAAGTGGGCACGTGAATATCAGCATTGGACGTTTGGCACAGTGGCAGAGCCTCGCATGGTCTGATGAATCTCGATCTTCTTCGTCGTGGCGAAGGGAGGGCGCGAATCCGTTGTCTTCCAGGGGAACAGCTCCTTGACACCTGTACTGCGAGACGGGGACAAGTTGGCGGCGGATCCACTATGCTCTGGGGAACATTCGCGTGGACTTCCAACGACCAGTGCGGCTGGTGCAATGCGCCATGACAGCCAAGGAATATTGTACGCTGATTGCAGACCATGATGATCATCTTTCGTGGCGGCAATGACTTTATTCAACAAGGTAATGCGTCATGTCACAGGGCCAGGAATGTGATGGAGTGGTTCGAATGTGCTGTCCCTCCCCCCCCCCCTCCCCCAACTGGCCAGATCCGAACCCGATTGAACACATCTGCGATGTGACTATGTGGCGTCGGAGCTCATCGACTCCTTCCCCGCAATTTATGGGAATTGGGTAATTTCTTTGTGCAGATGTGGTGTCAAATCTTTCCAGCGACCAAACAATGCCTCATTGCTTCTATGCCGCTGTTATCCGTGCTAAGAGCTTACAAACCGGATATTAAGAAGGTGGTCATAATGTTCTGGCTGATCAGCGTATAGACAATTAATGCACAACAGAGACATAAACTAAAGAACATAAATTATCTGAGAAGTCTTGATACGGCAAGAGAAGATTTTCAAAACGAAGATTACAGTAAGTGTATGTTACTAGTTTTGTATTATGGTAATGAAGCATGAGATTTTATTTAAGGCGAAGACCACGAAATCGGAGATTTTTCTCTGAGACAGAAGGGGTGATACACGTTGGGAATCAATAGAGCTAGCCACGCGAACAGCTATCAGATGTACCAAGCAGTTCTTCGCCGGAGATAAGACCAGGCGACTACCTGATAGAATCTGGGTAGGTAATATAACAAAACATTCATGAGCGATATGGACGCGTACAGTGTAAGACCGAAATGCATGTAAACGCTTACAGCGAGTATTAGAATACAAGTGTATCGAGTAAAACCAAAAGAATGATATTCCACAATTACACTAACCCTGTTCTGTCTTGAATCAAACTCAACAGATTTTCGGAAATAATGTCACAGTCCACAATCGGTATGGCCATCAGGCGCAATTGTCGTGAACGCTGAAGCAATCATCCCACCGATGCACCAGATTGAAGATACGCATTTGGTCAAACAGCGAGTCCTCCTACGTGTGGAAATCCCTAATTGTCTGCTGCAAATCCTCCTCTGACAGGAATCGTCGACCCTTCAATGCCTTTTTCAACCCATTCACACCCTCTGGCTCCAATTGTGTACATTAACTTTATCTGTATGTTCGCTGCAACAGTAGTATTTTTTTCAGAATGGAAACCTCAGATACACATTTGTGAATGTTCAACCTGTTCAAATGGGTCTGAGCACTATCGGACTTAACACCTGAGGTCATCAGTCCCCTAGAACTTAGAACTACTTAAACCTAACTAACCTAAGGACATCACACACATCCATGTCCGAGGCAAGATTCGAACCTGCGACCGTAGCAGTCGCGCAGTTCCGGACTGGAGCGTCTAGAACCGCTCGGCCACCGCGGCCGACTTCAACCTTTTCACTGTGCGCAAGTGCTGCCAACTGTTCGGTATCACTAAGAAATATCATCAAGTTAATAAAGCAGCGCGCACCAGTTAGTGACCACCAGAAAAAAACACACGGATGTGTTTGATTTACTATAGTCCACAGTAGAGCTGAACACTTATTGTTATTTTGGATGGTAATTATTGAATAGTCCTTTTACTTCTTAATACATAGCCAATATTTCTTAATTAGTTATTTTAGCCCATTAAATGAAGGCAAGGGTACGAAGCACGTTCTGAAACGGGTATATAATTTTGTATAAATGTTGGCTCTAAAATCACTAAAAAATCACCTAAAAACATTATCACACGAAGACCAATTTTCCTTCCTCCCTAATAAAAATTTGGGTCTGAAAGGGTAGGGCCCGAAAGCGTGGTAATCAGATGGGGAGAGGTCAAGACAGTAGGGCGTGTGCTCGAGTGTCTCCCACTTGAGTTGTCGATGGCGTAACTTCAGCGTTGCATTTGCTGTACGGGGACGTGCGTAATAATGCTGCAGCAGCGGAGCATGTGGTGGCAGCACTCTAAGAGAAACCGCTTTCCCCGCATCCACCTTGTCCCAATCCCATCTTCCCAAGAAATAAGACATTTTGTGAAAAGGTGTATACGGACTGCAGTGTTTAGAAAACAGTGTGCAGCATCACAGTTTACAATGAATGTTTACTCTCATAGTCTCAGAAGCACCCGCACATCCATATGTAATCACACCGATCGGCTGTTAGTAGTAGTCGACTTAATGCGACGCAATGTCACTGCAGCTCGAGGAATAATAAAAGAATCTGCGGCAAGGAAAGATAAGCCAACACCTGGACCACCTAAGTATATCGGTAGTCTTTCAAGACACGTATTCGAATAGCGAAACGAAATAACGATAAGTTTTTGGGCGAACGCACAATATTAAAAACAATGTTCGAACAGTTACTATAATTGTTCACAAAAAGTCGCACCAAAGACGAATTACCAAATTAAAAAAAAAAAAAAAACACACACACACACAACTTAATGTCATTAATTGAATCTGCGAATAGATAACAGACAAACACCACAAAACTATGTCAAATATGTAATATAATTACACAAACATGTGACAAGGTGACTGACAGGCGACAAATCCGTGCACCTACAACTCAGCAATGCATGAACATATACGCTCGAAAGCTTGTGGGCAAGACTACACGTGCATAAACAGTTGGCTCGTACACAAACCTTTCAAAACGCAGTCCCTCATTCAAATTAATAGTGCCTTCGGGTGTGAAAAGAATTACCACGTCTGAAGAACTGTGTCCTCATCACAACATAAATAATTAACATGGATCTGTGTGTGTTGTTGTACGGTCGACCCTCAGTTTACGAGCTCTCCCTTCTCTAGTTGCAGGTACAACTTCCCAAGAGAAACTTTTACACTTTTTTCCAATTAAATGTACTTCTCATCAGTAAATACTGGACCTAATTAAAAAAAAGCTGTTCTCAGTCCAAAAATTCTTTAGAACACCGCACTGCTTTATTGGGCATTTTTCTACTGGAGATGGTATGCACTTGTCTCCTTCCGACCTCTGAAATGATGAGAGGACCAAAGTTTAACGTGGATTTCCGAACACTGTTCAGCTCGGCATATTCCATTTACCTGAGGCGAAAGAAGCGAGAAATAACTGAAAAAGCTTAGCGTGCGCAGACGATTGAACCCCGAACCCAGGCGACACCAAACCGATTCCGCCATCGAGACGCACCTTGAGCCATACACGCGCAATACTAAACACAGGAACATAGTACTCCACAATTTGCATCATCACAGCGACACATGAATGGCTCCCACACACAACTGGAGAACGGCAGGGACGAACCTTTGCCGGCGGCGCTGGTCCTGCAGGTAGCAGGTGGATGGCACGGCGCACACGCTGAGCATGGCTGCTGCAAGTAGCGGCGGAGCACAGCGACGGCAGCCGCTTCGGCAGCCGTTCGCCGCAGACACTGACAGCCAGCAGACACTTTCTCCGCGAGCTCGGCCAGCGAGAGTGGAGCGGAGGCGGCACGGCATTACCACAACCCCCACTTCGCCCGCCCTCTCTGTCACCACCGGAGACATTTCGGTTGCCGATGTCACTAATGCACGTTACTGCGTTCAGGCTACAGCCGGAGGAAGTCGTTTCGAATCCTTGACGCGTAATATATTAGCGTCAGAAATACCAAATCTACAAGGTAATGAGGAATAACTTAAAACAATTCCCACATCCCTCGCCACCACGCTCCACAACCCCGTCTGTTAATTGTGACACCCGCCCAACTAACCTCAATTACTAACTCACACGTTACTTCAATGGTGAGCGAGGTTGTAAATTCCATTCCCAGGGGCCCTAGCGACTGGAAAACAGCGCAGGTCACTTCTTATATACAGATACTTATATATTCTTATATACATATACGAATAGGTAAAATTGTAGAACCAATATTATTAACGGTGGTCTGCTGCTGAATTCTTAAGCATGTTCTAAGCTCAAGTATAATAAACTTCCTTCACACAGAAAAGTTTATATACATAAATCAGAACGGATTTAGAAAACTTGGCTCTCGCGAACCTCAATTTGCCTTCCTCTCCATGATATCGTGCAAGCTATGGACGAAGAGCAACAGGCAAATTCCGTGCTCCTACATTAACAGCGTGTCACACTGCAGACTATTAACCAAAAAGCACTCCGTCTTCAGGCCACAAGTGGCCCATCGGGACCATCCGACCGCCGTGTTATCCTCAGTTGCGGATAGAAGGAGCGTGTGGTCAGCACACCGCTCTCCCGGTCGCTACGATGGTTTTCTTTGACCGGAGCCGCCACTGTTCGGTCTAATAGATCCTCAATTGGCATCAAGAGGTTGACTGCACCCCGAAAAATGGCAACAGCGCATGGCGACAGGATGGTCACCCACCAAAGTGCCGGCCACGCCCGACAGCGCCTAACTTCGGTGATCTCACGGGAACCGGAGTATCCACTGCGGCAAGGCTGTTGCCTTGCCTCAGATGTATGGGTGGCTGAAAGGAAGCTTTAAGTAACAAAACCCACCACATTGTCCTTGACGGTGACTGTTTATCAGAGACAAAGGTGTCCTCAAGATTGTCGCAGGTAAATCAGAAACGCTCTTGTTCACTTTATACAGCACATAAATGATCTAACGAACACAGTCAGTAGCAATGTTGGAAGGTTCGCTGTTGTTGCTGCAGTGCGGGGAAAGTATCGTCGTTGAGTGACTGTATGTGGAAAAAGACTGCTTCAATCATGTAAAACTATATGCCTCCAAAGATCGATTCAGGTCTCAAAAAGCTGTGATGCGCATATGCAAACTGAAGCGACAAATGGAAAGGTCAGGATACGAACTTGGGTCTCCACCTCACTAGGTAGATGCGCTAAGCACTGTGTCACCCTGTCACAGTGGCTTTGCACAACTGCAAGGATTACCTTATCACGCTTCCCTCCTCTCTCCAATCTCCCATTCACTCCTCAGCCCACTTCGTATTCCCTCTAAACTTGAACAGCATTGTAGAGGCTCTCCAGGTTTCTAGTGGAAAAGTGGAATAGCTCCTCAGCATCGAGCGAGACGTGGAGTGGGGGGGGGGGGGGGGGGGGGGGGGGGGGGGGGAAGAGAGGAGGTGAGTGCTATTCCAGTACAGTTGGAGAGCCTCTGCAATGCCGTTGGGGGAATATTAAGTGGGCTGCGATGTGAACGGGCATATGGATTGAGGAGGGAAGCTACTAGGACAGTCCGTATAGTTGTGCAAAGCCACTGTACCTAGGTGACGTAGTGACCAGGAGACCCAGGTTCGGATCCCGGCCTTGGATAAAGGACGACTTGGATAGAATTTCTACTTTATGTGATGAATGTTAGCTTGCTCCAAATGTACAGAAAAATGCAAGTTAATGCAGGCGAGTAAGAAAAACAAAACCTGTAACGTTCGAATATAGTGTTAGTGATGTGCTGCTTGACACAGGCACGTTGATTAAAGATCTAAGCGTAACGTTGTAAAAGAACATAAAATGGAATGAGTACAGAAGGTCGGTTGTAGGCGAGGTTAATGGTAAACTTCGATTAACTGGGAAAAGTCTAGGAAAGAGTAGCTCATCTATAAGGGAGATCGCGTACACAACGCTTGTCTGGCAGATTCTTGAATAATGCTGAAGTGTTTGGGATTCCAAGCGGTCGTATAAGAGGATGACATCGAAGAATTTCAGAGGCGTGCTGCTAAATTTGTTACAAGTAGGTGCGATCAATGCACGAGTATTACGGAAATATTCTGTGAGGGCAAATGGAAATGCTTGTACGGAAAAGGATTTGTTCGCGAAAGTTTGGAGAAAAAGCATTAGCGACAAATCGCAGAACGATCCTGCTGCCTCCAACACACATCCTGCGTAAGGACCGCGAAGATAAGAGAAATAAGGGCGCGTACGGAGGCGCACAGTCGTTTTCCGCCAGCCCCCTATGAGAGAGGAAAGGAAAGGGAATTACTAGCAGTGGTACAAGGAATCCCCAGCCATGCATCGTATGGTGGCTCGCGAAGTACGTATGTTGACGTAGATTTAAAGGAAGAAGGAAGACTGCAATTTAATTTCCCGAAAATGTGATCAAGCAGATGCTCAGGTTGGGAAAGGGAATCTGCCATGTTATTCTCAAAGCAACCATGCCAGCATTAGATTTAAGCGATTTACGGAAACAATAGAAACCTAAATCAGGATAGCTGTCCTGCCATCAGTTACCGGTCTCTCACCACAGCGATATATTGCTTTGCCTCGAAGATTGGGAAATTCTTGCTTAGTGTACCTGGCCGCCAAGGAATACAAAGTTTTACACAGACTACGCATGCTGCCTTAGGTAAACACAGTGACTGTCTTTCATTCTCAGATTACACCGGTAATATCATTGGTGGATTCGAGTTATTATCAAGTCGTCGTCAGATCTAAATGCGTTACATAGTAACTCTGCAGCCTTGGTGCTCGTCAGTTGACGAGTGTCGCTACGCAACGTATTCAAACCATCTGATGATGATTTACTAATAAGTTCAAACCTCTAATGACAGTAGTTTTGTGATCTAAGGGAATACAATTCCAGACCACCTCTTTGATTCAGTCCCAGTCCTTTGCACAATGTCTCAACACAATGAAGACATGTGACATCTACCATTGCTCAAAAGTGTCAGCGTCTTTTTTTGTCGTAAAAACGCTATAATGTAAACATGGGAAGTGTGTGTGTGTGTGTGTGTGTGTGTGTGTGTGTGTGTGTGTGTGTGTTTTTGGTAGGTGTGTGGCTGCGTGGGTGGCAATTAATGCAGCTGTAGTGAGCGAGAGCCGTTGGATACTCAGCAGTTATGAAAAATAGAGCAAACAGAATCATCCTCCTTGTAGGAGCAAGTATGCAAAATGTAAAAAATCAAGTAGGACTTCAGAATCGACAAAAGTGGCTGGCAAAATTATTATATACTTCTTTGTTTTTTCATCCTGTTATGCGGTATTTAAACAGATTCGTTCTGCGTTTCCATCTATAATCTGCAAACCAATGAAGTGCATGGCACAGGTTAGTTCCCACTGCACTACTTATTACAATGATTACTTATATACCTTTGGGAGGGATAAAAGCTTGTGTGATTCTGTGCTCACTAAGCTGAAAGTAGCCTAATATTCGCGATCTCTACGGGAGCTTTACGTACGGGTTTTCATACTGTCCTTTGTACATGTTGGATATGACTGTGGTCCCAAGAGTGTTTTATTAGTAACCTACTCCGTACACTTGTTTTTATTTATTCTACCGATAAAATCGACGTCTGGCAGCTGATTTACTTACGACTGAGCTTATATGATCGTTCCGTTTCATATCCCTACAAACTGATGCGCCAACATATTTGTATGAGTTGACTAGTTCCACTTACGACCCGCTGATGTTGCAGTCCTGAAATACTACACTTTTTCGTGTCTGTAAGTGTACAGTCTACTGCCAGGGGTTTTTCCTCGTGGGAAGACTGTGACAGGGTGCACTCAGACTCGTAATGTCAACTGAGAAGCCACTTGGGAGAGTAGTAACGGCTCTACGTCACGACAACTGACAACGGCCCGGAGAGCCGAGTGGTGACGCTACGCCTTCCAAGCTGCGTCTAATGACGCCATTGTCACGGGATGACACGACGGTCGGTCGGTATCTATGAGCCTGTCAGGGTTTGCGCACGGAGTTTAAGTTTCTTGCCCACGGGAGAGCTGCTCGGATGGTCTCCAATCCTAAACGACATTGGGAAAAGTACAGTTTTCTATTGCGAAAAAAAATGGTTTCATCGTGGTAGGCCCCTATATATCAGAATCATATGATTCGTAACTATTATTCTTCTGTGGCTAGGGGACGAGGTATACGAACGGTTACAGATAGCGCAGAGGCATTTAAGAGATCTTACTCATTTTGCTATGAAAGTGGATGGAAAGAGGAAACAATACCATGAACCAATTAGTTACGTATTGAACCGCCTTCCGCAATTGCCGGCTCACGTTAGTGAGGTACTGGTAAAAGTGAAGCTGTGAGGGCGGGTCGTGAGTCGTGTTTGGATAGCGAAGTAAGGAGAGTTAATGCCCGAAAAAGGCAAACGGCCGAGGTTCGGGTCCCGGTTTAACCTGGGATTACGCTGCAGTGAAAATTCATTGTGGACTAAAATGTATTTCTTGGACAAGACAACGTTCCGCGTATATTGTGTTTTCAGCTGTTACGAGACGTGTCGTTAGAACAAAGGAGTAGTTAGCCGAACAATATACCCATTATTTAATAAATTTAATAACTTAACGGCAAATAAAATATTTTCAGTAGAGCTCAAGGTGTAGAGAGCATGCTTTTTTTTAATGTCTGAAAGCTGCGGAACACCAAGCATTTAAGATTTTTATACCAGTTTGTACCGTGTCTCTTGCGCTGCATGCGTAGTCGCTAAGTTATTCGGTTAGCTATGAACAAGACCGTTGCGTAAGGAAAATCAAAGGAAAATTACCAATCATTCGATCCGGAATCTTATTTATTTAATGATCGCCCCTGAATTTGTCATTTATTTTAAAGTGGGACAAAGGTTCATTGATACAGGTCAAACAAAGTTGGCCTTGACTGCAGGAAGCTCTTGGAGCGAGTTTTCTGATCGCTTGTTTCTCCACAGCCGACCAGTGATACAGGCCGGTAATCAAGCACTGTCAACGTCCACGGCAAACTTCCGAGGACCTTGAGCATCAATACCAGGTTGTGTTTGTCGCGTTCCATAATCGATAGCTGATGTTTCCTGGATTTTTGTTCTATTTTTAAGGAGAGAACGAAAAAACTTTGGGAAACGACAACAGGCAGCAAATAAGTTTCGAATTTACCAAATCACATTTGCGTGATACGACACCATTGACGATTATGGAGATTTGGCAACAGTGCTGTATTACTTCATTTCTCCACGCAATACGAGCTAATAAAAAGGTAACTCCCCAAATTAGTGTTACGCGAACGTCAGTGCAGAATTCTGCAACTCCGTCAAACGTAATGAACACAAAAAAAGCACACAAGCGGTATAGCATTTACACAACATGGAAACTTCAAAACACTAACAACTAGAACAGCTGTTCTGCAAACAGTATCATTCATATCAAAGCTTTAATCATGTCGCATGGTTTATCGTTTTTTCCATTTTCTACGATTCCAACTTTTAACGCCCAAATATTACACAATTTCTGTAAATACGTAACAGAGCATCACACTACCGATTCCAAGATCCGAGTCCCTATCCGCAGTTGTTTCTAGGATTTTCTCTCTCAGTTCTCTCACTCATCGCTTCTTTCACCAATGACACTGATTCGCGTATGTGGAAAACTCCGAGCTGCACTATGATTCGAAGTCTACATACACATTCCTGAAGCCACCTTATGGTGTGTGGCTACGATATTTTCCTCTTTCCTGTTCCAATCTCGAATACCCCAAAAGTAGAACGATTGTTTGTAAGCCTAAGGTGAGAGGGACTCTCCCTAAGTTTACCTTCATTGGCTTTTCGCGAGATGTAGGGGCGGAAGCAATCTAGCAAAGAACACTCTAGGAATTTTAACAGTACACCACTCCATGATGCACAATTATCTTTTACAGTTGCCACAGGAAAAGGGTTCACATCCCCGTGACGCTTTCGCGCACACAAAACGAACCTGTGTTGGAGCGCACTGTTGCTCTTTGAATATTCTCTATTTCATCTATCTGCTAAGGACCCCACACTTATGGGCAATACTTAATTATCGGTCAACTGACTGTTCTGTAGGCTAGTTCCTGAGCACAGACTGATCTCCCTGAGAATTCTTTCAGTGACTCTCGGTCTGGCACCTGATTTTCCTACAATGTGGTACACATGGTCCTACCTTTCCAACGCTACGTACGCATACTCCCAGAAGATCAAGGGAAGACTCCAAGTGAGTGTTGGGAAATTTTGTACTCATACAATAACGAGCCTTTCCACCTGTGTATGCGCAGTTTGTTAGAAGTATGTCACACTTTTTTTATGTTTTGTGTCAACTGTCAGTCCCTATACAGGTCTTCATGCATTTCCCTACAATTTGCTATAGGTGCGACTTCTCTACATAGAACAATATCATCTGCTAACTGGTTCGTGGAGTTTTCGGCGTTATCCACTAAGTTACATATGACCTGTCCATGAAGATTTCGACGTTTGCAACGTTCAGAGACGATGTTCAGACTGGCGTGTGATGAATACTGTTTTAGAGGCGCTGCTGGAAATATTGTCTGTTGACATTAATGCACAACTGGCGGATTTACTATAAATCTGTGGCCCGGTATTGTTCACTGAGATGGGCCGTATCTTCTCTTTAACACGCTCGGTGGAAGAAATTACCGAATCCTCCAAGTGTAGTACTAAAGTACTACAAATGTTGGAGAGTATATCGCTACCAACGTACCCAGCTTCTTTTACTGACGCTTAAACACGATGAACTTGTGCATAATGTTTGCTTCCAACAGGACAGAGCCCCATCCCACTATGCCATATATATTTTTGAATGATGCGTTCCTGGTTGATGGATTCGGCGTGCACGACCCATGATGTGGGGGGGGGCGCGTTCTCCCGTTCTCACGCTCATGGATTACGTCGTCTGCGGATTTATCAAGGGAAATGTGTTTCGCCGACACCTTATCAACTCACTGGTGGACCTCCGAGGCTGCATCAGAGAAGCTGCTGCAGCCGCAATGCCAGAAAAGCTCCGGAACGTATTTCGTGCCATAGCCGGCACATAGTCGTTCTGTCGGGATGTTAATGATGCTCATGTTGAATGTGCCATCTGACAAACATGTGCCACTATATATAATAAAAACACCATAATTACATCAATAAAATCCACATTTTATTTCTGGACACCTTGTGTACTTAACAATTATGGTCCTACAACGTTCCCTTGGAGCATGCTCCAAGTTACTTTTACGTCTGCAGATTTTCGTTCCGCTAAGAATGACGTGAGTTCTACAATTCCACTGAACTTACGACACGTGTCACAGACCTCGCTTGTATGACTGCATTGAATTCAGAAAATGTTGAGGCTGTGACGCTGCTCCTTTTAAATTTGAAAGAAAAATTTGTAGCAACACATTTGTGTGTCACTTTCGTAAATGTTATTTCATTTCACTGATGCACATCGTTAGTAACGGAAATGAACTAGTTGTGAACTATCCATTTACAAGGATTACGGCTACAGGATGCGAGAAGGGAACGAGATGTTACACTGTTTACAATACACAAATTACTCCACGAGGAACTACCGATTTTCAGGGATGACAGGAACGACCATTCGAAGCTAAAAAGTCGAGTAAACACAGTCTACAAAATACATCATTTAATAGCTATGAGCACTTTTTCATCTCCGATACTGTGAAGTATATCTCTTCTACAGCAAGGTCTTCGGTATTCAAATTTTGGGAGGATTTACTATGGACCTAAATAAGAAAAATTTTTTCGAACAAACATGGGCTCTAAAATTCAAGCCTTCTGTACCATGAGCAATAATTCAGTAGAAGAGATGTGTTGCGCATTGCCTCACAGCTCTTAAGGCTTGCCCTGGGTCTTTAGATATGCATTTTAGAACCCACGGTTACTAGACTTCTTTGCTTCGAATGATTGTTCTTGTTATATCCCTGAATATTGTCCATTCCTCTTGGGGCACACTGTATATAAATCACCTGCTGGATAACTTCTGGAGCTCTACGAATGAGGCTTTTTGCTGACGGTCGCCGTCTACAGGAAAGGTACACCGCCAGAAGGCTGCAGCGAAATGCAGCAAAACCTGCAGAAATGTAAATTTAACATACTGTGTCTAAGCAGCCGAAGAAATCTATTACTGTTCGACTACGCTACTGGCGAAAACACACTGGAAACAGTCGCAATCGCAAAATACTTAGGCGTAATGACTTCAAACTGTAGGAGAAGCAGACGTGAGGCTGAGATTCCTTGGGAGAATCTTAAGGAAATTTAATTCACCCCCTAAAGAAGCGTCTTACAGACTGGGACCCTTACAAAGAAGGGTTAACACGGTAAAGAAGACGAATAACGAAGATCCAACGACAAGCGGCACGTTTCGTCAAGGGGTCACTTAGTAAGCCCCACAGTATTACGGAAATACTCAGCTAAGTTCAGTGGCAATCACTAGAAGAGAGGTATTGTCTATCACGTTGTAACTGTTGAAATTAAGAGAGCGTACGACCTAAGAAGAGCTGGGCAACATCTTACTTTCACCACGTATCTACATCTACATCCATACTCCGCAAGCCACCTGACGGTGTGTGGCGGAGGGTACCCTGAGTACCTCTATCGGTTCTCCCTTCTATTCTAGTCTCGTATTGTCCGTGGAAAGAAAGATTGTCGGTATGCCTCTGTGTGGGCTCTACTCTCTCTGATTTTATCCTCGTGGTCTCTTCGCGAGATATACGTAGGAGGGAGCAATATACTGCTTGACTCTTCGGTGGAGGTATGTTCTCGAAACTTCAACAAAAGCCCGTACCGAGGTACTGAGCGTCTCTCCTGCAGAGTCTTCCACTGGAGTTTATCCATCATCTCCGTAACGCTTTCGCGATTACTAAATGATCCTGTAACGAAGCGCGCTGCTCTCCGTTGGATCTTCTCTATCTCTTCTATCAACCCTATCTGGTACGGATTCCACACTGCTGAGCAGTATTCGAGCAGTGTGCGAACAAGCATACTGTAACCTACTTCCTTTGTTTTCGGATTGCATTTTTCCTTAGGATTCTTCCAATGAATCTCAGTCTGGCATCTGCTTTACCAACGATCAACTTTATATGATCATTCCATTTTAAATCACTCCTAATGCGTACTCCCAGATAATTTATGGAATTAACTGCTTTCAATTACTGACCTGCTATATTGTAGCTAAATGACAAGGGATCTATCTTTCTATGTATTCGCAGCACATTACACTTGTCTACATTGAGATTCAATTGCCATGCACTATGCGTTAATTCGCTGCAGATCCTCCTGAACGTATGCCTCGTGAAGTGACCACGACGAAAAAAAAAGCTCATATTGAGTCATTCTTCCTATGCACCATTCGTGAATGTAACTGACAAGGGGAAAATTACAGTGGTAACAGAGGCACCCACCGCCCGACACCGTAAGGTGGCTTCCGGAGCATAGATGCTAATGTGGACGTGACTGTGAAACCTACGACGAAAAATTAAAAATTGGTGTGATAGTTTTCGGAACTATCTGTACTTTCGTTTTCGTCTCAGTAACTTCTCAGCGCGCAGCCACTGGCAGAGACGAAGCAGCGAAGAGGGTCACATTATTGCCCTGAGGCGACCTGTTTGGCTCGCAGTCGATGCCACTGGAGTGCCCCCGGTAGCTGATGCTGCGGCCCAAGTAGCGAAGCACCGGCCGCTTATCGTGGGGTGCAACAAACGCCTGTAGATAACCCTGCCGAGGTCAAGCCTTCTGGGGAATGTCGCAGCTCGCACGTGCCCTGGGAACTATGACGTAACTAGAGTTCCGAGGCGTTGGTGGCGAATACAGTGTTCACTTGTATAAAAATCTTCTCTGTCTTCAGACCGCGCCCAATCGGCGATAAAACTCGAGCTTTCTAAGACTACCGCCATATTCTTCGTCATAAGATGGCTGTTGCGAACAAAACCTGCTTCCGTTATAGCTCCGTTCAAAGCTTATCATTAGTGGGGTGATGTCGCTTGGAATTTTAATTTCTAGCGGTGCTGTGACGTTACCTGGGGAGGAGTACGCTCCGCCTCAAGTGTACGTAGGCACCGCTCAGATTATAACGTCAGCCTCTGTTAAAATCGTTACTGCACAAGCGACTTTTTAACCCTTCTTCTACTGCAGAAAAACCCAGTAGGTACTTCCGTAAGAAAAGAGAGGGAGAAAGGAGCATACCACCATATTACCGATTTTCTGCCTTGGCGCATGCGAATTCCGCCACTTGTTTCTTCATCCACACCTCTTAACACAGTGAACATTTTTATTGCCACATCCCAGATTTTACGTTGTTAACTCGAGTCTAAAGCAACTAGTAGTTTGAGTTACGGTGATCAGCGACAGTGCGGTAGCCTACAACCTAACGGCAATCGCCCGGAGCTTCACAAACATCCATAAATTTGAAATATGTTCATTTAACTTTACGCAACTCCCCACTGACGTTCGCGGCCATTCTGACGTCAGACACTTACAGCGATAATCTAAGAGTAGACCCTATTAACATTTTTTTCAACTAAAGTACGTTAATGGATTGGTGGTCAGTTTTCACCAACATAAAAAGCCTCTAGGACTCATAAAAAGGTGATTGACGCGTTTATATAATACTATATTCATCAATATCACCTCCCCCCCCCCCCCCCCCCGCAAACAGAACTGTTTGCCTTTCGGCCCGTCGATATATGAAGGAAAACCATGTTTAAGTTAGGAAAGCAATAACTTGGCATAGTTTTTTTATACATACATATATACATTTACACATAGTGTCGTGAATGTAAATCTCGTTTTCAAAAGCTTCCTGTACAACAAGACGGAACGTTAAGAAAACCACATTACCATGAAACTTATGCAACGGTTGTACTTCAGCATTATTAATGGGCCCCTTTTCGCTGTGTTACAGTGATATGTAAGGTATATTCATGAAGCTACGAATTCAAGGAGATTGCATTAGAAAGGAGTTCAGCTAACTGCGCATCGATAAAAACTGCACTTAAAGCACAGGTTTCCCCATTTTGCACTCCACACAGTGGGATTAGTAATATGATGGATACCAATGAATGCTGTAAGAAGTCTGGTATGGAGCCATCTCTCTTATTTTAGATGGAGTTCATTTACAGAAAAAATTTCAAGAATAGTGATTAATCATATCTGATAAGTCATTAACTGATGGAAATTTGTAATCGTTTTGAAGTAAACTGTAACTGACACTGTTAAAATGCGTATTGTTTAAAAACTCTGCTGCAGCATTCATTAATACATAGCCTCGCTCGACAACAACGAAGTTTTTGCTAGGAAATCGGCACCTATTATGATTCACTGGTGGCTGTTTTTGATTGTATCAGCGGCATCAATCGTAAAAATTTTATCACAAAAAATTAATCCGGCAATAAATTTCAAGATGACGATTGAAAGCCCCGCTGTAACAAGTAAAAGGAAGAAAGTAAAGTAAATTTCAAGTTTCCACTTCTAAATACACCACATCGAAGCAAAAGGATTTTGTGAATTGTATAACAGACAAGATATAACAAGCCTGGACACTGACTTCGTACTTCAAATGAAATGTATATCATTCGCAAAGTTTTCCACAACGACTCTCAGTATCTGACAGCCGATTGCCATAACAGTTAAGTATGTCAATTAAAAGTGTTTGTTCCTAATTTCGAAACTGGGACACGGATGATGAAAGACGACGCGTCTATACGCAAAAATACATTTAAAAGCGCCACCCGCAATAAGAGATATTCTGTATCCGCAACACTGAATGAGGTTAAATAAATAATAAGCCGGCTGCCTCTAGTAAAGTAAGCAATCGCACAGCGAGGCATGTGACGGCAAAATGGAATTTTTAACTAGGTCTTAACATTTTCACAGTACAGAGGGAATAGAGGTCACACACAACACAGAGCAGAACGCCGTACTACTGCTACTCGACGAAATACCCCCTTCCTCTCTTCTACAATCAACGCGCAAGGAAAATGCAATGAGTGTGGACTGCTATGGTCGCTGGTTCAAATCCTGCCTCGGGCATGGATGTGTATGGTATCCTTAGGTTAGTTAGGTTTAAGTAGTTCTGCGTTCTGGGGGACTGATGACCTCAGCTGTTAAGTCCCATAGTGCTCAGAGCCGTTTGAACCTTTTTTTTTTCTTTTTTTTTTTTTTGAAAATGCAATGGCCGGTTTTACTGAAAACTTTCTACTTCACTACAACGTGTAACTTACTTAGTATGAATCAAGATACGATATCTTTAACAGATGCTTTTTAGAAATGTGTATGTATTCCGAGTAAATCCTGCATCTCGATCAATTTGTTCCAGTGACGATCCACTTTTCAGAAATGTACAGGTATTTCGAATGAATCCTGCAGTTCAGTTAATTTGTTCCAGAGATGATCATCTTTTATAGCTCTCGGCACTTGCAAAAAAAGTTTTGGTGTACATGAATTTTGACGCACCATCAGAAACGATGTTGTCAGAGACGGAGATTTTCTAAACGTGCGAAAGGTACATGAGAAAACATCCGTTGTTTTAAATGATGATCTTTTAGAAAATTCGGCGATCTATGCAGATTGATTGTCCGTAAGCCCTCAGATATCTATTCTTTATGGTCTACTGCGTAGGACGTTATCGTCTATTCTTCCAGAACAAAAAGAAAGGCCCCATAAACTTCCCAACCAATAAGTGTATTTGAAACACTACGAATAGTCTTTCTACAGATAATGAACTTATCATTTTGTTTGGATTCATAACGAAGCAGGCATTGAGCAGCTTTCAGGTGCAGATCAATGTCCAGCGTTGTGTGTGGTAACGAGCCAGTAACTGCTAGCAAATTTCAGTTCTGTGCGATTCCAGGTGTTCACTTGCGAGCAGCCCTACGAGAGAGAACTTATCGATAACATGGCAAAGCGGTTATGACACTACGAAAAGTTCATAATCTGAAACTTGTCACCTAGCAACGCGTCGAACGTCATGAGAAAGTTCGTCGACATGTTTCTTGTGGAATACATCAGTTGCTGAGAAAAGCCAATCAACTCTGTTTAATACGCACATTCGATAACCCAACACCCTCACCTATAAAGCTAAGGCAATTCTATTATACCCGACAAGTTTCGCAGCTGAGCTCCATTCAGTAGAATTACAATATGTGTTTATTGTATCTTACATTTGCTTCATTTCTTCACATGACAATATAAGCGACACATTTCTTAATTTTGCGACGTAATTTCACGAATGAATCACACACTGAGGCGACAAAAGCCACGGGATTGCGGTATGCACATATACACAACATATAAAAAGGGCAGTACACTGGCGTGGCTGTCATTTGTACTCAGGCGATTCACGTGAAAAGGTTTTCAAAGTGATTATGGCTTATGACGGGATTTAAGGCGCAGGCGCCACGGAATGTGTGTAGCGCGTTAGACAGCTGCGCCAGTGCATCGACGGCGGTCCAGGGAACAGGGCCCGTATGGCGCCCAATGGGGTGGCCGCGCGACCAAAGAGCCGCCGCTTTCGCTGAAGCAAGCACTGGAGCGCGTCAAGGACGATGCGGAAAGGTCAGCGCGCTAACGGACCCGAGACATCCACGCCACACCTCTCGCACGGTCCCGCCCCTCTGCTTGACCACGGTGACGTAAGATCGAGTCGAACGTTTGCCGTCAGCTTAGCAGAGAATACAACGTAAAGGAAACCACGCGTTTCCCTAGAACCGGCACAGCTCAGCAGAGCGGAAACTATTTTAGACGACTCGGTTCTGTTGTCTGTGTTTGACTGTTAGTACGAAACGGAAAACACTCATCATGGCTTTAATTTTAAAACCAATTAACCCTGCAGCGGGATTTGGAGTGGCGACCGGGTAGATATAAAACTAACGAGGAGAGAGAGATTAGAGTCATACTCTAAGTTTCTGAGTTTAAGTGACTGCTGACAATGGCGATGACAGTTCAGTCCTTGTTTAGTTGAATACAGTCTGACACACCTGGTGACAGAGTTTAAGCGAACTGTTTGTTTATTATATGAAAACTACACAAGAAGAAAAAGTTCTTCAGATTCTTCTTTTGCATTTCGGCAATATATGGCACTAGGGGACCTGAAAACGCTTCGCAACTGTTAAACATGTATGCGAACTGGTTATACGTACTGATCTGTCCCCCCCCTCCTCCCCCCCTTTGTCTGTCTGTCTGTCCATCACCTCCTCCCCCCTAGCTTTCTCCACCTCGTCCTTCACCCCCTCTCTATTTCCTCCGCCCTTCCCCTCTCTGCTATCTCTTCTTCCCCCTGTCTCTGCCTTTGAGCCTTGTTTACTGTTACAGTCAACGAAACCTAGATGAGAATTTAAGTCGCTTACGATGAATGAGTAATTCGATCGGGATCATTGGCATACGCGAGACCTGTCGTGATGCTGGATCTATGATGGTGGTGGCTTCAATGACAGTATTTTGCGTAGTTTTAATCTACCCTGCTATCGTAGATAAATCTGGCTGTGAGAAAGAAAACGATACCACACATTTTCACAGCACAGCGTTTTATTTATCGCAGCAACAGCAAACTGTACATTGTTTAAAAAAATAAAAAAACAGTTAACGTCCGCCTGAAAGTTTATTGGAGGATCGTGAACAAATCAGAGGTAAATAGGTCAAGAACTTTCCGAGATTTTTGGTAACAACGTTAAATACCGATTTGTCTCTACATAGTAGTGCAGACAATAATGCTACACACAGCTATCATAATAAATGTGTTTATTTTATAAAGCATAATAGTGGGCAGAGATTGGGAAAGGTATTGCCCAATGTGTCTTAGTGTTTTAGCGGTGTAATAAATCAACCATTACATTCTGGGAGTGCAGCCGTATAAACTTTATTTCTGCTTTTTTTGTATGGACAAAAACAAAAGTTCAATAAACGTGGGCTCTAAAGTGCGTACCTTAACAGCTATAAACACTTTCTCAATAGAGGAGATGTGTTTGACATCAGTCAAGATGAATGAATGGTCATAGCTCCTCATGCATGCATTTTAGAGCCTACGTTTTCTGGACATTTTTTCTTGTCTCTGTGTCCACACTACCACCTTTAAAAGTTGCCTACCCTACACTCTTCGCAACACAAGAACCGGTACATGTATTCAAATGTCAGAGGTATCTGAACGGTTTTCGTTTACAACTTTCAATTCGTTCGTTTCCGGAACAGGGATCCTTACTTCAAATTAATACATTTATCGTTCTCTATCATCCTAGAAAGTCTAACATCATCACGGAATCATTCCGTGTATACGTACATTTACTGACGCCCGTGCCTGTAACTTTGACGCTCTGTAGTCTCGTTGGATGACGTTTCCGGATATGGGTTCCTACTCAAAATAGGATGTACTCACTCCCCTCTACAAGTCCCAGAAGTCTGTAACGGGAATTTCTGACCACCCTGTATAATGATGGAACATCCTTTTAAAGTAAGTCTAGATAACATCCCCCTGTAAGACGATGCAATAATAGAGCAACCCCAGTCAACTGATTGTCTATCATACCTCACCAAACATTTACAGAGATAGGTTTTCGAAAATGTTCCTCCACAAAGCCATGCAGGTTTGGGTTACTGATACCATCCGTCAGGAATGGATATGGCTTTATCAGTCAACAGTGTTAATGGGATTACTCGGCTATTTGCAATTAGCCAACGACAAAATTCCTACAGCCTGCCTTAATCTCCTTCTCGAAGGTATTGAATCCGATGCAACTAATAAAGATAAAGATCGTGCATACGCTTTCATGTACGTGGAACGCCGTATGTTTACGAATTTCTGCGTGTGCTTATTGATGGATTACATACTACGAACCGGTTAACATCTACTTAATCCACTATCAGGATATTTGCACGTCCAGATGAAATATGACTACTGGGTACTCCACCAATCTCACGCAATTCGGTGTAAACACGAGTAAACACACTAGAGTCTGGTGCTCTGCGATCAGGAAATAGTTTACCGTTCTCTCTACAAGCAGCAGCAGCAGCAGCACCAGCAGCAACAACAACAACAGCAGACTCCCTTACACAAACAACATGGCGAGTAATCAGCAATTGTATATACGGGGGTATCCTTAATTTATACAGTAGAATTGGCCAACAAATCCAATCACAATTGGAAAAAGATTAATTATGTAAACTCAATCACAACTGCACAACTTTTAAAACTTCAAAACAAAGATGACAGTCGATAAATCAACCGACAGAATCTGGAGTTCCAGTACGCGAAATGGAAGCTTATTCTGTAAGCAACGGTACGAGAATCTCTGAACATACACACACATAAAAAATACAAAAAATTATTGTGAACCTTTCTTCTTGCCAGACGTCATGATTCTAGGCAAACGGCGAGTACCCTATAGGTTATGATGAGTGAGTTTGCGAATGTCAACACGTGGCCTAAATGGCTGTATCTGTCGAGTGCACTGACTTACAATAAAAAAAAAAGCTTCAAATGGCTCTGAGCACTATGGGACTTAACATCTGAGGTCATCAGACCCCTAGAGCTTAGAACTACTTAAGCCTAACTAACCTAAGGACATCACACACATCCAAGCCCGAGGCAGGATTCGAACCTGCGACCGTACCGGTCCCTCAGCTCCAGACTGTAGCGCCTAGAACCGCACGGCCACTACGGCCGGCTTACAAGCTCATATTTATTACACCACCAAGGGACAATAGCCCTTAGTATGCAAGATACATCTACCCGTTCCTGAGGAAAAGGGGGTTAACGGACAGACAGTCTGACAACAAATAACTTTTTTTAGTATCGTGTAAAGAAAAATTTATACTTTTCGGGTTTTTTTCTTTAGTTGTACTTTCAAACCTTGCTTCTTGCCAAATTTTCCATCATTGAACCAAGGGGAAGTATCCTAAAGGTTTTGATAAGTGAGTTTGCGAATATCAAAATATATGACACATATATGACACAAATGACCGTGTATTTTATTGGGCTGATATAAAAGCTTCAATTTTTTACATCGCCAAGGGACCGTAGACTTCAACATGTGACAAATTTCAACTTGATACATCTACCTGTTCTAAGAAAAGGCGTTTTTAAATGACGGACGGACGTACAGAAAGACAACAAAGTGATCCTACAAGGGTTCCGTTTTTACCGACTGCGGTACGGAACCCTTAATGGGCACATGTTGTATGGACGGTTTTATTCGAATTAGTCTAACCACTCCCTAAAATATTTAATATTGGTCCCGGACCACCTTGCACTGGTGCAGCCGTAGGGAGTGCCAGTGTATATGTGGAGGACGGAATCAGGATTTAATATCACTTTGGTGACGATATTGAGTGTAGGCTTGGTTTGGACAAGCCTGAGACAGCAAATCGGTGGTGGCTTTCACCGTAAGCTGTTTAAATACATCCGGTAAGCTACGAAGTAACTTAGACCCCATTCGTCCAGAGCCTAAGAGTGAATTGTTACTGGTATTTAAAACAAAATGTAACGTACGTACAGAACAGCTATCTTCTATATTTACAAGTGAAGGTCCGAAACAATATGTTGACTGGTGAGGTACGTGGCGGCTATGGCGGTGCACGGCCTGCGAACGTGAACGTGTCCCGCGGTCGCACGGCAGGCAATTACGGGCGCCGGGGGCGGCCTTTTAACGCGGCACGTGAGCGAATCGATGGCGTAACCCATCACACGGCTGCGGCTGCGGCGGTCTGCTTAATTAAAGAGGCGGCGGCGCCCCGCCCGGGGCTTTTAACAGTGTCACAAGCCATCTGAGGCGCGACGTGGCGTGATGAGACTCCGAGCCACGGCACGAGCAACGAAGGCAGAGGGCGGAAGCTACTGCCAACTTCTGCCACGAGCCGGTGTCAATGGGTCGTGCTTGGTTCACGTACTTGCTTCAGTGGCCGATGGCGGCGGATTTACTTTCCCACACAGACGTGGGCGGCACTCCATGTAATATACGACATGTTAATGTTTAAGTTCCGACAAAGTCGAGCAGCAGGCCTGCGACAACCCTATGTAAACAATCGATTCAATCGGTAGCCGGAAAGCAACCAACTCATTCATTTGTAGTTTTATGTGCTAGTTACATTAGCCATTCGTTCTTGTGAGACACCTAATCAATGAAAATAATCGATTCAGTAGGCGCTTTATCGCTGGGCTCTTTCTATGATGGCAGCTTCACGGCCATACAACCACGGTGGACCGGTTGCCGTTACAGCAGGCGTTCATCGAGGCATCATAACATTAGCCAGGGTACATCGCTTGTAAATGAATATCCTACCTCGGCTAGCGTGTAATACACACGTCACTATGGCAACATGTTTACAAGCTAGGCTGTGGAAGGCTCTACAGAAACTTGCGGCACCTACATCGCCGTCTGCAACGTTCCAATCGGCGGACTCCATAATCGAATTTGGACTCATTAAGTGGTAAAGTGCCAGACTGCAAATCCAAAACTCTCCGATTCACATCCTAGGATTTGTATCTGTCACTTACCACTTCTTTCACACCCGTCAATGTTTGCTTATATGAAAAATGCCGAGTTCCACCATGGTTCAAAATCCACATCAAACTATAGGTCGCCGTATAATTGGTTAGTTGAGTCAGTTGGAGGTATGGAACGGCCTACCAACTCCAACAGGACGATGGCCCGTAAAGCACTGTCGTGATCGAAAAATATCTGTGAGTTGGCAGCTTTACTTAAAGAAGCTTCCTGTTCGATTCAGCGATTAATTTTCAGATGGACATAGTATCTGATTTATCTTACCTTCTCATCTCAAGTAATACTTGCTAGGTGTGTAATTATACCACTGAACAACTAAAAGACTTTGCATCTGCACGACTGCTGTATATGTTTAGAACGGTGCACATTGTCTACTTTCAATAAAAGCGTCGTTAAACGGCTATCGGGGAATGTCAGTTAGACATGATATTCTCCCTATGTCAGACCAGTCAATAGCAGTTTTTGGTATCGGTCGGACTACTACTATTCGTTCACTCCTTCGAGTGCGATTGGTCTGTGAGACCGACAGAATGAAAACAATCGATACAGTCTGTGGTAGTTTTGTATGCCGACTGAATTACTAATTACTTATTTTACTCCTTCCAGTTCTATCAGACACAATGAGTGCGCTTTTGAAGCGGTTTTCCACACGCTTATCTAGGCAAATGCTCGACTGGTTAAGCGTCTGGAGAATATTAACAAATAACAAATATCCTTAGCAAGTAAATACTTATGAGAAGTGGTAATGTATGCTTAAAAGGCAAGTGATTAGATCACCAAAAAATTAAAATCAACTTTATTCTACATGCTTTCGGCTCATGTCACCTCAGCATTTACCGAAAGAAGTATCGGCAACGAGTGCAAGCCAATGGGTAGGAGCAGGGAGGGTGGGAGGGAGGGAGGGAGGGAGGGAGGGAGGGAGGGAGAGGAGGAAGGGGAAAAAGGGTGGGGAGAGGGGGAACGAAAGAGAGGAGCTAGGGGGGGAAGGAAATACTGTACTGAATAAGAGGTGTGTGCTCGGAACCGATTGACTATTTTAACTTAATACTTAAATATATAACTGCAGAGTATGAAGTTAAAAGTTATGTATAAAAGGGAAAATGCATATGTATTTCAGGCCGTCAATTATATCCAACGGACTGATGGGAAATGCGCCTTTACTTAGTTGCAACAGACGGTCCTGACCTAAAATCATAAATGTAACAAGGAAATTAATTTACTGGCGCATTTCGGGCATACCCATTATCGGATCATCACATAAAATAATTTAATACATAATATATTATCACAAGGTTTCAATTTTACGCTTAACATTATATGACAATATGTATTAAGTCCTTGTATACGGTGATCTGGAAGTGGGTGATGCCCGAAACGGTGGAACAAATTATTAACAGCAAGTAAAGCGTTCTTTTTAGCAACCAAATAAATCGACGAAAAAAAAAAGTACTCAGCATTTACTTCAGCGAAACTCTGGGTGCTCTTCGGTGAATATTCACAAGTTTTAGCTGTCATATTTACGAACTTTAATTAATCTCTTGCTTTTCAAGCAAATACTGCCAGTTTTACGAAGTATTCATTTGCTAAGACTATTTGTGTTTCTTTAATATTCTTCTTATGGTTAACCAGCCCAGCATTTGCCTAGACCAGTGTGCGGAAAACCGCCTAAAAAGCGAACTCAGTTTGGTTGATGAAACTGAAAGAAAGAGTACAGACAGGCTTCCCTTGGAAACACATAATTACGAATTCAGCCACTATGCACAACTGCAAACAGTCTGTGTCCATTGTTTTCAGTTGATTGGCCTCACAAACCGATTTTACACGTAAGTAGAGAACCACAGAAGGCAAGTGCTTACAGCTCGCTTCAAAATACCGACATGAATTATTTACAGCACAATTTAAAAATATTGGAGAAAACCGGCCTCTGGAAACATCACACTGAGTCCCGGAGGAGTGGAGAACATGCTTGCCAATACTAACTCTACTACTTTTTTCTAGGAGACAGGCAAACGGACTTTTACAGCATTTGTAAAAAATACCTGAAGTTTTTGGCAATGGTGACTGGAATACGTACTTCGAAATTTTGAATGTGGGATAAAATACAGCAAGCTAAAGGTTATCCAGACTTTGCATAAAAACATACTGAAGTTATCAGAGACCAACATCATAGAATGCAAGTAGCAGTTGAGAATGGAATGAATCAGGATCGTAACCATCCCCAATGTTATTTAATCTGTACACCGAGCAAATTCTGAAGGAAACCAAAGAGCAATTTGGAAAGTTAAATAAAGTTTGGGGAAATGAAATAAAACTTTAAAGTTTACTGATGACACTGTAATTGTGTCAGACTTGGCAAAATACTCTAAAGAGCAAGTGGACAAAGTGGATAGAGCCTTGAAAAAGTTGAATATGAACGGAAGCAAAACGATGGTAAATGGAACATAGTCGAGTTAAATCACGTGATGAAGAACAACTTAGTTAAGATAATGTAACAGAAAAAGTAGCAAATGAGTTTTGCTATTGGCACATCACAGAGACTGATGGTGGCCTACGTAGAGAAGATTTGAAATGCAAAATGAAAATTGCAAGAAAAGTGGAAGAAATGTATTCTGAATTGTGAATACGATTTAACTTCAGCTGCACAATTTATTAACGACAAATAACAATTTGTGCCAGAACAGGGCTCGAACCAGGATTTCACTCCTTACGTGAACGGTCGCATTAACAACTCTGGCTATCCGAGCACGCTTCCATGACTAAACCAAATCTCCGTATGTCTGAATGCCCAGGTCCTGCGCGCGCGCACACACACGCACACACACACAGAGAGAGAGAGAGAGAGAGAGAGAGAGAGAGAGAGAGAGAGAGAGAAAATTATTATTGTCGCACCAAGTCTAGGCACATAATGATATTTGCTTTGTGAGTTTCTACGTGACAATAAAAAAAAGTGTCTCCCCGTGCGGGAATCACAGCAATTGTGCGAGTGCAGGGCGTGGACACTCAGTAACATATAGAGATTTGGTTCGAACCTGGTGACCTACTCAGATAGTCGAAGTTGTTAAAGGGGCCACTCGCGTGAAGCACGAAAATCCCGGTTCGAGTCCCAGCCCGGTACAAATTTTCATTTGTCACTAATAAATTATGCAGCTAAAGTCTAATCGTATTCGCAATTCTTAATACATTTCTTCCACTTCACATCGCTGTACATCGTAGCATATTGCACAGTAAAACACAGACACTGAAAACGGTAAGAAAAGTGTTTCTGAAAAACACAATTTTGTGAGATGTAAAACTTTTCCATCGTAGAGATTATTCGATGAAATTTCAGGCGAATTTGCTGAATGTCCGTAATTACCTGTAACGATATTTCGCCAGCATAAAACGGAAGATGGCTAGACGACTGCACCAAAGTATAGTGGGAGGAAGTTAGCGGTACGCAGCAGTTCGCCGGAAATTTCGTGCAACATAGAGAAATTTGTGAGCACGTAACATAAATTAAAATGTTAGGAAGTCTTTCTGAACTTATTCCTCTGGAATTTTTCTTGTCCGAAATGGCTCTGAGCACTATGGGACTTAACATCTATGGTCATCAGTCCTCTAGAACTGAGAACTACTTAAACCTAACTAACCTAAGGACATCACACAACACCCAGTCATCACGAGGCAGAGAAAATCCCTGGCCCCGCCGGGAATCGAACCCGGGAACCCGGGCGCGGGAAGCGAGAACGCTACCGCACGACCACGAGCTGCGGACTTTGCTTGTACGGAAGTGCAACGTGGGCAATAATCGTTTCAGACACGAGGACAATATAACCTTGTGAAATGTTGTGTTACGAAAGTAAGATAAATATTAATTAGGTAGCTCGGTAAAGTAATGAGTTTACACTTACTGGAACCGTCGAAAAAAGAAATTTCTTGGCACGCCTTAACTAAATAAAGGAGTCAGTTAATCGGACACATTCTGACGCATTAAGTAATCGATAATTTGGCGGTTGAAGGAAGTGTACAGAGGTGGTGGCGGTGGTGGTGGGGAGGGGGTGAGGTACAACTTGTAAAGGGAGATTATGGTTTGATTGTTCTAAACAGGTTCAGATTTATGTATCAGGAAGTCGTTTCTGAAAGTATTTGTTTGGAGTGTAGCCATGTATGGAAGTGAAACATGGACGATAACTAGTTTGGACAAGAAGAGAATAGAAGCTTTCGAAATGTGGTGCTACAGAAGAATACTGAAGATAAGGTGGATAGATCACGTAACTAATGAGAAGGTATTGAATAGGATTGGGGAGAAGAGAAGTTTGTGGCACAACTTGATTAGAAGAAGGGATCGGTTGGTAGGACATGTTTTGAGGCATCAAGGGATCACAAATTTAGCATTGGAGGGCAGCGTGGAGGGTAAAAATCGTAGAGGGAGACCAAGAGACGAATACACTAAGCAGATTCAGAAGGATGTAGGTTGCAGTAGGTACTGGGAGATGAAGCAGCTTGCACAGGATAGAGTAGCATGGAGAGCTGCATCAAACCAGTCTCAGGACTGAAGACAACAACAACAACAACAACAAACAGGTTCAGGTGGTTGTGGACTGAAGTAGTCATTCTGACATTAAGAGGCCTGCGTAAGATACAATAGCATGGAGAGCTGCATCCAATAAGTCTTAGGTCTAGAGATAACAACAACAACAACAACAACAACAACAACAACCACCAAAAACCTAAAAACAACAGTGATTTGTAGAAAAACTTAAACCGTAATGGCTCATTTTTAATCTTAATATACTAGACTGCAGTGAATAAATAAAATCAACGAGGACTGCGCTGTTATATTTAATTTTGAATGCAGATGTATCTACACTGTGCTGACATTAATTTACATCAACTCCCGAGAGCTTTCTAATGTTGACTGGTGTTGACTGCTATCTAATTCTGAAGGGAAAAATTAGACACTGTTCCAAGGAAACCACCAAGGGGCTTCGGTATCATAAATGTAACAGTTAATACAATACTAACGTAAATACGAAGTACTTGTCCTGTGAGCACTACCAGTAACCGAGATATCTATTTTTAAAAATACATGAAGTCTGTAGGCGGTACTGCTGCAAATGAGCACATCCACTTTATCGCACTTCTTCCATATTCCGACATAGCACTGCAGAGACTAATGGGCAAATATGCGCGCTCCCAGACGGCTAGTTCCATCTAGGAACGCTAACGGCAACTACATCGTTGTCGAGATAGCGGTGCGGCGAGACTGCGATGACAGCCAAGAGCCACATACAGTGACGGTAAAAATAATGTAACACCAAAAAGTAATTAATACAGAGTAATGGCAATTTGGGAATACATTTGTCTAGTTAACACATTCAAGTGATTAACAATGCAACATCCCAGCTTAATGTAAGCGTGAGATAAGCCACTGCAGATGTCATAGGCTGGTACATTAATAACCGTTGTAACCGCAGTCTGTTGAATGCAAGCATGCAAACGTGCATACATTGTGCTGTACAGGTGCCCGGTGTCAGTTTGTGGACTAGAGTTCCATGCCAGTTGCACTCGGTTGGTCAGTACAGGGATGGTTAATGCTGTCTGTGGATTATCTCCTGTATGTGCTCGATTGGAAACAGATCTGGTGTTCGAGCACGCCAAGGAACAGAACATTAGACAGTCTGTAGAGCTTGTTGGGTTACAACAGCGATATGTGAGCGAACGTTATTTTGATGGAAAACACCACTTGAAATTCTGTTCAGGAATAGCAGCAGATTGACTTACAGATTTGGAGTCAGGGTGTGTGGGATAACCGCAAGAGTGGTTGTAACTTTCATCAGAAAACACAATAGACCTACACCCTACCTTCCAATGAACTCTCGGTTGACTCCACTGAAGGTCGCAAGTAGAGGGATGTAAGGGGAGGGGGGGGGGGGGGAGGGGTTGTGAGATGCACGCTGCAGTTCGTCTGGCTCGGAGCGTCCTTGAAGTACTCTATTTGTAACTCACCTGATTAGCCGCGCGGTCTAACGCACTGCTTCCCTAGCGGGAAGACGTGCTTCTTCGTAATTTTTACAAACTATTCGGTACAGTTTAAAATACTATTGTTCGTTGCAAGTGCGGAAATTCATTTAATAGTTATAGGAGAGGATTTCTGCCAACCGTTATCGATTCGTTCCTAGCAGGTTGTGTAAGTACAAGGGGGTTAGAATTAAACTTTTGCTACTTGAGACAGTGTAGACTGATAACTATTTAAACTTTATAGGAACGATGTTCGAACTGTGCGCTGCAGGATTTGCACTGTTAATAATATTAGTGTGGTGACTTGCCCTTAGGCGCCGGTACTGGTACGGAGACACAGGGTTGAAACAGAGGCATCAGTGTGCATTACCGCTGCGAACAGTCAGCGTGCTTCTGGAGATGGTGGGCAGGTCTTTACTCGTAAAGCTGTTTTATCAAAACAACAGCAATAGTGCTGGTACTCTTCGCGAGTATCGACGCATTAAAGCAACACGGAGAGGTCCTATTTCGGTCCTCTTTCCGCAACGGCGTTGAAGAACGTGATTCGAAAGTTAGAACTAACTGGCGATTTGGGAATTTTTCAACAAGTTACTGAAGAAGTTACTGTTGCCATGGCTAACAATGCTGGACGTAATGTGCGACCAAGCACTGTAAGAGCTGAATCACTTCAACTGAACGTTCCATGATCGACCGCTGTTTCGGGCAGCAGTAGAGTAGTCTCTAGGGCGGTTACACGCTCTCGTGGGTGCAGACGGTGGTGAATTGAGCAACGTTTGTAATCTGGAACGTAAACATTGCACTCAATTCAAAAATGGCTATGAGCACTATGGGACTTTAACACCTATGGTCATCACTCCCCTAGAACTCAGATCTACTTAAACCTAACTAACCTAAGGACATCACACACATCCATGCCCGAGGCAGGATTCGAACTTGCGACCGCAGCGGTCACGCGGTTCCAGACTGAAGCGCCTAGAACCGGGCGGGCCACACCGACCGGCTGTACTCAATAATTGTTATCCTCTCATGTGGAAATTAAAGTGTGTCTCTTTTCAATGGTTTATTCGTTATTTGTCTTTCGTTTATCCTTAAAAATGTTTCCACAAAGTTTGATTGTCCTACGATCGTTTGTCGTGCGGACCCTCTCAAGTACTGAAAGGATGTAGCTTATAATCCTCGTTCGACCAATACTTGAATATTGCTCGTCGGTCTGGGATTCATATCACATAGGATTGATAGACGAAATAGAAGAGATCCAATGAAGAGCAACGCGTTTCGTTACAGGTTTATTTAGTTAGCACAAAAGCTTCACGGAGATGCTCAGTCAACTCCAGGGCAGACGCAACGAGAGAAGTACTCTACACCACCGTCTGATTTGCTATTGAACTTCCGAGGTACGTTCCTAGAAGACAAAACCAATACACTGATTGCTTCCCCCTACGTACATTTCGCGAAAAGAGCACGATGGTAAAATCTGGGAGATCCGCGCTAACGCAGAGGCTTACTAGCAATCGTTCTTCCCGCGAACCATTCGCAACTGGAGCAGGAGAAGCTGAAAGTGATAACAGTATACAAAGTACCCTTCGCTACGCACTGTAATGTGGCTTGCGGAGAACAGATTTATATGTGAATACATGAATGGAAATATCTCTCTCACAGAATGTTTCGTGATGACGATGCACATCATCTGTGCATTTGAAGTGTCTACTACTGGCAAGATAAGTTTATTTGTATTTAAAAATCGTTCCGCCGATCGAATTCTTAAAATTACAGCATATTAAAAAGCGATGGAAATCTGTACACATTATCCGATACGATGTAACTGAAACGAGTAACGCTTCAATTTAAAAAACCGGTCCATATTCATAGTCTTTAATCAAAAAAGTTATGAACGGACTACACGGCTGAGAATTAAAGAAAGGAAGAACAGGTTTTAACGTCACGTCGACGACGCTATCATTACAGATTGAATGTAAACTTGAGTTTTGGAAAGGATAAGCAATTCGCCTGTTCTTTTCAATTGAATCAGCCCTGGAACTTTTCTTAAGCAATTTAGGCAAAATAAGAGAAACCTAAAGGTGAGAGCATATTCACAGCGGGTCTCACAAGACCAGTAATACTCGCAGTAGATTGCCACTGGCATTAGCGGCGTAAGAGAACAAAGTTCTTCGGTGTGCGTCAGGTTGATTTCGCACAGCTGGATAACATGAGAGAACCTGTTGAATATTCTCAACCACTCCTTCAGGCCGCTTAATTCTGCGTCATGCAGCTAAAGCTAAGATTGTAGCAACACGCGCAGCCTGACGAGAAATTATGTAACCGGTTTCAAGGGATTCGAGAAAGTGATGTCTGAAACCTGTAGCTACAACGCAATTACACCCGAAATATACTGACAAAATTTATGGCAGAATGATGTGAATGGTGAAAAATTGCTAAAGAACAGTTAATATCACTGACCATAAAAAGTCTGCCAATGTGAAGTCCAGTTAAATTGCACGTACCTGTTGTACTGATTGATTGACTGCTTTGAATTTTATATACGTATGTATCTATGATCCTGTCTATAATAACCTCTTCAATAAAGAGAGGTTAAAAGTTAATTTTCCTAACGATTTTTAGATATACCTGTGACCACTTGTATTTTTTCATGGAGTAGTTTTTATTTCCTGTTACTTGCCTCCAAATCCCTAAGGATTTATCATATGGTACACATCGTGATCGCTTATAGCACTGTGCGGTCTTTAGCGCAAACTTAGTTGAATCCATGGGATTAGTCCTGGTGCAGAAACCTGTTTAGAAAATATAGTGTAAGTTTTCGAATTACGATGATTACACTGCACTACACGAACTTCGCCACACGTTACAGCTCCCACGTGTTATACAGGCTTAATCCCACAGATTTAAGTAATTCTATGCAAGACGTCAACAAAGCAATGAAGTATCATCAAGAACTGTGTACCGTCTGATGAGTCCCTAGGCGATTGAAACCATAACGTCAAAATAGACATTATATAATCATAAAAGGTGACTGGCAGCACTTATTTCTGAAAACTTTTATTCCATCACGGTGCCGTGTTCCACACGTATAATGCACACAAGTTTTGGTAATTTTTCTTTCCTCTTTCCTGTACTAGGCAGAAAGTGTATACAAACGCCTCTAGGAAAAAAAAAACTGAAACGGTCTGACCAGGAAAAAGGACGTGAATAGAACAGAATTTTCCAGATAACCATTGTGTGGAAATACAACGTTGTTTGAGCAACTGTCACTGATAAGCAGCCGAAATTGTGCTCATTTAACGTAACTTACTGCAGTAGATAACTATTATGCTAAAGAACGTAGTTACGGGTCAAATAAGCTCATGATAACTGCTTAAGCTGAACAGTCGATGCCAGGCAAAGGGGATTTTTTTTTCAATGAGAATTTTATTTGAAGTCTCTTTTCTGTGCTGTTTATTGTATAAATGTTGACTATTAAATCAACTACGCTAGAAGTGTCATAAATCCATTACTACAGGAATAATAAGACGCATTACAAAAACAGCACTGTGATGACATAGTGGAATGCAACGCAATGATTTTAACAATGAAATCAAACTGCCATATGTTTTAATTTTTGCTATGAACGGAGGACATGAATTTATTTTTATTCTACCAAGTATATCAGTAATTGCAAAATTAATACACTGATGAAAAACAAAACGGAAATAAAAATTGATACTCTAGTTTTCGCAAGTGCTCGAAATTTCTGGCTCCAACATCGTCACAGAGCTTACATACTCGACAAAATGATTAGCGTATTTTCTCACAAATTCTTGCCTTGTTGCGAATGACTGTAGGAACTTGCAAAAATTCTTGCGACCAGATCTTCACGGAAGATTACTTCCGTGCACATGTCGCTGATTTTCTTCCCTTTTGATGCCTTTCCTTCTGCACTTCCGATATATGTTCAATTGGTAAGTTTATCTCGAATCTACATATATTACGGCTTTGTCTAATACAGGAAACGATCTACGAAAAACACGGAGAACTTAAATCTTTACTGTCGGACCAGAATCTGAACCTTGTCTCTTCTTTTCAGGAGTTCAGTGAAATCTTGCTCGGTGTGTACTTTGAAGTTCTAAGCAAGAACTCTGACAGCACACATATTCTCCCAAGATTCTTAATACGGTATACTTATGACACTTTTGGAACTATGTGTTGGCAGCATTAGAGTGTTGGGAGACAATGTCTCGTTTGGGAAGTCTCACTTGTTACGAGAAGGTAACTCGCGCGTTTTCTTCGGCACAGCAAGCGGATAGCCACCAAACGCATTTGCTCTGGGGGTTGCCAACACCGCAGGGGACTTCCGATCGTCGCAAGCTACCGTGGACTCACAGACATCTCGAACGCTCTAACTGAAGAGTTATGGCCTTTTACCTCCTTCACTGGCTACCCATTATGAATATCGAAGGTTTTGGAATAAAGTACAATCGACGAGGTGGTCACTGGGGATAGAGCACCAACTCGCACTGAAGGCAGATGAATCAAAAAGTCATTCGCGGACATTTCAAAGGAACCATCCAGACCGCTGATTTCAGTGGTCATATTTTTCCACCATTACCTAATCTACTGAACGACGCTGCTTATTTGAATTAGCATCATTCGCTCGTTACCTCTCCCCCCCCCCCCCAAACACACACACACACACACACACACACACACACACACACACACTTATATATATATATGACGCCTGCGAAGGCTGACGCGGAGATGGGGAGCACTCCATCCCTCGCTGTATTTCGTCCCGCAGCTGCCCGTGATCTGCGTTGTTGGTTGTGCGAAAAACAGTACAATGCTACATTTCATGGCCAGCTCCGTGCTGTTCTTTCATATTTTATTTTTAGCTCAACGACGAGAGGTAAAAACTCTTCTGAAACGTGCATGCGGACAAGTACCCATCTAAATCAAGAAACAGATGAATGAAACCTGTCACTGACGATGTTTTAACCGAATATAACGAAACATGTATGGGACTCTAAAATCTATATCATTTCAGTACTTGCATACGCAGTACCAACATCGATACGCTATTCACATAGCAAACTACCGATAATATGACCATAAAAATGATGAATTTGACCGATATTATTAACAAACTACTTGTACATGGAAGAGGGAAGCCAATTTAATATATCTAAAGCGCTTAAATTTCATCAAGCTGACACAGTAGCAAATTTTGTTTTTGTCGTTCATTAGCGGCTCCCATATCCATATTATTATTATTATTATTATTGCAAATATGGTACATCTAGGCTACTAAATTAAAGGCGGTGTGTTCCGCTCACTGAATTTATGGTACATCTAAAAAATTGATGACATGACTCATGGCTCAGAAGTGAATCCAAAACATGCAAACCAAATACTCCCAAGGGATCTGTCATAAATTTCATAAATGCATCGTCACACTACTGATATGCTTCCTAAATGGAAGGAAGATAAACGAGTATGTCATAAATACAAACGCCCTTTGTATTTAGTTGCATACATGGACCTAAGCTCCAAGAAAAGATGATAGTGGTGACACTGACTCCTGTGATTCTCAGAAAAATGCTGTAGCGGGGACACAAAAACGTTTATGAAATTCTCGATTAATAATTTTTTTAAGAGTATAAGCCTATCTTTTCGAGAAAGGCAAAACTTCTGCTACATGAGCCAGTGTAGACGATAAACTATATACCGCATGGGTACTCAACTAAATAGGAATGATGTTCAGACTGTGTGCTGCAGGATTTGAGTCGTTAATAGCGTTGGTGTCATGACTTGCCGTTAGGCGCCGGCACTGGTGCTACGACGTAGGATTGAAAGACGAGCATCATTGCGCATTATAGCTGCATGGATTTGGATGAGGTGAGGTGAGCTGGGCCTCACTCGTAAAATAACAGTGCTGCTGCACTTCGCGGGTATCTACGCATTAAAGCAAAACGCAAAGGTCCTCTTTCCGCGCCGGTATTGAAGAACATGATTCACAAGTTCGAATTAAGACGATTCGATAATTGTTCCTGGGGAAGTTACTGTTGCCCTGATTGAGAATGATGGATGCATTGTGCTATATTCCAGCAGTGCACGAGCTCTATCTCGACAGCTGAACACTGCCTGGTCCACCATTCGGAAAGTGCTGCGATCAGCTGCAAAATGGTAGCTTTAGTGCAATTCCAGGCAGTCTTGGATGAAGATAGTCGTCACACTGAGCAACGTTTGTAACCTGGAAATAAACAAGTACACAATCAACGAATGTTCCGCTCTCGTGTTGAATTTAAAATGTGTTTCTTTCAGTGGTTTATTCGTTATTTCTCTTCCCAGGACCTTACAAAAGCTTTCACAACGTTTCATTGTCCTATGATCACTCGTTTTTCATGGGGGCCCTTTCAAGTAGCGGAAGTTTGATTGTAACTACGCTGCAGCGTAAGGTCGGGTAAGAGACGCGTCTCTAAGAGTTCGCAGGTGCATTTTCTTTACGTTGACAACAGTGACCGACAACGAAAAGCTACATTCAGCTGTTGGTTCTATATTGACGCCATCACATGTAATCTCGACGAGCTCCACCAGATTTATTGGGTGTAGCAGATAAATAGAAGTTTATATTTCAAACTACGTAATCTTTAAGTTGTATATCGTACGCAGTATGCACTAGCTAGGCGTGCACTAGAAAATAATATTATTATCCAAAAGAATCACCGTTCTGTGAGGAACAAACTAAGGCACGATAAACAGCGGAGCCCAGCAGAGAACTGCTATTTGCGATATTTTTTTTTGAGCTTTGTGGCGTATCGCATACTCTTAAACCTCTCCTTCCTCCCTCAGAGTTACTTATCCAGGAAGCGTCATTAGACAGATGTGAGTGCTATCTTTCGAGCTGCATATTCTAGAGTAACCGCAGCTGAGAAATCCTTCGAGTGAACGGGAATATTCCTCTTCGGTTCGGATGTCTTCACAGCACAAGACTTTTCAGAATCATAAATCACGGAGAGAGCCGAATTTCCAATGACTCAAGAAGGCAAAGAGGTTAAATAGGAGCTCACGGACAACTGCTGCTCCTCAGTGACACATGATTTCTCTGTGCAGTCACCACGGAAAACCGAACAACGTAACACAAATTAAGTTCAGTGGGCTGATATATGGACAGGCGTAGGTCTACTCAGTATTTATTCACTGTCAAAATATGATCTACCCGCAACAAAAAAGAAAATGTCAAAAAAATCCGAGGAAAGTGCATTCTTAGACGCACAACCTAACGCAGAGAAAACCAAGAAGAGACAAAATACCAGTACCAACAACGCAAAATCTTTAGAGGCTAATCTGGATTTAACGGCGCTATCATCTTCAGGAACAACCAGGCCCAAATCCAAGGAAGGATCCGATGTTTTGAAATGCCCAGGATATGTTGAAATTCACATGGAGCCTATCACGGAAGGCCGGATTAAGTGTGATGATTACTCCCAATGGTGGCATGAAGGATGCACAGGTTATGAAGAGCTTGGTGAATTTTCTTGTGACTTATGTTAGTGCACACTCTTTAACTACATGCTGCGTACTCTTACCAGACGATAGGACTGAAGAGTCGGAACGAGCAGTGTCTTACATATGTTGACATTTAAGGTTCATGTTAAAAGTCAGGCTGCTGCTGTAACTGCTACATGTCGTTCCCAAATAAACCAGCAATAATTTGTTATCAGAATAGTTAGTTTTAGCCTTCTCATCTGCTAGGTATGAGCAGTTTAATATTTAACTGCGTACTCTTTCCAGACTTTCCCCTAATTCTCATACAGGTTGCATACACGTGTCACGAGTTAAGAACGAGTTCCAAATATCGGCACGTTTTGAACTTGAGAAGAACCTCATATTCCGCAAAAAGAACAATCAAGAATTGATCAGACAGCTCATGCCTCTGCTTCGTTCTAAATGTAAGTTTTCGCATATTGCTTATAGTTCGCAAGAGAACGACAAAATTATTGACATAATCAACAAATTTGAAACACGATCTAACTTCATAGCCCATGAATCAGTATTTTCGATAAACTAATTTCATTTTTGAGAGACTGAAATATAATTTGTGTGCAAATTTTTCCACAAATGTAAATTAATGGAACATAATTTCTGTTCGAAGATTCTACAATAAATTCATGTTGCCATTCCGTGCCACCGAACTTACGAAATTTTAATGGCTTTCAAGAGCAAATCCCATCCTTAGCGAACTTATGCTCATTCCACAGGACCCTGTGTATTCTCTGTTCCATACTTACTCAATGGTTGTGCCTAGTCCTACGTCACAGAATCAGACACTTGTATCATTCTATATTCACATAATCCACAGCTGTTCTAGTAACAGTAATATCGCATTTCAATAACAAAACTTTGCCTACTTCCATCAGTAATAGACTAATGATTGGCACCTAATAACAAAAGAACAACTGACTATTTGTCGGGCGTAATTGTCACATCACCTTCATTTTTCAACACCGCTCGTGGTACATACAACTACGGGGTCATTCGATAGGGCTCCCACTGACTTCATACCCAATTCACAATAGAAAAGGTTCAGCGTCAATCCTACGTTACACCATAACAAAAACAAAATTAAGTAATGATAGAGCTCCTCATGTAGACACGTGTCAATCAGCAGCACACCCTTACTTCGTTCGTAAATCTAAAAGGCCTACATAGTTGCGGAATCTTAACCATTGTGTATGGAGGGCTTCTCAACAGACAAAGTTAAAATGGTTCAAATGGCTCTGAGGACTATGGGACTTAACTACTGAGGTCATCAGTCCCCAAGAACTTAGAACTACTTAAACCTAACTAACCTACGGACATCACACACATCCATGCCCGAGGCAGGATTCGAACCTGCAACCGTAGCGGTCCCGCGGTTACAGACTGTAGCGCCTAGAACCGCTCGGCCACCAAGGCCGGCAGACAGAGTAAGCTGTTCTTAATGCGTCTACGCCCGAAGCGAAAATAGCATCGGGTGTACCTTAATGAGTTACAATATGACGTTAGAGATTGGCTCTGGTTCCCGGTGAAAGGAAAAGTAAACTAACATTTCTGAATAGGCCAAAGATGTTTACACTGTTCTACTGCAACATCATATGCAGTAAGTGTTCAGTCAGGTACATACACGAAATTTGAACGCGACGTTACTGTCAATAGCAACTGAAGATCCCACTACTTCATGAAGACAGGTGTTGCAAATGCCAACAACACTTCCACATTTACTATAGGAACGCTCAGAAAAATTCTCAATCATCAAGGAAACTTTTTTTTTAAACACTTATTCAATCCATTCTTAGCTATTATTCTAGATTTATACTCTGCACTCCACCTTATGATACATTCTCCATCAATTCATTTCTGCTCCATTAGCGAATGATTCGCGAAAGAAACTGTCAATAAGCTTCCACATATTACTGCGAATTATCCGTGGGTGGGAGCAACATGATCGTTAACGGTTATTGGAAGACAAGCTCTCGAAATATTAACAGTAATCCGTTCCGGGACCCACAGCTTATCTCTTCCAGTCCTGCAACTGAATACACATCACATCAGCGTTTCCGCGACGAATGCAGATAACGGATCTACGTTTCGTCTAGAATCACGTGTCGATGCCATAGGTAATACACGATATGGTTAAAACTTTTAAAACAATCCGAGTTTGTAAGCTGCTCCATCGCTGCCTCTACATCGGGAATATACAAACGCACACCCGTCGTCCACTCGACGTCTTCCTAACTATACAGAATTTCATTCAAGGTATCACGTAATAGTTCATACGACAACATGGTTGTCTCCTTAACAAAAGAAATTGCTCTGAGCACTATGGGACTCAACTGCTGTGGTCATTAGTCCCCTAGAGCTTAGAACTACTTAAACCTAACTAACCTAAGGACATCACACACATCCATGCCCGAGGCAGGATTCGAACCTGCGACCGTAGCAGTCGCACGGTTCCGGACTGCGCGCCTAGAACCGCGAGACCACCGCGGCTGGCGTCCCCTTAACAAAGGCAATCGTCTTAACACCATCCTCTTCTTCACAAAACCATGATTTTTAGCGATGAGTTCTTCAGAAGAAGCCCCAACCGAGCGTCCAATTGTTATACGATGAGTTTTAAATTAAGTTAGCGTGTAATAAACAGACTTGATCATTGGTTGGAGGGCTCCATGATTGTAGAAGTCTTCATCGCATAACGGTTATTAAGCAATTAAATGTTCATTCCATTCGAAACTGATGTACACAATTAACATCAGCGTGTTTTATGACCCTCATGGCATGAACACACACCCACATTCTTTGTGGCTTGGAGCCAAATCTTCTCCCAACGTTATCTTGAGAAATTTCTTGCTATGCTGGAAGAACATGGTGTGTCGTGTCATGAACACAGCTGAATGGAGGCTGTAATGAAAGTATTTGTCATCCCATCACGTCTCAAACTTCTGTAGCTGACGAACACACGGGAACGGGCAGGCAAATCAAGATGTGGGCTGCATTGTGGGGTTTTGCCTTACCCACCTGGAATATGCCATTGGTATCCCGATCAAGAAAGATATGAAAACTTACCTTTCTTGCCATACACTAACAAGCACTCACTCTCCCTTCAACAATTACCTAATCAGTCCTACTGCCATATCCAACATTTCCTAAAATCACGATTCCAGGAGATGGAGATGTGTGCTTCTTGAGAACTGCTGGTTCCGGTGATATTACACCAAGCCGTCTTTGGACACGCAGGTTATCGATGACTGGTACATACAGAAGCGAGACAGGTAGCTAAACACGAAAGAATACCTCGAAAGTCCCAGCTAACTGTCTCTGCCCACCCAAGCCTCTGCTGTCTTTGTAAACGACGCATGCCAACTCGAGACTTCAGCTCAGCTTCTCGTAATTTGCTCCCGGCGGTTCACGGCAACCCACTGCCTTTAATATCTACCTGGATTTCAGCAGTTGTCATCCGTCTACTCGTCAGAGGCAGTCTACAATCCAACGATCTTCAAGTTGTGTAGTCCCTTCTGGCAAGTACCTGTGTCTACTCGTCACACTACTGTGCTGAGCCCATCTGTCACCACACGTTCTGCAGTCACTGCATTTCAGCCAACTGTTTCTGCGCGATCTGTCGATGTGTTGCTGCCATGTCCCTCACGCCAATGATTCGACATTTCTTAGTCTCAGAAAGGTGACGGCGAGCTGTACACGAACGTCCTCTGCGCACGCTATGTTGAGTGTGTTGCGGGCTCTACGTAAAACGTTCCACACGCGTCATGTACTCTCACCGTTCTTCATCGGTGTATAGAAAATAAGATCACATAAGGATAAAATTTTAGTTAACATATCCCAACGGCATGGAAATACTAGAGTACAAGTTCGGCATCTTTGAGTGCAACACTTTCCACGATCATCAATTTACACCAGTTGCAGTTCACTATTTCAACATGTACAAGCCGGCCGCTGTGACGGAGCTGTTATAGGCGTTTCAGTTCGAAACCGTGCTGCTGCGGTCGCACGTTCGAATCCTCCCTTGGGCATGGATGTGTGTGAAGTCCTTAAGTTAGTTAGGTTTAAGTAGTCTAGGAGACTGATGACCTCAGATGTTAAGTCCAATAGTGCTCATAGCCATTTGAAAATGCACACGAAACCGAATCAGAAATAGTTCTTACGTGCGAGAGAAAGCACTCGTGACGCCACGGCAAACAAAACAGCTAGCCATGACACGTGAAGACGGAATCGACAGACAATGTGTTGGTATCTGGTGTGACGGTTGCTAGAAGCGCGACATTATAGCATTAGATCGCTGGCAGGTCGTGTTTGCCCGATGCATAGGCCACTCCAGCTTCTAGGTCGTACAGTGACTGCGATTTTGACGAACCACCGTGTAAAAAAAGTGAAATGCGAGTACTTCAGTTCAGGATGTAACGTGTACGTCATGGTCAATACGTGTTGATGACAGAAGTCGCCTCGACGGTCGAGTACCCGTGACTTTTATAAAGTATAAAAGAATCAGAGAGCTGGAAGTCTCTTGCCAGTTCAAAGCTGGACGACAACAGCTGAACAACCATATGATCGCCAAGCATCGTAACTTCAGTCTAGAGGGGGAAAAAAAGGACACCTGCCCATCCTGCTATATCACCGTCTCTGGCGTCCTCACAAAAAAAAATTAACAGAGGAGGTGAGGATGGATCAAAGCAGAGCTTCGGCCTTTCTCGTGGGTTGCCGAATCAGGAAACAGGTATTGCACATATACTCAACAGCTCTGGCGTTGCGAGCCATTTAACGGTCTGCTTTTAAGATTCCATGAACCCATCTCCAGAAAGGAGTCATAATAAGTACAACTTGTATCACCCCACGTACCACGTGGCCAACATTCGAAACGTTCAGACTTTCTTAAAGCTAAATATTCGCGCGAAAAAAAATCAGTGTTTAATGTCCC